>NC_044393.1:72053915-72362363 GCF_006542625.1 Nomascus leucogenys
TAAATGCTTGAAGAAAAGGGAAGGGGAGAATAGTTTTCTCTCTTAACAGGGAGAATTAAGCCTCTTACTTTTAATTTGTATTTGCCCTTAGAGTTGGGATATTCCGATGCTGAATTTGCATCATACTTGAGTTGGCTGGATTTCCTTCTAGATGTTTGGATTTTTACTTTCTACCTTTGCTTTTCAGTCTCTCACAACCACTTCCCACCCACCATCAGCAAACTCACTTTTCCATCCATTAACACATTCTTCCTTTAATATGTTTCATTCAATCAGATTACCATTAGCCAGGGGAGCTATTCAATCTGAGGCAAATTTGCTTACTGATGCTTTATACATTGATTTTCAAAGTTTGTCTCTTAGGGCAAACTCATTTCCTTTTCCTCCAAGTTCTTATGTAGTACTACATAAAAAGAATCTAACGGCACAGTTTACCTGGAGTACCCTAGAGCAGGCACTCAGCAACTATTGAGGATTGATTGAGAAACCTCATTAGCTGAAAGCTTGGCATAGGTTTCATTCCAGTTCAACTGGTTTCTGTGTAAAGCTGTATATTGGCAATTACAGGAATGGTTTCCATTTCCCTTTGCTGTTAAAGAAACTAGCAGAATTAAGCAATCAATGACATTACCAAAATAATGACTACATCTAAAATGGAAACATTCCCATTGGCTTGTGAATCATTATTTAACCTCTTGAGATTTACCTGAGCTTGTATGATACTTTGCTGTGAAAATTTAGAATAGCAAGAAACCTTGCAGCTGAACTAAGACTAGTGACCTATTCAGCTTCTGTTTCCTTGTATGGCTATCCAGCTACTTTATTAGCATGTTCATTGCTGTGGGTTCTGCTACTGCCTTTGGCACTGTGAGACACTCAGATTAACATGCACATAGGGAAACTTCGCCTTAATTGCCTTAGGGCTTGATTCATCCAAAATTACCATTGGAGGCAGCTCTGCTGACCTATGTCCACTGATTTAATAAGAAAAAATCATTCCTAAGAGTAAGAAACTTTCAGCTTCTAAGTTAGTTTGTGCTTCTTGCTTCAGAGGCATGTTCCTTCAAATAAGGTGTTTGGTTTTTTTTTGTTTGTTTGTTTTTTTGTTTTGTTTTGTTTTGTTTGCCATGGATAACATGAAAAAGAGAAATTAATACTGCTATGTTTAAACAGATCCTATATTAGTAACCAAATGTAATGTTTCTGCAAGATCACTACTAACTGCATGTCTGGGTTTAGAAATAAGAGCCAATTCACCCTTTTTTTTTTATTATTATACTTTAAGTTCTGGGTTACATGTGCAGAACGTGCAGGTTTGTTACATAGGTATACACATGCCATGGTGGTTTGTTGCACCCATGAACCCATCACCTACATTAGGTATTTCTCCTAATGTTATCCCTCCCCTAGCCCCCACCTCCCACCAGGCCCTGGTGTGTGATGTTCCCCTCCCTGTGTCCGTGTGTTCTCATTGTTCAACTCCCACTTATGAGCAATTCACTCGTTTTAAGGTCAAAGTTTTGTATTCTCTGCCACATAATAGCAATTTATAAAAAAGCTGTGACTCCTCCTGCATTATTATAGACTGTCCATCAATTGGTATACATTTCCCTGAAATTCAAATGTGCCAAAGATATTTCTAGGGAACAATTTTCCAAATACAAGGCAAGATTGTGAGGCACTCTCTCTTTGGAGATTACAAAAACGAATGGTCTTAAAGTGAAAACAACAACACACTCATAAGATGCAAGAGACCTGAGAACAGATCCATCTCTGCTAATTCCCAGATTTGTGAGCTTGGGTAAGTTATTAATCTCTTTGAGCCTTAATTTTCTCATATGTGTATTTTACCTTATAGTCACTATACATAATACCATAACATGGTTTATAATAGAGTGTTAAGAAGAACACACAGAACAGCTGACACATAGCAGGTGTTCAATAAAGGATAGCTCTTATAATTTTCCTATCAAAGGTTCTATAGCATCCTCTTTAGAGAGCACTGAAAAATGAAAATTATAATTTGCTGGGCACTCTTTGGACTCTGATGGCATAATTTCTGTACCTGGTATTAGTGCACCATGTTTTCATAATGAGCTCTAATTTGTTCCTAACACATTATCCTTTTCCTGCAAAAGCATCCAAATCATGTGTTAGTCTGTCAGATCTGAAAAACAATCCCATCAAAATATGTATTCATGCTTTTAGAAAAATGTTTCTTACATATTTGTCATCAGATATTACAGTTTTGTTTTTACTCAAAACCTGATCATCAAGCAATAACCTTATTCCCATGGTGTATATTTTTTTAAAAATAAGGCATGATGTATTAGAAATAACACTTTCTTAAAGGGAAAAAAAAAACAAAGATTTTATCTAATCAAGAATCTTAAAAGAACAAGAAAGATAGAATTTTGGTACTGATGGTGTAACTGAACTCAGGTCTGACTGCTCACTGTTCAAAAAGCCAAAATAGGAGAATTGAGGTGCGGTGAAAGGAAAACAATTCTATTCAGATACTAGCACTTGGGAGATGGCTAGGCGCAGGCCTCAAAAGAACCATCGCAAAAGTTTAGGCTGAATGAAGGGGTTTAAAAAGGGAAAACTGGTGTGAGAAACATGCAGGAGTGGGGCAGAGTGCAACATCTGTGTGTCTTGTTCCAATGGCTGTCTTGAGTTACTGTCCACCTGGAGTGTGTGCTGACACCATGCTGACAACGGCTAGTCGTAGATTAACAGCCTCGAGGCAATCTCTAGATTGGAAGAATTGCATAGCTGAGTCTCCATGCCTGTTTTATTTTAAGATTAGCCCCTGGTATTTTTACGCAAGCACATAATTAGATATGCAAGTGCAGTACAAGGGAGTTCCTGGTGGGAAAGAAGGGACACAAGGAGTTTCAAAGTATTGCTAAGAGCAAAGCTCAGATTTCCTGACATTCCATTTTTCGTGGTGGTCATTTTCTTTGTACACAGAGCTTCAAAGAGAAAAGAACTGTCAAGTTTCAAAACTTCAATCCTCACTCTCATCTTTTCATACTTGTATAGATTTTAAAAAGAAATGGTGAGGTAAATATTTGCTAGTTTTGCCTGCTTTGAATGGATTACCCTTCTGGTAACAGAACTAATGTTGCCCTTGGGCATCCATTCCACCCCTGCTTTTATTCCACATGATGGGATAGACTGATGCCCTTCTGGCCCCATGGGTGGGCGAGTCTGGCCTGGCCAATCAGAATCCCTTGGTCAACAGTGATTTGTTCATAGATGAGCACATGACTCATTGTCCCAGAAGACTCAGTTTGGGACTTGGAGTTGTTGAAAACAAAAATATCTTTTATGTTACAGAAAATGTTAATCAGAAATGACATAGATTTGGAGCTTTAGGGGCATCACCAAGAGATCCTTTATAAATTTTAAGCCAACACAGAGGAAAACAGAATATCGGGAGATTGACTCCTGAAGATATTATTTGAATGCCATGTATGAAGTTAATTCTGTCCTTGAACTTTTTTATTACTGAAGTTTATAAATCATTCTTTTTTTTTTTTTTTTTTTTTTGCTTAAGGAGATTTGAATTGGGTTTATTACAAGTTGTAATGAAGCAATACAAAAAGGAGAAGCTATAAGAGTTGAAGAGACAGAAAGGATTTAGGGGGCTATTGTGAGGAATATTCTAGTTTCATCAGCCATGGCCAAGTTAACAATAGAATTAAATCCTCCAAAAGAGCTAGTCACCTTCCCCACTTACCTGACGCCTGCCTACGTCACAAACCAAGTACACTGGCTATGGTCAACTTGTCTCTCTATGTTGAAGCTTCAGGTTCTTATTTGGGTAAACAAACTCAGATTTATTCTTTCCTTTGGTTCTTAAATTAATTTAGCATTCTTCATAAGTTTTTTATTAAGTAATTGACATTTAAAATCAAGAATGAAAGTTTTTTTCTGTTTTGAAATATGTTTCTGATTGACAAAGTAATATATAGGTATTCTAAAATATTTGAAAAAGAAGAGTTAACAAAGAGTAAAAATTGATAACACCATCTCCTAGAAAAACTAATTATATTTTAATATATGCATTTATAATGTTTTCTATATACATGCATTCATGTATAATTTGTATTGAATATATTACATTGCTTTGCAAGTTACTTTTTTCATGGAGTAATTTGTTGTAACTCTTCCTCCAGGTCAACAAAACATTTTCTAAAACCCAATTTTATCATTTAGGGTTTTTGTTTGCAAAAGACCAGCTCTAGTTATCTTAAACAGAAAAATAACTTATGTGCACAATGCAGGGAAAGTTGCAAAATTTAAGGAAATATAAAGAAGAGTTTTAGGAATCATCTTGCTTCACGAACTGAGAGAGAAGAATGCAATGCATAATTTATTCAAGATAGGATGAATAAATTTCAACTTCAGAGCTCTTGCCTTTCAGATTGTATGCCCAGAACATCTGTCCAAGCCTAGCTCACATGCTTACCATTGGTCCAAGAGAAGGTGGTCACCATCAAGGTTATGTCCAATGTTGGCAGGGATATATCCCAAAGAAAATTTGGATGCTACTATTAAATGAGAGAAGAATAAATTCTTGGCAGTTAAAATAGGAGATGTACACTGCGACAATTTTTAATAACTAGAGGGTAGTAAGTTATTTAAGATAATATACATAAACATATTAAACTGGTCCATTATTACTGGACATTTAGGTTGTCTCTAATGTTTCTTTATTATAAGCAATAATGTAATAAAATCTCTTACAGTTTTAAATAATTTTCCCAAAAAATGCAGAGGACTGTAATGGGGATAATTGCAGGTACAGAAAATGGCATAATTTGGAAAAAAAAAAATCCCCATGCTTTAGAATGGCTTTTATGCCATGAGTCTGATAAATCTGACATAGTTCCATCCACTCATTCTTTCTGCAAACAGGTGTTGACAGTCTATTATGGGCCAGGTGTGATTGTTGGAACTATGTTAGACGCAAAAGGGAAAAATATATTTTCTGCTTTTAAGAAGTACACAAGATATGTACAGAGGTAGGTAGGTATGTAGATAGATAGATAGATAGATAGATAGATAGATAGATAGATAGATAGATAAACTAGCTTCAAAAAAGAGTTTGAAATATCCTCTGGAAAATAAAAAAAAATGTGCATAATGTTGGGATGACCTGTTACTTTATCATTAGCTTCTGAAACTACCAGACAATTGTTAGTTATGATTGCCCAACTTCTTTTTTTCATTTAAATGCCTTTTAAAATAATTTCTTCATGTTCACAGAAGTTTCACTACCATTTTTATATGTTTAAGGTCCAGATGCAATGCATATTGTATAAAAGAGAGCACTTATTGTTTACCTTGCATGAATTAAACCTATGTATCTTTAACTCTACAAATTTCTGCATAACATTTAGACAAAGCTCAGACTCATAGCATGCCTAGCACCTTATATATATATATATACATCTCTAATCACAGAAATATAGGGTGTCAACTATACTATCATAACTTCCATGTAAGGTTTGAAATTTGGTAACAAAATGAGAAAAACTAAAAATATTATTTTACATGTTCTAAAATATCTCTTTTTTGTGCTAAAGTAAAATGTTAGCTCAACCTGAAAAGGACTTTTATATAATTCAGCAATATTATAATCTTGACCATTTTGCAAACACTTTTTAATAATAATGGCTTAAACATGTACAAAAGTTCTTAGTTAATTAGGGAAACAACACAAGTTGAATATCATTTGTATACTTAAACTGGGAATTTTAAGCTTAAATCAGAAAACGACTGAGACCTAAATCTCTCCAAATAAATATGTACTTATTTTATGCTATTCGTTATATACGTATAAAACTTTTGCCCTTATATGCCAGCTTCTCTCCTACTTTATACGTGTATCTAAAAAGCAAACAAGATTAACAATGCCATTTCCAAAATAATTCAATGATAAATAGGATATTTAGCATATTTTCACTACTGAAACGAGAGTTAATTTCAGAATAAGCCTTTAAGTGTGAGCTTTTTCTCAGACTAAGGAGGTGAAAGGCAGCTTTCCTTGGGCTATAGTGTATAGTAGCCTTAAAAGGCAATGATTGCCCAACTTCTTAAAATATTCTCCTTCCATTTTGATAGCTTCCATCCATCATGAGTTGTTTTCCCAAGATAGAAAACAGAAAACTCTTAATCTCAGACTCCCTTGCAAAAAGGTGTTGATTTTGACTAGATTCTGCAGTTAGATGTATATATGTGGATAATGTGAGGAAATGGCCAGATGTAGGGGAATTATGTTTTATTCTATGGTGTGGTACTTGGGGAGCTTTGAGCATCACTTCCTGAGCTTCACATGTACCAAGACTAGAGCAGCCTGCACAGCGTGAATGGGCATTTGTTTCTAGCTGTGTGATTTCAGGGTGTGGCTCCCTGGCCCTTCCAGAGAGTCTGTGAAATTAGCTTACATCTTTCGATTTTTTGCTTAGACTCATGATAGTAGATTGTGTTGTTTATGACTGAGGGCCCTGACTGATACATTTACTGGTACCAGAAGTGACTGCAGGAAATGGACCCTCAAGGAAGTGAAGTTGAGACTGTTTATCTTACTTGGTTAAATTTTAGGGTAACGAGGACCCAGTGACCATGAAGAGGCTCCAGAAGTTCATGACCTTCTGTTATGAAAAGTTACTTATAGTACTATCTGTGCTCAACAGAAAAGTGCCTACTGAAGGTAAGATTGCAGACAGAAGAGTCTGTGCCCATTGACTATTATAAAGGGTGGAGAGAATGTAAGGCTGCTTCTAACTGTAGTGGAGAAATAAAATGAAAAAAAGAAAACAACAAAGTCACATGTTAAGTTTTTGTTTAAGGTTTGGTCAAAGTATCAGGGATTTTTCTATAACCACTCTAAAAGGATTTCTTCTAATTTAATTGGTGCAGCAGAAAAATCAGATCCTAAAACCTGTTAAGATTGTAATTTCTTTTTTTTTTTTAGATGCGGTCTTGCTCTGTTGCCCAGGCTGGAGTGCAGTGGCATGATCTCAGCTCACTGCAGCCTCTGTCTCCTGGTACAAGTGAGCATATCTGCCAAATTTTTTTTTTTTTTTTTTTTTTTATATAGAGATAGGGTTTCATCATTTTGGCCAGACCAGTCTCTAACTCCTGACCTCAAGTGATATGCCTACCTCAGCCTCCCAAAGTGCTGGGATCACAGGCATGAGGCACCACGCTTGGCCTGTAATTTGATTTGAATTTATAGCCTCAGCAAGTCTCTTCTGTGAAGGTTATAGGATCATACCTGAAAATGACCTGGCATTTCTCCAATCTAAGACAATACTTGTGAAGATAATCAACATTATCTGACATATAGGGTTTATTGATGATGAGATCTTTAAGACTAAACCGTATGGGCGATCTATTAACATTTCATTTGAACTATATAACAACAAAAACAACACTCTAGGTCTGTCAAAAAAAGACTTGAATTTAAAAAAATAACAAAAGAATCATCGTCTCAGTCCATTTAGGCTGCTATAACAAAATATCATAGACTAGGTGGCTTATAAACAAGAACAATTTGTTTCTTACAGTTCTGAAGGGTGGAAAGTCTAAGAACATGGCACTGGCAGATTTGGTGCCTGGTGAGGGCCTGTTTTCTAGTTCATAAGTGATGTTTTGTTGCTGTGTCTTCACGTAGCAAAAAGGGTGAGGGTCTTGCTGAGGCCTTATTATAAGGAAAGTAATTTCATTCATAAGGGCTCTGCCCTTATAGCCTAATTACCTCCTAAATACCCCATATTGTAAAACCATCACCTTGGTGGTTAGGATTTCAACATATGAATTTTTCACGGACACATTCAGACCACAGCAACCATTCTTTTCAACCAACCTTGAAAAGCTGGGAATGGGATGAGGCAAGAAAATCGTCTAAGATACAAGTTTTGATGCAGTAACAGCACTTGCATGAACCAGAGTGAAATTTCGTGCTCTAGGCATGTCACTTGCCTCACCCCAGTCCCAGCCTTGTCCCTCATTTTATTACTAGATTCAAGGTAGTTCACAGACTTAATGCATTTCATAGACCTAAAACACATTAACTGAAGTATAGGCAAAATAACGTTATAAACATGTACCAGAAAATTCCCCCAGCCCACTCCAAAGGAATCAATAACATTTACTAAAAGAAAAATAAATGTATGCATTGGGAAAGAGAAACACATAAACTTTGTTGGGAGAGGTTATTAGATACTAACAATGAGCCAGTTCCAATTCTTGGGGACCCAGAATGTCTTTCTCAACCAGGCCACAGGGTGATAAAAGGAATTTTGGTTCAAGACTGTCTCACAGTGGGCCCAGTGGTTCCCGAAAATATCCTGTGTTTTTTTTAAGTGCTTCCATGTGTGTATGGATGTATGTGTGTGTATTTCAAATAGATATACTTAACACCTGGTAGAATTGCTGCGTTGGCTGCCTAGCACACGAAGTCATGACTATTAGAGGAAGGGCCAAATAGAAGCCTCTGGAACTCCTTCCCCTTACCAATTTGAATCCAAAATCAAACTTATTCTAGGAGAACTGCAAAGATTAGTTCTACCATCTAAAAGTTGAAATATGCAGGGATGGTGATTCCTATCATATCTCCATTCAATTTCCCTATTTGGTTTGTTTAGAAAACAGCAGGGTCTTAGAGAATGGTAGAATATAATTGTAAATTTCATCAGGTGATGACTTCAAATACAGCTGATGTTGTAGATATATTCTCTTTATGTGACCAAATCAACAAAGCCTACTGTGAAGCAATTTAGCTGGCAACAGTTGCTTTCTATGTCCAACAAAGAGAGAATATCAAAAGAAGTTTGCTTTTATCTACAAGGATAGCAACATAACATTGTTATCCTACATAAAAACAATATTGACTCCCTTGATTTAAGCTGCAGTTTAATCCACAAGGACCTCAATCATCTCATCATCCTACAAGAGAGCATACTAGGCCACTATATTGCTGACATCATCAGAGCAGGTATCAGATCTTGCAGATATCATGGATACACACATGCATGCAGGGAATAGGAAACAAAGCCTGTAAAAGTACAGTAGCCAGCCACCTCAATGAAGTTCCTGGTGTCCAGTAATCTAAAATAAGTTGAAATAGCCCCTCCAAAGTTAAAAGTTGCTGTAATTTGCTTTCCTTACTGTTAAGAAAGTGGCACAATGCTTAGTGAACCTCTTTGAGGTTTGGAAACCATTGGTATCTTATTTGAGTAAGTTACTCTAACATCTTTAGCAGATATCCCATAAGACTTCTGCTTTGAGTGGGATGTGGAGCAAAACGTCTCTTTAGCTGGTTGCAAATGGAGTGCAAATTACTGTCCCTCAACACACATGACCCAGCAGATGCACTGGCATTTAAACTGACTTTGGCAAACTCATGAGACCTATGGCATAAGAAAATAATGCACAAGCCTCTACCTTTTTACAACTATTTTGCTGTAAAACAAACAGCATATTTTATGTTGTCTTTGGAAAGAAAATATCTTTCTTTTAAGAAAAAGCTTCTCACTTGTTGCTGGCTTCTGATAAAGACCAAAGGTTGGATCGCAGGACTCCAGGAGCATGCTTCTCCTAGATCTAGGCAAGGAGGGCCCCTGTGCTGGGCCCTTAACCTCACGAGGCCACATTTTGGACTGCCTTTCTTGACGTTATCTTTTTTTTTTTTTGAGACAGAGTCTCATTCTTTTGCCCAGGCTGGACTGCAGTGGCGCGATCTTGGTTCACTGCAAGCTCTGCCTCCCGGGTTCACGCCATTCTCCTGCCTCAGATTCCTGAGTAGCTGAGACTACAGGCGTCCACCACCACGCCCAGCTAATTTTTTGTATTTTTAGTAGAGATGGGGTTTCACTGTGTTAGCCAGGATGGTCTCGATCTCCTAACCTTGTGATCTGCCTGCCTTGGCCTCTCAAAGTACTGGGATTACAGGCGTGAGCCACTGCGCCGGGCCTTTCTTGACATTTTCTAAGTGCCCCTGTGTTGTCTGTAATTAGCTGGAGCTTGTAGTGGTATCTGGGTGGTATGCTCCGAGTCTGGACGGGATTTTTGTGCGCCATTTCCTGTTTTTCTTTGGTATGCTTCACAATCCTCTGCCCCACATCTACCAGATGCCCTGAGAAGCTCCAAATTCACACTATGGTCCTGTAGCCAGGTGCTGGCTACAGGAAGGTGCCTTTGTGAGCAAGTCATTCTTACCACCTGATGCAGTGTTTCTTTCATAAGACCCCTTAAGATTAGATTGATGACAGAATAGTGCTGATGTGCTGATTTGGGCTTCATTTTGGACAGAGAACAAGTGCAGGGGTCTGGGCTACTGAGAGTCCACTGCTCTTTCTTGAGCTGCATATCTGTGCCCATGTGTTGCCTCTCACCCATTTGTGCGCTGATGTGGTACTGTCTCTGGTCTATTGCACCTAAGGGTAGTAAGAGAGATGGTAGGCATTCTTTAATGTACCCTCCTTTCAGCCCCCCCTTCCCCACCCAAACCCTGCCACTGGCACTCGGGGAAGTCACTCAATTCCTCCTTAGGGCTCTGTACCATGTGTTAGGCTGTCCTCTGCAGGTGGCTACATCTGTCTCCCCTGAGGTCTTCCAAGGCTATTTCTTTGCAACTTACACAGGTCCCTTCAGCTGATGTCTTTTTTGCCCCTGATCAATGTGGTGAGGTCGTACTCATGGGGGTCAATCTTAGGCCATGTGAGATGAAAGATGGACAGTCCTTGTGAAGATAGGAACATTCTTCTCACTCTGTCCAAGGTCCCTTTATGTATCTTTCCCCACTGTTGATTTATGAAAGGTAAAAATGAGGACAGTATCAAAAGATAAAGTTTTCTAGGAATGAAGCAATTACAGCTTAATGAGTTCAAAAGAAGAAATTGTTGTAAGATATGTTGTTATATGTTTATATAAACATATAACTATAAAATCCTGAATAGTAAATTTAACATGATCAGAAAGGAAATTATTGTTCATATTTCCCCACATGCTGTGGTTAATACCTGCATTTGTGGTCATTATCAGTGAGCCACAATAACAATATTTAAGAAAATTGTTGGGAGCCTGTATTCAGGGATAGCTAAATGAATAACACAGTGTCATAGGTAATCATATAACCATCCCTAATAAGAGGTATTAGGAGATTGCAGAGGCATGAAAATCTATATTGTTTTAATATAATAAATTCTAAAGAGACATGGCCCTGTGAATAATAAAGGGTTGCTGCTTTTACCTCATGGTGGGAGATGTGAACTTAGACAAGAATGGCACATTTGAAAACAGCAAACTGTTGAAAAGGGTTCCTAGGCTGGATCAGGAAAAGTCTTGTGTACATATACTGCTGGAACACCATAACACATGTCACATGTGTGCACTTAATAAATAATTGTTAAATGAGTGAAATAAGAAAATAAACTGCTTTAAACTTTTTTTATTTTTGTAGATTTAGGGGATACAAGTGCATTTTTGTTACATGGGTATATTGCACAGTAAAGAAGTCTGGGCTCTTAGTGTACTCATCACCCAGATAGTGTACATTGTACCCAATAGGTAATTTTTCATCCCTCACCCCACTCTTATCTTCCCACTTTTTGGAGTCTACAATGTCTATTATTTCATGTACCTAGTATTTAGCCTACTTATATGTGAGAACAAAACTGCATGTTATTAATCAGAAGTGCATCTACACATTTTTGAAAAATAGCAATGTATCGATAGGGAAGTCATATTATTTATGTTGTCTAAAGACAATTTTGTGTTCATATATGTATTTTTGGTTCCTTCTCAAGGTTATAAAAAGCAGCAGAAGGCATTTTCAGAGTACATCATAGCAAAATAAACAGTAAGGGCTGAGATGAGTGTAGCTGAAACCTGGTGATCCCCTAGTGCCCTCTGGTACTATCATGTTCACTAGAGTTAATGGCATACTAAAGCAAATCCATTTAGGCAGGGTCATCAAGGGTTCACTTCATTAAGGAATAAAATTTGGTTTTCCTTGCCTGTCAAAAAAACCTTGATCAGCTGAGTTGGTGGCTAAGGGCAAAGGCAACATTGAATAGATAATGAAGGAAAGAAATAATAAATACCAACTATGGTTTTTTTGACTTATTTGGAGAAATGCAGATGGGATTTAAAGCACAATTGGCTATCTGTATTTGTGAGTTCCAAATCTGTGGAGTCAACTAACCATGAATCAAAAATATTAATTAATAAAACAATAAAATATAACAACACAAATCCAGAGACCTTAAGATGGCTGACTAGAGGGCCAGCCATCGTTTGCTTCCTCCACAAAGAAGAACCCAAATAGTGAGTACATAATCATACATCTAATAGATCATCTAAAAGAAAACACTGGAATTTAACAGAGAAGTGACAGAAAACACCTGAAGCAAGGAAGGAGAGGGAAATGAGGTGGCTTACTGGGCCAGGATTGTCTGGGAGCCTAGAGAGGGTCCCCATTGTGGAAAAAAGGTAAGTGAGAGATCTTCCAGGGGCCGGATTCCCAGGGTGGAATCCTGCATTGCTAGATGCAAGAGAGCCCCTCCACCCTCTGGGCCCCTGAGACTGATTTAGGGAGTTGCCTGAAAACAGCACAAGAGCATTGCTCCAGAGAGGGAGATCACACTGAGTATCTCCCTAACTCCCAGTTAGCACAGCGCCATTTTGAAAGTCCAGTCCCCACCAGACTGCATCCTCCCCTGAGGTTCAACAGCTCCTGCATCTCCACATTCCTGGAGCCCCGCTGACATCCTCAGTAGAGCCACTGTCACTCAGGAGAGCTACTAGTAGCCACTGTCCCTGCAGGCTGCTATTCCCAGGGCCAAAGCCAGAGCCACTGGCAGCGACCCCCGTCCTCCCAGCAGCAGGGTGGCTGTGCATTTTCAGGGTGCCCTAAGGAAAGCCTACCTCACCCACATCTGCCATGGCTGCAGGCTGCTGCTGCCACATGGCTGAAACCCCAGTTACTGGCAGCAACCCTGCCCACCCAGCAGGAAGACTGCAGCATAGCCAAAGTCACTCTCACCTAAGCCATCCATTAGGAGCCTGGGCATCACCCTGCCCCTGCCCACCATGGCCAGGGCCCCTTCCGTACCACCAGAGGTTCTGAAGACAGGACCACAGGCCATTTCCACCCCTCCAGTGCAATTATTCATTGCTGGCATACAGAAAAACAATTGATATTTTATATTAACCTTGTTAATCCTGCATCATTGAGAAACCCATTTATTGATTTTAGTTTTCTAGTATACTTTTCTGGATTTCAAAATATGTACACATCCATGATATTTGCAACTAAACAGTTTGCTTACTTCTTTCTAATCTTGTTACTCATTATTTCTTTTTCTTGCTTTATTACACATGGTAGTGAGAGGTGACAGTGTGCTGGCAGTCCTCACAGCCCTCGCTTGCTCTCGGCGCCTCCTCTGCCTGGGCTCTCACTTTGCAGGCACTTGAGGAGCCCTTCAGCCCACCGCTGCACTGTGTGAGCCCCTTTCTGGGCTGGCCAAGGCGGGCCGGCTCCCTCAGCTTGCAGGGAGGTGTGGAGGGAGAGGCGCGAGCGGGAACCAAGGCTGCATGCGGCGCTTGCGGGCCAGCTGGAGTTCCGGGTGGGCATGGGCTTGGCGGGCCCTGCACTCGGAGCAGCCCGGGGCAATGAGGGGCTTAGCACCCAGGCCAGCGGTTGCGGAGGGTGTACTGGGTCCCCCAGCAGTGCCAGCCCACCGGCGCTGCACTCGATTTCTCACCAGGCCTTAGCTGCCTTCCCGTGGGGCAGGGCTCAGGACCTGCAGCCCGCCATGCCTGAGCCTCCGACCCCCTCCATGGGCTCCTGTGTGGCCCGAGCCTCCCCAACCAGCGCCACCCCCTGCTCCACTGCGCCCAGTCCCATCGACCACCCAAGGGCTGAGGAGTGCGAGCGCACGGCGCGGGACTGGCAGGCAGCTCCACCTGCAGCCCCAGTGCAGGACCCACTGGGTGAAGCCAGCTGGGCTCCTGAGTCTGGTGGAGATGTGGAGAACCTTTATGTCTAGCTCAGGGATTGTAAATACACCAGTCAGCGCCCTGTGTCTAGCTCAGGGTCTGTGAGTGCACCAATCGACACTCTGTATCTAGCTACTCTGGTGGGGCCTTGGAAAACCTTTATGTCTAGCTCAGGGATTGTAAATACACCAATCGGCATTCTGTATCTAGATCAAGGTTTGTAAACACACCAATCAGCACCCTGTGTCTAGCTCAGGATCTGTGAATGCACCAGTTCACACTCTGTATCTAGCTGCTCTGGTGGGGCCTTGGAGAACCTTTATGTCTAGCTCAAGGATTATAAGTACACCAGTTGGCACTCTGTATCTAGCTCAGGGTTTGTGAACACACCAATCAGCACCCTGTGTCTAGCTCGAGGTTTGTGAGTGCACCGATCAACACTCTGTATCTAGCTGCTCTGGTGGGGCCTTAGAGAACCTTTGTGTCTGTACTCTGTATCTAACTGATCTGATGGGGACATGGAGAACCTTTATGTCTAGCTCAGGGATTGTAAACGCACCAATCAGTGCCCTGTCAAAACAGACCACTCAGCTCTACCAATCAGCAGGATGTGGGTGGGGCCAGATAAGAGAATAAAAGCCGGCTGCCCGAGCCAGCAGTGGCAACCCAGCCGGGTCCCCTTCCACACTGTGGAAGCTTTGTTCTTTCACTCTTTGCAATAAATCTTGCTACTGCTCACTTTTTGGGTCCACACTGCTTTTATGAGCTGTAACACTCACCGCAAAGGTCTGCAGCTTCACTCCTGAAGCCAGCGAGACCACAAGCCCACCGGGAGGAACGAACAAACAGCTCCAGATGCGCCGCCTTAAGAGCTGTAACACTCACCGCGAAGGTCTGCAGCTTCACTCCTGAGCCAGCAAGACCACGAACCCACCAGAAGGAAGAAACTCCGAACACATCCGAACATCAGAAGGAACAAACAACTCCAGACGCGCCACCTTAAGAGCTGTAACACTCACCGCGAGGGTCCACGGCTTCATTCTCGAAGTCAGTGAAACCAAGAACCCACCAATTCCGGACACAGTAGGGCGTCTAATACAGTGTTGAATAGAAATTGTGAGAGTTTTGTTCCTGACTTCAGGGTGAAAATATTTACTCATTCATTATTTAGTACAATGTTAGCTATGGATTTTTCACAAACAACAGTGTAAGAGCAAGCGTGTTCCTTTCTGGTCCCAGTATGCTAATAATTTTTATTTTAAAATCATGAGTAGGTGTTGAATTTCACCAAACACTTTTTCTCACATTTATTACAATCATATGTCTTTTTCTCCTTTATGTTAATCTAGCAAATTATACTGATTGATTTTGCATGACTACGTAACCCTGCATTCTGGAGATAAACCCTAGTTAGTAACAATGCATTCATTATCCTTTTAATATGTTGCTATACTAAATTTGATAAAATTTTAAAGAATCTTTGCGTACATGTATATATTTACAAGAGATGGTGAACTGTAATTTCTCTTTCTTGTAATATTCATGTTTGTTTAAAATAAAATGGGAAATATCCACTTCTGTAATTCTTGGGAAAGAGTTTACCTAACATTGGTATTTTCTTCCCTAAATATTTAAAAATTTTCACTAGTGAAGCTTTTGGGCAAAATAATTTTCTTTGTTCTTTAAAACATAATTGATTAATTTCTTCAACAGATTTAGGAGTATTTATTTATATTTTTCCTTGTACTAATTTTGGTGTATTGTATTTTCCAAGGAATTTGTTAATTGCTTCTAAGTTGTCAAATTAATTAATGTAATATTTTTCTAATGTTCTTTTATGTTTTCGGTTCTGGTAGGGCTCTTTTATTTCTAATATTGATAATTTTTATAATGATGCTTTTAGAATCATTGTTGACATAAATTTAAATTCTACATGTATTTAAAACCCCAGTGACATTACTAATATTATTTTATAAAGGACTAATTTCTATTTCTGCCCTATCCCCCAATTTCCACTAGTGTTATCCTTTATGCCTTCCTCTAGTTTTTTTCTCTCTAGAATAATATTTCTTCTATCTAAATAACTATTTATTTTATTGTAGGTTCATAATGAAGTCTGGATTATTTTGTTTTAATCTTTGAAAAGTATTTTTGCTGCATATCAGATTCTACTTTGGCCATCCTCTTCTATTCCCGAAGCTTTAAAGATTATGTTCCATTGTAGTTTGGCTTCTGTCTTTCTGATAAGGGTATATTGTCAGTCTTAGTGTTATACCTTTTTTTGTTTGTTTGTTTTTGAGACAGGTCTTGTTCTGTTACCCAGGCTGGAGTGCAGTGGTGCAATCATGACCCGCTGTAGCTTCGACTGCCTAGATGAAAGCAATCTTCCAACCTCACCCTCTAGAATAGCTGGGACTATAGGCACTTGCCACCATATTGTGATATTTGTAAACGTAGTGTGCCTTTTCCTTCTAGATGCTTTTCAAATTTTCTCTTTTTCTTTTTTCTTTTTCTGTCATGCCTAAATGAATTCTTCTTTGTATTTATTCTGCTTGGACCTTACAGAGATTTTTGAATCTGTGACTTTCTTTTGTCTATTTTGGGGAATTCTTATTAGATCTACAAATACTGTTTCTGTCTCTTTTTCCATCTCCATTCCTACAGGAAATTTGATTATACATATCTTATGCCTTTAACTGTTTCCCAATGCTTCTTGTACACTTTTCTGTGTTTTCCATTATGTTATTTATTTGTGCTTTAGGTTATATGGGGATTTTTTGTTCAATTTTCAGATTGACTAATAATAATTTACATTGTATCTAGTCTGCTGTGAAATTTTTAAACAAGTTTCTAATTTTAGATATTCATTTTTTTTCCAGTTTTAAAAGGGTCACTTGATTATGTTTTACAAATTTGTTTTTTCTTTTGTAAGTTTAAAGATGGCATTCTGTTGTCTTCTGGCTTTCTGCAATTCTGTTGAGAAGTCAATCATCATTCTTATTGTTTTTCTGAAATAAATACATAATCTTTCTCTACCTGTGTGTACATTTTCCTCTTATCTTTGGTTTTTAGCAGTTTGATTATTATGTGCCTATGTGTGGTTTTCTTTGTAATATCCTGTGAAGGTTTTGCAAAGCATCTTTAATCTGTGGACTCACATTATTCATTAGTTTTTGTAAGATTTTCAGCCTTTCTTTTTTTTTTTTTTTTTTTTTTTTCTGAGATGGAGTCTCACTCTGTTGCCAAGGCTGGAGTGCAAGGGCAAGATCTCAACTCACTGCAAACTCTGACTCCCGGGTTCAAGCGATTCTTCTGCCTCAGCCTCCTGAGTAGCTGGGATTACAGGTGCCCATCACCATGCCTGGCTATTTTTTGTATTTTTAGTAGAAAAGGGGTTTCACCATGTTGGCCAGGCTAGTCTTGAACTCCTGACCTCAGGTGATCCACCCTCCCCTTCAGCCTCCCAAAGTGCGGGGATTACAGGCGTGAGCCACCGCGCCCTGCCAATTTTCAGCCATTATCTTGAAATGTTACCTAATTTCTATCCTCTTTTTTTCCTTCTGGCTCTCCAGTTACCCAGATTTAGACAATGTGCCTCCCATATGTTTATTATAAATGCATTTTATTATTTCCATTCTTTTTTCTTTGTGTTTCTGATTAGATATTTTCTGTTGTCTTGTGGTACCTTTTTGCTGTGTCCAGTTTATGGTTATGCACATTCTGTAAATTCTTAATGGTAGATATTATGTTTTATTATCCTAGATTTTTCTATTAATTATTTTTATAAATTTCAATTATCTTTTGGAAAATTTCCAACTTTTTGTCCATTTTACAGAATGTTTTATTTAAAATAATTATTTTAAAATTGTCATTTACTAACTTCAATATCTGGATTACCTGTTGGTCTGCCTCTGTTCTCTGCTATGTCCTCTTTATTATTGGTCCTGTTGTTCTGACTCTTTGCAAGTCTTGATATTCTTTATTTCATGTTAGACAGTGTGTAGAAAATAATTACAGTGTTACAGTTGATATTATTTTTCCCAGGGAGGTTTTGTACTTTGTTTTGTTAGGTAGAAATTGTGAGGGACTGATAGGCTCAATCTAGTCAAAGATTGAATTGAGTTGCCCTTTACTGAGCCTCAGCTTACTTCTGATTTATCTGTTTTATTGAGCATGGGGCCTCTGGGTTTTTGATGAAGAGCCTGGCAGTCCTCTGTGACCTCAGACATGAAGTATATGAAAAATGCAGTTTTTCTTGCAGAAGCTTAATGTAGGTTTGGACTTTCAGAAGTTTAAATTTGTGTCCTTCCACATTATGTAGCTTCAAAATCTTGAGTATGATACTGTACATGTGTTTGACACAAACTCTCTCCCACTGGCAAGACTTTGTTTTCTAAGCACTGGACAATTGTGAGAATTTCCTTTCTGCTTCTTGGAAGTGTCTGGCTTAGCCACACCCGACCTTCCTGTTTCACACATCTCTCCAAAAGTTCCCATAAGGAAACATGGGAATATATTTAGGGATCTTTGAGATTCTAATCCATCATGCCAGCTTCCACAGACATCAAAAGCTCATTTGTTACTCTTTCTTCCAGTAGCCCTCTGCCTAGGTCACACACAATTTTATCAGTTATCTATTACTATTTAACAACCTATCCCAATTATTTATTTGATCATAATTCTGTGGGTCAGCAATTTGGGCTCCAATCAGCTAGGTGACTTATTGACTGGCCTCACCTGGGATCCTCATGCAGCTATGGCCATCTCTGGGACTGGATGGTCCAAGAGGGCCCTCATTCCCATATTTGGTACATAGTGTTGATTCTAGACTTGGGCATCTCCATTCTCCTTTATTTGGCTTATCGTAATCTAGTAGGATAGACTAGACATGGTTACATCACAGTCTCAGGTCTTTGTTCTAAGAAAAAAAGACCTCTTGAGTCTTAGGCTCCAGAATTCACAACTTCAGTTCTGTCACAATATATTGTTCAAAACAACTCACAAAAGCCAGCCCTTATTCAAGGGATGGAGAAAAAGATTCTTCCTCTTGATGGAAGAAGTGTCAATGTCACATTGCCAAGGGCATGCATACATGAATGGGATGCATTATCATGACCATTTTTGCAAACAATCTGCAACTCATTCCCAGAATTGGCAAATGTCTTTGTGGGAGAAAATATCTGGTGACTGTCAGCTTACCAAGGAAGGGAGATTTTTATTCTGGTATTTTAAATCAAACGGTCTTCACTGATTCAGCGGTGTTCTTAAAATATGTTATATTATTTGTATTTGTATTTGTATAAATTTAAGAGGTACAAGTGCAGTTTTGTTACTTGGATATATTGCAGTGGTGAAGTCTGGGCTCTTAGTGTAGCCATCACCTGAAAAATATACATTGTACCCATTAAGTTGTTTCTCATTTCTCACCAACCTCCACCTTCCAACCCTTTTGAATCTCTAATGTCTATTATTCCACACTCAATGTCCATGTGTACATGTTACTTAGCTCCCACTTATAAAAAAAAAGGTGGTATTTGACTTTCTCTTTCTGAATTATTTAACTTAATATAATGGCCTCCAGTTCCATCCATGTTGCTGCAAAAGATGATTTCATTCTTTTTTTTTCCTGGCTGAATAGTATTCCATTGTGTATTTATGCTACATTTTATTTATGCAATCATCCACTGACGAACATTTAGGTTGGTTTCATATCTTTGCTATTATGAATAGTGCTGTAATAAACATACAAGTGCAAGTATTTTTTTGATATAATGATTTATTTTTCTTTGGGTAGAAACTTGGTAATGGAATTGCCATATCAAATTGTAATTCTATTTCTAGTTGTTTGAGAAATATCCATACTGATTTCTACAGAGGTTATACTAATTTACATTCTCACCAACAGTATATAAGTGTTCCCTTTTCTCCATACCCTTGCCAACATCTATTTTTGACTATTTAATAATAGCCATTCTGACTGGTGTTAGATGATCTCATTGTTTTAATTTGCATTTTTCTGATGATTAGTGATGTTGAGCATTTTTTCATGTGCTTATTGGTCATTTGTGTGTCTTCTTTTGGAAAATGTTTACTCATGTCCTTTGCCCAAATTTTAATAGGGTTATTTATTATTTGTAGTTGTGTTGTTTGAGTTCCTTGTAGATTCTGGGTATTAGTCCTTTGAGGGATGCATGGTTTACAATTACAGTCTCCTATTCTTCAGATTGTCTATTCATTCTGTTTATTATTTCTGTTACTATGCAGAGGCTTTTTAGTTTAATTAAGTCCCATTTGTCCATTTTTATTTCTGTTACTTGTGCTTTTGAAGTCTTACTCATGAATTCTTTGCCTAGGCCAATGGCCAGAAGTGTTTTCCCTAGTTTATTCTAGCATTTTTTGTAGTTCATATCTTACATTTAAGTGTTTAATCCATCTTAGGTTGATTTTTTGCATATGATGAGAGATAGATGTCTAGTTTTATTTTATTTTATTTTTTTTGCATATGGCAATTCATAGTTCCAGTACCATTTATGGAAAAGAGTGTCATTTCCCCAGTTTTTGTTTTTTGTCGACTTTGGTAAAGATCAGTTTGTTGTAGATATCTGGCTTTATTTCGGGATGTTCTTTTCTGTTCCATTGGTCTATGTGTCTAATTTTATACCAGTACCATGCTGTTTTGGTTACTGTAGACTTGTAGTGTGATTTGAAGTCAGATAATGTGATGCCTCCAGATTTGTTCTTTTTGCTTAGAATTGCTTTGACTATTTTGGCTCTCTTTTGGTACCATTTGAACTTTAGGATAGTTTTCCCTGATTCTGTGAAAAATGACATTGATATTTTGATAGAAACTGTATTGACTCTGTAGATTGCTTTGGGTAGTATGGTCTTCTTAAGAATATTGATTTTTCCCACCATGAACATGGATGTTTTTCCATTTGTATCATCTCTAATTTCTTTTGTCAGTGTTTTACGGTTTTCCTTGTAGAGATCTTTTACTATCTTAGTTAAATATATTCTTAGGTATTTTATTTTATTTCTCTATAACTACTATAAATAAGATTGGGTTCTTGATTTGGTTCTAAGCTTGATTGTTATTGGTGTTTAGAAATGCTATTATTGGCTGGGCACAGTGGCTCATGTCTGTAATTCCAGCACTTTTGGAGGCCAGCATGGGAGGATCACTTGAGCTCAGGAGTTTGAGACCCACCTGGGCAACATAGGGAGACCTAGTCTCTACAAAAAAAAAAAAAAAAAAAAAAAAAAAATTAGCTGGGCATAGTGGTGTATGACTGTTGTCCTAGCTACTCAAAAGGCTGAGGTGGAGTATTGCTTGAGCCCAGGAAGTCAAGGCTGCAGTAATCTGTAATTGCACCCTGTACTCTATCCTGGGTGACAGAGTGAGACTGAGTGAGACCCCATCTAAAAAAAAAAAAAAAAAAAAAAAAAAAGAAAAAGAAAAGAAATGCTCCTAATTTTCATATGTTAATTTTGTATCCTGAAACTCTACTTAATTCATTTATCAAATCTAAGTGATTTTTGGAGGAGTCTTTAGGGTTTTAAAGATAAAAGATCATATCATCAACAAACAGAAATAACTTACTCTTTTCCAATTTGGATACCTTATTTCTTTCTCTTGCCTCATTGCTCTGGCTACGACTTCAAGCACTATGTTGAATAGGAGTGGTGAAAGTGGGCATTCTTCTCTTGTTCTAATTCTCAGGGGAACTACTTTCAACTTTTCTTCACTCAGTATAATGTTGCCTGTGGGTGTGTCATATATGTCCTTTATTATTTTGAGGCATGTTTCTTTGATGCCTAGTTTGTTGAGGGCTTTTATCATGAAGGGATGTTGGATTTTATAAAATGCTTTTTCTGCATCTATTGAGATGATTATGTGTATATATATATATGTATATGTATATTTTCTTCAATTCTGTTTATGTGATGAATCCTATTTATTGATTTTCATATGTTGAACCATATTTGCATCCTTGGAATGAAATCTACTTAATTATGGTTTTTTTTTTATATGCCATAGGATTTGGTTTTCTAGTATTTTAATATTTTGTTGAGCATGTTTGCATCTATGTTTGTCAGGGATATTCGTCTGTAGTTTTCTTTTTCTGTTGTGTCCTTGTCTGGCTTTGGTGTCCAGGCAATACTGGCTTTGTAGAATGAGTTAGAAAGGATTCCCTCCTCCTCAATTTTTTGAAACAGTATGAAGAGGATTGATACCAGTTTTTCTTTGTACATTTGGTGGAATTTGGCTGTGCATCTATGTGATCCTGGGTTTTATTTATTGAAAGATTTTTAAATTGTTGATTGAATTTCACTACTTGTTATTGGTCTATTCGGGATTTCTAATTTTTCCTGGCTCAATCTTGGGACGTTGTATGTTTCCAGGAATTTATCCATTTTTCTCTAGGTTTTCTAGTTTGTGAGTGTAGAGTTGTTCATAATAGTCTCTGGTGATCTTCTGTATTTCTGTGATATCAGTTGTAATGTCTCCTTTTTAATTTCTTATATTTTTTGGATCTTATATTGGTTAGTCTAGCTAGTGGTGTATCAATTTTGTTTATATTTTTAATGTACAAACTTTTTGTTTTGCTGATCCTTTTCTTTTCTTTTTTGAGACGGGATCTTGCTCTGTCACCTAGGCTGGAGTGCAGTGGTGCAATCAAGGCTCACTGCAGCCTTGACCTCCTGGGCTCAAGTAATCCTCCCACCTCAGCCTCCTGAGTAGCTAGGATTATAGGCATGGACCACCATACGTGGCTATTTTTAAAAAATTTTTTTTGTAGAGACAGGGTCTCCCTATGTTGCCCAGGCTGGTCTCAAACTCCTGGGCTCCAACAGTCCTCTCACCTTGGCCTCCCAAAGAGCTGGGATTACAGGCATCAACCACTGCATCTAACAATCTATTTTTTTTTTCTTTTTTTGGTCTCAATTTCATTTAGTTCTGCTGTGATTTTTGTTATTTCTTCTCTTCTGCTAGCTTTGGGTTTGGTTTGTTCTTGCTTTTCTAGTTCCTTGAGGTGTGACATTATGTTATTGGTTTGTGATTTTTATTTTTTGAGGTAGGCATTTAGCACTATAAATTTCTCCCTCTTAGCACTGCTTTTTCTGTGCCCCAGAGGTTTTGATATGTTGTTTCCATTTCTATTCATTTCAAACATTTAAAAAATTTCCATCTTAATTTCTTCATTGACCCAAAGATTTTTCAGAAGCCTGTTGTTTAATTTCCATGTATTTTTAGTTTTGAGAATTCTTCTTGATTTATTTCTGGTTTTATTCTGCTTGTTTGAAAAGCTACTTGGTATTATTTCAGTTGGCAAAAATTTATTGAGACTTGCTTTGTGACCCAGCATAATAGTAGGGGACTTCAACACCCCATTCATAGCACTAGACAGATCCTGGAGACTGAAAATCAACAAAAAAAAAACCCTAAACTTAAATTGGACTTCAGATTAAATGGACCTAGCAGACATTTACAGAACATCCTACCCAACAACACCAGAGTTTATGTTCTTCCTATCAGAGCATGGAACATTCTTAAAAGTATAATTCTTGAAATTCATTTGTTTTTTTCATTTAGATGTTTTGGTGGTGACTCCTCCGCCTACTGCTACCTACTGTAGCAAGGCCTGCTGTTGTAGCAAGAACTCCACGCACAGCTACAAACCTGATACTATTTAAGTGTTATTGTATGTTTATTTTTGGAATTTAATAAGATAAATAGTTTAATTGATACGTCTCAATGGATAGAATATGTTAACCTACAAATACTATCAAAATTTGATGTTTGAACAAAGAAATGCACTAACTTAATTTTTCATTTTTTCTTCAACCAAAACATAAAATTCCTTTTAAATTCACAAACTTAATTATATTTAGGACTAAGCAAAGCTAATTAAAAGACTCTTTTTTTAGTATGACACAGGCTGCCAAAATAGCAAACATCCCCTGAATTTAACTTATCTATGGAGAGGTTCCTATGGTTTCTCTACAATATTATTTATTCATTTTGCAATTATTTTTGCACTGTGTAAAACATGAAATTAAGAAGTAAAACAAAACTTACTTTTATCATATGTGCTTGTTTTTAAGCCATTGTCACTTAGTTTCAAACACACTCTTGTATTTTGCCTTGTCTTAGTAGGTCTGGGGCTCTGTAAACTACATTTCCACTTTTTCAGCTGCCATCCTGTTAGGCTTCCACAATAGTGAATTCTAAAGGAAGACTGGAGGCCTGGAGGAAGAAAAAATGACATATTCTCCTGTTTTTCTTCCTTTGACTGTCAGTATCACCTGAGGAATAGTTTCTTACCCTGGAAATGGCAGTAACAATAGCAATTGGCTTCAGTTATTTCCCCAAAATTCCTACAACCAGCCTCATTTTGCCTTCTTAGAGAGACTAGCACCATTTGGCTGACATCCTGTCTTCAGAATCCTGGCTCCCCGAGACCTCTCCTCTAAGATCGTGAATTACAAGCATTGCCAGGCAATCTCTCCTCAAAGTACTAGTTTTTAGTATTCCCCCACTCAACCCTTTATTACCCCAGCCTTAGAAGTGGTAACTTGCTTACTGTAGTTGCCACTTTTATGATACTTCAGTGTTCCTTTTTTGTTTTATTTTCATCCTCTAGTGCCTGTTAAACATACTCCTTCTATAAATTCTCTTGTTAAACTAACGAGTGTGATTTCTGCTTTTCTGACTGATACAACATTTCTTTATGCTTTTTCTTTGCAAGTAACAGAAACTTACTTAAACTAGGTTAAGAAGAAAACAGACTTTACCATAAAAATACAGGTTTCCCCTGGAATCCTGGGACAGGGAGTACGATCTGGCTTTGTACGCTTTGGAAAAGAGCCTGTAACTAAGGTTATTCCTTTCCGTTTCTCTGGAACTATGGTCTCCCATCTTTTCTATTATTTCCTCACCTTAAAAAAAAAAATCTCTCTTAGTAGACCAAGTTTCTCCACCTTTATATCATAACATGCCATTGCTTGGGGTTTGTTTTCAGCTCAAATGATGCTTACTAGTTAATTGGAAGTCCAGTTTCAGATAGGAGGAAAGAGAAACTGAGTGCTCTTGTTTGCACAAATGTCTGCACCTGACCTCACCACCTATAGCTGTTACAAATACAGCTGTTGGTCTCCCTCACTGGGATACAGAAGGGCAGTGGTCAGAGAGAGGGACTTTGTGCTGGGTGTACAGTTCAAAGAGTTTCTGTTTTCCATTTTTTTTTTTTTCATTAAAAGGGATCAAACCTTAAGAAGATTTTTTGGAGAATATATTTGAGGCATAATCCATTGTGTATAATAGTTATTAGATCACTTAAAAAAGTTTTGTTAAGTACATGTTCACTGTACAAAATTATAAATATAGATTAGCTGAAATAAAAAAATAGATACAAACTCCAACCACACTGATACATATTACCAAAACTACATTGATTCCTGGGTAAATCTTCCTGTTTTTAAAAATTCTTTACAAAATGGGTTTTCCTATTAACAATAATTTTGAATAAATTTACATGTCAACAAATATGTATTAAGAACTTCATTGTAAAAGACTACCTAATAATTTATAAAACATAATTAATTAATCAATCCTGGGTTACTGGACATTTTCAGTCCTTAATAATGTAGTTAAATTTTTACAGATACCATTAATTATTTCCTCAGTGAAAAAATTTTAGGAATCTATAAATATATACTTGAAGATATTTGATATATATTTTTTAATTGCCAGAAAGTTTGTTTACATATCACCCAGTTGCCAGGAAGGCAATATCAATCAACATTGCCTCCATCAATATAAGGGACTATCTGTTTTTATTTGTTTTTTTGGTTTCAACACAATATTTGTTATCAATTTTTAATATATGGCAACTTCGGAGGTAAACAACCCTAATGTCCTATTTCTATTTTCATGTATATTTTATTTTTAAATATTTAGTCATGAATTATTATTTGTTAGCCATAGTTTTTGTTTCATGAGTTGCCCCCTTCCTCTAGAGTTGTTCTTTACTTGTGTAATTTGTAGCAGTTAAAGAGAAGATATTCAATTTTCATTTTAAGCTATAGTGTTTGATCTTTGAATCCATCAACTTTTAAAGTTCATATTATATTAACTTTGTAAGTGCAACTGAGGTTTAAGCTAATTTCTCTGCCTTGACCTCTTAATCTCCTATTTTATTTAAAAAAATTTCTGTCACTGAAAGAAATGTTCCTTACCCTATCAGGAATGGCACATTAACCTGCTGTAACTGTGGTCAAAAGCTAAAACACAGATCACTTAATAAACAGCAGTCAAAAATAATAAATTCATGGACAGATGAATTGAATTAATTTTAAAGCTTATCTACTTAAGACTCAATGAACTATGTGTATTAACTAATTTGATTACAAGATGTGTTAGTGGATGATAATGGCTTAAAATATTTATTCCAAGGATCACATTTAAACTTAACAGGAGATTTCTGGAGACTAAATATTTTAATATAAAAATTCATAAAGTTCATGCAAGTAAGACATATTTTGGGCACTTGTATGTTCTCCTTCATTCAAATGTCATCAGAAGTCACTCACCAACCTCATCTGGAGATGACAATTCAGTAGAGAATTGGCTAAATTTTAAATACAGAAAATGAAAACAAGCATAAGTAAAAGCAAAGTAAAATCCTATAGAACACAGTATAAAATAAGCTTATATTTAAAATAATTCAAAATGCAAGGGAAACATTTTAAGCCCATGCAGTTACTGGAAGATTATTGCAAAGCTGTAATTCAAATAGTCTGTAGTCATTGTATTCTGATTTTTAGATTCACATTGCATAGTCTCAAGTAATTTAAAGCTCTTTGCCCATTTTCCTAGTACATGTGGCAGAGATGGTATCAGCAATACAAAATATTAAAAAATATGTTAGGCTTCTTAGGAAAAAATCACCCCGAAACATTCTGATTCTCTTTTGTTATATATCTTCCAATTCTGTCTTGTGGGAAACAACAAATTAATCACACATGTTAATGTTTATCCTGGCACTACTTGAATGAAAGAACTCTTGCTATTGCCAAAGACTCTGATTTATCTTATAGGAATTAGAGTAGTCTAATGAAGCAACCTCAGACTTGATGATAATTGAGTCTGGGAAGGCCTGAGATTGGTAGTGGTTCAATGCAGACGGGTGATGATAGAACATAGGGAACAATGTATAGTGCTCATTTAGGGAGGAATCTGTATCAGTACAAATTATAATTCTCAATTAGGGAGGAATCTGTATCAGGTCAGAATATGCTCAGGCTGGGTGCAGTAGCTTACACCTGTAATCTCAGTACTTTGGGAGGCGGAGGCAGGAGGATCACTTGAGCCTAGGAATTTGAGATTAGCCTGGGCAACATGGTGAGATTCCATCTATACAAAAAACAAACAAACAAAAAACCCCCAAAATTAAAAAATTAGTTGGGTGTGGCATCATGCACCTGTAGTCCCAGCTACTGGGAATGCTGAGGTGCAAGGATCACTTGAGCCCAGAAGGTCAAAGAGCCATGATTGTGCCACTGTGCTCCAGCCTGGACGACAGAGCGGGACTCTGTCTCAAGAAATAGAGAATATTGTCAGTTGTTTAACATGCCATCAAGAACCAAGGATCTTTCCATCTTTATGTTGTGTGTTTGTTTTCCTCTTTATGCTTCTTACCTCATGTCACAAATGGCTGCTGCAGCTCAAGCTATTACATCTAAATTCTAGGAAGTGGAGAGGATGAATACCACCAGCTGTATTTGTTTGTCACCCTGTTCTCAAGAAAGCTTAAACTTTCCTAGGCCACCTCTTTTCTCCCCCTGCAGATTTTTGCTTTCATCTCACTGGTTAGGACCCAGTCACATGAACACAATTAGATGCAAAGGAGTATGGGAAGTGAGTTTTCACCTGAGCACATTGACTTCACCAATAAAATTAGGTGTCTCTTGGCAAAGAAAAAGAGGGAGAAAGATAAGCAGTGAGCAATTACTAGCGTTGCCTCATATTACGAGGCATCTTGAAAAATGAAAATTCATTAGCAGCGATCTTCATATGACTATTTGTTAGAGTTATATTTTCTTTTCAGTTTCCACTGGCAAATATGTGACTGTTGAAGCTTAACAATTTCACAAAAATTACAAAATAGTTTGATATTTTTAAAACAAAACTATTTTCTGAAGATAATAGTATGTGGTAGGCTCCAAATGAAAGAAAAAATTGATACAAATCTCAAAACTTAAAGGTATTTACATTTTTCTAATGAGGACCAAAAGTGTAATTGCCTGAATTCTAAGAATATGATTTACTAATAGATGGACGCAACCTTTGAAGCAAATACATTAAACGCAAACATTATGAAAAATCCTTAAAGGAGTTACAGTCTACGTAGTTTTTAAAGCTTCTTTGTTACTTTAGGTGTAAAATTTTCAACATAATGACTTTGGGTAAAATTTCAGATGTGTTTTACTTATGAAGCATAGTTTTCCTGATAGTGTTTTGTTTTGTTTTAATTTAAAAAGCTGTTTTGGGATATGAATACAAATGGAAATTTTTGCCAGGGAAAATTTGCTAATATTTAATCTATCATGTCGTTAACAGTTAGTTGAAGATTTTACTAAATTCTTTAACAAAAAAATCCTGAGCTTAAGGTCACCCAAATCTAATATTTGAGTCTATATTTATTTTTCAAAAAAATTAAAAAATTTTAGATAATATGGGAAGGAGCAAGTAGAGGGAAAAGAAAAATCACCTCTAATACCTAATTTGTATTTTTTTGGTTTTTTTTTAATGATAAATTGTGATAGCAGCATCCTTTCTTAAGTACTTTCTATGTCCTTGGCCCAGTTATAAGTGCTTTAAATAAATTATTTCTTTTAATCTTTAAAAACCTCAGTTACGTAAGTATTATTATCCTCAGTTACACATAATGTATCTGAAAAGCAAAGAAATCAGGTAAATTATTGTGTTAATTTGGGTCCCCTGGGATGGAATTAGACATGCAAAAGATTTATTGGGGGAGATTTTTGTGAAGGATCCAGAGAAGAGGGGAAGGGGGAAGGCCTGGAGAGCCTTCAGGTACTTGTGAAAAGCGGGGAGGAGAAGGAAGGACAGTTGTGTAGGAAGAAACACAGTGCAGCTCTCGGAAAATCTCAGCCAGGTTGTCACAAACCTTGGCTCTAGTTGGAGGTGGCATAGAGATGTCTTCTGGGGCAAAGTTTGCCTCTTAGAGGAGAATTGTGCCTTTAGGAGAAATGGCTTGGCTCTCATTCTCTAGCCATACTCAGTTGTTACAGATGTACTTCATTATTACATATCCAATGCCAACCACTACAACAAGCATTTATACTGTCTGGGGCACACTTGGGGAAACTGTGGTCGTGGTGAGTTTTGGGATAGATCTAATGGTAGGGCAGCTGTCAGCCAACTTCACACCTCACAGCAAATTCCCTTGAAAGCAAGTCTGAGCAACCATGACTCCCACACTAGCCACAAGTCACAAACCAAAGAGTATCAGAGTTACAATTTCATTTATTTCTCAAACTGTGATATTGCAACTCTCTACTATAGTTTGTACACTTTACATCATTGACATCATACTACTTTTTGTACTTCAAATAGACTGTGCATAATTTTCATGTCATTGTTGCAACAAAATTGAATTATTAAATAAAATGTGACTTTTATTTTTGGCAATATGGGAGGCTAGTACCCTGATTTAAAGTTCACCAAAACACTTAAAATTCTGGATAAACTGCTACTTATATTAGTGATATTTATTTGTGTATTTTTATTTGTTTATTTATTTATTTATTTATTTATTTGAGATCGAGTCTCGCTCTGTCTCCCAGGCTAGAGTGCAGTGGCACGATCTCAGCTCACTTCAACCTCCACCTCCTGGATTCAAGTGATTCTCCTGCCTTAGCCTCCCCAGTAGCTGGGATTACAGGTGTGCATTATGCCTGGCTAATTTTTGTATTTTTAGTAGAGACAGCGTTTCACCATGTTGGCTAGGCTGGTTTTGAACTCCTGACCTCAGGTAATCCATCTGCCTCGGACTCCCAAAGTGCTGCGATTACAGGCTTGAGCAACCGCGCACAGCCCTCTTATTTGTAATTTTTAAATGCACTGTTGAGTTTAGACCAAAAAGAAGCCAAGGTGGAAACTCAGAAATAGGACTGCTGAGAAAAATTTATTGTAACAAAACTTGGCTCTAGGTTGAGTGGGCGGGGATATCACCTCAGAAGATTGATAGCCATCATGTGGTCCCAAGATGGATTTGTAGCCCAAATATTCATTAACTGTGGTGCCTTCGACTGTTTGGCAGAAAGTAAAAATAAAAAATACACATAATAAATTGTTGGAGTAAGTGATAATCAACATAAACCCCAAAACAAACTCCACCATAAAGTATCAAGGAAAAACAGTAACATATATGATGGTAATTTTTTCATATATACAAAAATATCACAAAATATGCAAAATAAACATGGAAAATATTTATTGGGGGAGATTCTTCTGAAGGACTAAGAGGAGAAGGAGAAGGACAAGGCAAGGTAATAAAAACTAAAATAGATCTATATTGATTGTCATATACTTAAGGGAAGAGACGCTTAAAAGATGGTAAAAATATATTCTAAATTTGGTGCAAATGTTGACCACATAAGTGTTTGTGAAATTCTAATATAAATGCTTGTTACATTGATTGACATTGGATATATAATAATGAAGTAATATGTAACAATTTAAAATACGTTTTGCAATTTTTTTGAGAGATGAGAATGATCATACACAGTAAGTATAAATTGATTTCTAGAAGACAATTTGGCTATATGTATGAAGGCCTATATGTATGTATGAAAATCATACATTTTGACCCAGTATTCTAATTTACATGATTTATTACAAGGAAATAATAAGAAACATGTATAAAGCTTTATTTACAACAACCATCATAAGAACAATTTGCACAACAGTAGAAAATCAGGAACTAAATATCTTAAATTAGGATATCTATTAAATAAATTATGGCATAGTCACATGATGACATGCTGTATTATACCTGCTGGTTTTTAAGACTTTGTGTTTGGTGTTCTGAAATTTTACTAAGCTATCTCTCTCCCTCCCTCCCTCTCCCTCTTGTTCTCCGAATGTTTTATATTAAAGAAAGAGTTACCTAAATTTTTGTGGAATGAATACCCCATACCCAACCTCGCTGCATTAGTTAAGATGAAAAATATGCTTTCTAAATATATATAAAGACAGTTGAAAAATAATTTGGCTTTAGTGTAACTCAGATAAGTCAAAGAGCACAGGCTCATACCTAGACAAGATGGGAAAAATATCTTGCCTATGATATGTTCTGGAAAAATTTTGGGTGCCAGAATCAACTTTAGAAGTGTATTTACTCAGCAGCTGGGGAGGGCAGGGGAATGGATACTTGACCTGACTTTTCTTCCTGGCCTTTTCATTCCCGTGCCAGGGGAGACTAGCAGCAGTTCACAGCTGACAGCATCTTAGGTCATACCTAACCAGATTCTTCACTCACCACTTGGTTCTTGGCTTTCCCTACTCTAACTTCCAGGGCAGCAGAAATCCTCTAAAGTAAATGTGGTCATTAGTGCTAAAAAAAAAAAAAAAAAAACAGTTGGTCGTGTAGGAGTTATAACCATACTATGGGCAAGCAATTTCATATAACTATTTTTTTAAAAGGATTAATTGGCATTTAATATTAAATGCTAATAATCAACTTTTTGAATGTGTCTTAAAAAGCAATTTTAGAAAACACTACTTAAAATATACATCCAAACCAGAAAATAATTTTCAAAATTATACCATGTGTCCTGATTTTTGTCCTGTTTTGGAAAATCTTCACCATATTCTCTTAAGCTGGAGAAGAAGTTAACAGAAGTCAAATTTTTACCTTTAAAAATTATCCTAAAATAACATAAAAGAAGATGAAAGTTACATTTTATTTCCTACTTGTTTGCACTGTTTGAAGAAACATATATATGTTATACATATGTTATATATATGTTTTTATATATATATATGGGATGCTTATATTATTGTCCGATGTTCACCAATTGCAGCAATTTCCAATAAACAGTTAGATATTATTGTTAGTTCCTAAATTTCTAATCTGACTGCCATGAACTCATTGAGCAATAATGTTACTGAATATCTATAATAGGTAAAATGCTTGCTAGGTTTTGTAAGAGTCCAAATATATGTAGGTGATGTCACTGCCTTCAAGTTAAACCAAAATTAGAATAAACTGTGTGTTATAAAACTCAAGAATCAATATAAATACTCTGATAACTTAATGTAGAAATTAACTCTAAATTATTCTGATTTAGTAGATTAGAACTTTCCAAAACATTTGATTTTAGCCTCAAAACATAGAAGTATAGAAGTAAAACATCCTTCCCTACATGTCTTTTGGACATCAGTGATTCTTCACGTTTTGCTGGACTAAAGATGGATTAAAAGACTTTCTCTAAGTGCTTTGATTTGGAGTAACCAATTGATTGTTTCCTTCCTGACATTACTTTGTGAAATTAGATTGGGACACACTTTTCCCTGAAGAGCTCTACATCCACAAATGTTTCCGATTACATGAAAGCCTTCAGTGTGTGAAGGGTCATCATGCAGAGAAGAGTGTCTGACTTTTCCCTATTGCCATGAATGACAGAATAAGATAATATGAGTTTAAATTGAAATAGAAGAAGGGATTTGGCTTGCCTATGGGGAAGGTTTTATTATTTAAACCCTTCTATCTTAGAGTAGCATGAACCTCCTGTAGTTAATAAGAGCTAAGAGCTACTTGGAACTTACTGTGTGTCAGGGATTGCCTTAAGCCTCTTACCTATGTTAACTCATTGACTCTTTGCAGTCATCCTGTTAAATAGATACAGTAGTCCCCTTTTATCCATGGGGGATGTGTTCCAAGCCTACCAGTGAATGCCTGAGATTGCAGATAGTACTGGACTCTATATACACTATATTTTTTTCTATACATACATACCTGTGATAATGTTTATAAAGTAGGCATAAAGAGACAATAACAATGGTAATTAATAAACAAATATAACAATATACCATAATAAAAGTTATGTAAATGTGATCTTTTTCACTCTCTGTCAAAATATGTGGTTGTACTGTACTCACCCTTCTTCTTCCTGTGATCTGTTGATCTGATAACCCAGATAGCTACTACTCGAGTGACTAATGGGCAGGTAATAGTGTGCAGTGTGGCTAGGCTGCCACTGCACAAATGGATGATTCATGTCCTAGGTGGGACAGAGCAGGAGGGCATGAGATTTCATCACACTACTAAGGATGGCATGCAATTTAAAACATACGAATTATTTGTTTCTGGAATTTTCCATTTAATATTTTTGGATTGTGGTTGACAGCAGGTAACTGAAATTGCAGAAAGTGAAATGGTTGGTAATTGATATTACTGTATTATCATTATCCCGACTTGCAGATAAAGAAGCTGAAGCATCAAGAAGTTAAGCCCCAAAACTTGCTGTTAGCGAATGGAAGAGTTAGGATTACAAACCGAGGCAACAAAAGGGAAAAGGAAGAAGTTCCATGCTCTCAACCACTGCATTTCTGGCACCTCACCCTGTGCTGCCTTGGTTCCTCACTTACCCCAGCATCTTTCATGCTTAACTTTTCTTATCTTTCCTACAGAGCACTTCTTCTCATTCTTGCTTATTGGAGAAGCTTGCTTATAAGCAGCTTCTCCAAATCCTACATGCTGAATCATGTAGTTTTAATTAACTCTCCCATAGTGTCTTAGAAGTATTACTCATTTAATCTTTCCTGGGGAGGTACATGCTGGGGAGAGTTCACCTCTACTGCCTTCTAATAAAGTATTTATAAATTTCACATGATCACCTAGCAGCAAAATTTTCCAGTGATGTTTTATGTATCTTTCTAATCTTATTCATAAACACGTACCTATTAATGACAGAACTAGTCCATTAAAAAGTATTTCAAAAAAGGTTTGGAAATAAAAATCTCAAACAATATAAGAAGACATATGGTTATGTTTAAATTCTCTATTAAAGAAATGATCTATTCTTTTCTGGCAAAGATTCTAAAATCTCATTTTACAGTTGACCCTGGAACAATGTGGGGGTTAGGGGTACTGAACCCCTCACAGTCAAAAATCCACATATAATTTTTAACTCCCCTAAAACTTAAGTACTAATAGTCTACTGTTGATCAGAAGCCTTATCAATAACATAAACAATTGGTAACACACATTTTGTATGTTATATGTATCATATACTGTATTCCTACAGTAAAGTAAACTAGAGAAAGGAACTATTATTAAGAAAGCCATAAGAAAGAGAAAATATACCTACTATTTATTAAGTGGAAGTGGGTCATCATGAAAGTCTTTATGCTTGTTGTCTTCATGTTGAGTGGGCTGAGGAGGAAGTGGAAGAAGAGGGGTTGGTCTTGCTGTCTCAGGGGTAGCAGAGGCAGAAGAAGTGGAGGAGGAGGAAGGGGAGGCAGGAGAGGCAGGCACACTCAATATAACTTTTTGAAAAAATCCACATATAAGTGGACACACATGTTTCAGGCCTGTACTGTTCAAGGGTTGACTTTGTTTAAAATACTGAAAGCTTAGATAATCTTAGTTAACTAAACTTAGTTTCTCATTGGTTAGCTAAAGATTATGGTGCACTCCCTCCCAATATGAATCCTCATTTCCTGCTATGATGAGTTGTGCTTTGCTCCATTTTCCCTGCTTCCATCTGCTACTAGGCTATGATCTCTTCAGGTTTCCAAGCCCAGCTGAGTGGGGTCTTCTAATGACCCTTATTTTGACAGCATCTACCAGCACAGAAATGATGATAGTGGTGAATTACAGCCACTTTGCATGAAGTGATCTCTGATACAGCATTTCTTCTTGTTTTAATGTGATAGGTAACATCTAAAACTGCCTTTTCTCTCTAATGAGTTCTCTTCTCACTCTATAGGTGTCTTGGTTATATGCTAAAGCAGACTTTAAAGAACCTTAGTGCAAGATTATGTGGCCAGGTCAAACTCTAAATAGTTTCAAGTAACTCTGGATAAAGCACAGCGCACTGAAAAAACATCAATTTCTTAATGTTCTCTATACAGAATTCCTCAATGAATGATCCTCTGCTACCTTCATCAGAAGATTAAAGGTGGTTTATAAAAATGAAGGCATTGGTTTCTAATTCTACTCAATCAAAAGATCTAGGCATTGTGGATTGAAACCTGCACTTCAAATAACCATCACAAGATGGGTGTGGTGGCTCACACCTGTAATCCCAGCACTTTGGGAGGCTGAGGCAGGCAGATCACTTTAGGTCAGGAGTTCGAGACCAGCCTGGCCAATATGGCAAAACCTCATCTCTACTAAAAATACAAAAACAAACAAACAAAAAACAAAAATAAAACAACCACAACAACAGAAAACAACTAGCCGGGTGTGGTGGCAGGCACCTGTAGTACCAGCTACTCGGGAGGTTAGGGCAGGAGAATCACTTGAACCCGAGAGGCAGAGGTTGCAGTGAGCTGAGATCACACCACTGCATGCCAGCCTGGACGACAGAGTGAGACTCCATCTCAATAAAATAATAAATAAATAAATAAATAAATAAGCATCACAGGTCAATCTTACCCGTGTTTGGGAACTGATGTTTTGTTTAGAAAATACCTACCTACAGAAGCAGTGATACCACAGAGGAATTGTGGACAAGTGCATCCTTCAGACACTTTCTTTAAAAATGAGCTTATGCTGTTCCCTACCCTGTGTCCAAGTGTTCTCGTTGTTCAGTTCCCACCTATGAGTGAGAACATGTGGTGTTTAGTTTTCTGTCCTTGGAATAGTTTGCTCAGAATGATGGTTTCTAGCTTCATCCTTGTCCCTACAAAGAACATGAACTCATCCTTTTTTATGGCTGCATAGTATTCCATGGTGTATATGTGCCATATTTTCTTAATACATAGTAACAAATCTGCATGTTGTGAACATGAACCCTAGAACTTAAAGTATAATAAATTAAAAAAATAAAGTTTTAATCTATAAACATTAAAAAATGAGCTTATGCTTTAAGTTACTATGGTTTATTTCAGGTGCAGAAAATTATATTAATACAGCTACCCATGGATCCAGCGAAGGATAGGTGCCCTGCATAAAGTAAACTTGTAGGGGATGGACATGAAAGAATGCCATCTGCTACTGAGATGACCTGGTGCAAAATTTGGCCCAGTTGGAGTGTTTCATAATGGGTGATCTCATCAATGTGAGACTGCCCCAATAATAAGTCAATTCCTAATTTGAAATATCCTGGCTAAAAATTGGCACCTGTTCTGGTTCTTCATAGAGCTCAGTGCAATCCTAGTCCTGGAGGTGATGCACCTTTGTTGTAGTCATTGTTTTTTCTTCAACATTTACTTTAAGTTCTGGGGTACATGTTCAGGATGTGCAGGTTTGTTACATGGGTAAACATGTGCCATGGTGGTTTGCTGCACAGATGAACCCACCACCTAGGTATTAAGCCCAGCATCCATTTGCTATTCTTCCTGATGCTCTCCCTCCCCCGATCCCCCAACCCACTGCTGTGGGCCCCAGTGTGTGTTGTTCTCTCCCATGTGTCCATGTGTTCTCATCATTCAGCTCTCATTTATAAGTGAGAACATGCGGTGTATGGTTTTCTGTTCCTGTGTTAGTTTGCTGAGGATAACAGCTTCCAGCTCCATTCGTGTCCCTGCAAAGGACATGATCTCATTTCTTTTTATGGCTGCATAGTATTCAATGGTGTGTATGTATCACATTTTCTTTATCCAGTCTATCATTGGTAAGCATTTGGGTTGATTCCATGCCTTTGCTATTGTGAATAGTGCTGCAATGAACATATAAGTGTGCATGTATCTTTATAACAGAATGATTTATATTCCTCTGGGTATATATCCAGCAGTGGGATTGCTGGGTCAAATGGTATTTCTGCCTCTAGATCTTTGAGGAATCACCGCACTGTCTTCCACAATGGTTGGATTAATTTACACCCCCAACAACAGTGTAAAAGCATTTCTTTTTCTCCACAATGTTGCCAGCATCTGTTGTTTCTTAACTTTTTAACAATCACCATTCTGACTGGTGTGAGATGGTAGGTATCTCACTGTGGTTTTGATTTGAGTGATGCACCTTTGAACAGGAGTCAAGCCACTGAGATGGTTCTCATGCTTTACTTTCCAACACATCTTTCCAATAACCTGCTACCATCTCATTAGGCTTGGTTTTTCCTTGCAACTTCAGAGAGCTCAACAAAGAATTGCATAAAAACTAATGTAATAGTTGCTATTCAGGACCAGCAAAGGGAAAGAGACCATCAGTAATAGAAACAAGCTATTTTAACTTTATAAAAACAGCAAAGTCTCTAATGACCAGTTATGTTTATTTCTGCTCTCTTTTAATAGTAACAGAGAAAAAAATTACAAAACCAGAATTCTAATATGTGTGAAAAAAATAGTCTTGAAAGTCAACCCTTGGATATCTTGCACTGAGCATGTTTATGGAAAATTTCTTTATAATTTAATTTTTTTTCCAGGAAGATGCACACAAGTAAGTGGCTTAGGTGCTTCCTAGTTGAATGTGGTTCAATGAAGACAGCATGACTGTAGAAGTTTGAAGAGTACTTCTCTTCTACTGTCTCCTGGAATTCTTAAAAATGAGTGAAACTAATAAACTCTAAGTATGTTAAGGGTATATTGAATTGTTAGGTTGCAAATAAGAATAATGAAGTGGAAGGAAAATGTTCAAGAAGTAGAAGCTTTACTTCAATTGCAAGTCTCTGAGGTCATTGTTTTCTTCCTGGCTTTTGGCCAGGGGACCTCTTTCAACTTCTTAATTCACTCTCTTTTGAATGTGGCCCCCTCCATATTAGCCAGCATGTCAAGTCTTTCTCATGCTTCACATTTCTGTCTTTCTCCTCTGCTTTCTTCTTCCACTTGGGCTGATGTGATTACATTAGATCCACCTGGATAATCCACAACTCTCTCCCATTTTAACATCAATTTATTAGTAACCCTAATTACATCTACGAGGTCCCACTTACCATGCAATGTGCCATATTCATGGGCATATTTCATTATACTCACAGTTCCTGATATCAGGCCAAGTGTTTGATTTTAATATTAAAAAGAGATAATTTACTCAGTTTATTAATCCAAGTGTATTTATTGATTATGTATTTTGGGCCAGCCCTCTTCTAGGTACTAGAGATTGAATGAGGAGGAAAATGTTAGGCAAGAAGGTAGCTAATTCATGTAGGATGTTGTTCACCATTGTCAGAACTTAGAGTTTTACTTTAGATATCAAGGGAGATCATTGAAGAGCTTAATGTATGGGATGCAATCATAGGAGTTACATTTTAAAAGGACACAAACTGGACTTTCTCTTCCACAAAGATGGAGCAGATGTACTTTTCCCTATTCCACCCACTAAATACATGCCTCAGGTAACTCAAGGCAGTCTGAAGGCTTTTGCTGTATATTTCTGCTTCCTCTCTCTTTAGTTTTTCTCAAGCAATACCTCATTAATTCTTTCATACTTCTGTGACTTAGCATCTGTTTCTGCATGATCAAAACTGACTCATACCCCCAAAGATCTCCTGCATCCCTACCTGTTTCATTATATAATAAAAACTCAAATTCTCTTTGATAGATAGAATTAAAAAATCCCAGTTAATGATGTAAGCTCTCTTTTTTCTTTTTTCTTTTTTTTTTTTGCCTTTTGGTTCAGTTGTGTAATTAGTTCAAAATAGCCAGGTCACATTCTCAGCTTCAAAATTAAACAATTGTTGTGTTCTCTTGTCAAAGTATTCATCCCTTGGTACCTAAACCAGTAGAGTTTAAAGTTGTGGTGACAAAAAGGAAAATATTTGCTAGGGGATTCCTAGGAGTACTAATAGAAGGAACCACTCTCGTTTTCACCTGGTGGTTTCTGGACCCAGTAATCCTTACCACAAGAGAATCACCAGCATGTATTGATTTCTGATTTGGAGAATATAGCTCACACTGGAGGATATTAGCCATCCTCACAATGTGTTAACTAGCTGACACTGTAACTGCACTTTCAAAAGTCCATTATACCATAGTATCAGGCCAGCTCAGTGGATTTCATTAGCGTAAGTCCAATGATGAAGTTTATTTGTTCTAAAACGAGTTCCTTGGTAGAGAGCCATGCTCTGTGGAATAGCTTAATGATGAACAGTTTTTCCATAAATCCAAAAATGGTGATTTTTATTAGAAGCATTAAAGGTAAGGAAGACAAATACCCAGAATAAATGCCTATTCCAAAGAGAACATAATGCTTTCTTTTTCATAGGGGAGTGGTGCCATTTATCTCCCAGGGAGTTATTTTAGAGAAGCAGTGTTGATCTCTGCTGTTGGCCAACTGGGCACTCAGAATTAGTAAAGTCTTGGTGAGTGGAAGGCCATGATACTGAGTGAAAGCAAAACTTCTATCCCTGCTGCTATGACCCCTGTGTTCATGAACACATTGTGAAGGATGGAGTTGGCTGTGGAAAGAGGCTGAGTGACAGCTAAAAATGAGGTATCTGAGCCATTTGATCATCAAGTTCCTCTTTTGCTGAGATCGCTCATTAGTGAGTATTTACATTTGATATAAACATTCCTACTCTCTGCGCCCATTCAGAGACGTCACATATCTCATCCCCAAACCTGCCGGTCATTAATTTTCTAACAGTGTTCATTCCAAATTTTTGACATCATGCCAAACCATTATCAATGCTCATGAATCTGTGTAGATCCACATATTGAAACATCTCTTTATTTCATGCAAAATGAAAAATCAGGAGTATTGTTCTAAAGTCAGCCAAATGGGGGGATATCCTTTTATCCTTTAGGGCCACCCCTGAAGTAGGGCTGTAACATTGCAGCTCCTCACTTTTGGGTCATGCCAGAATATTGTGCAGAATATAATTTCTTCATCTGAATATTTTCTTTATCATTCAACTGGTCACGGTGAAAGTCTCATAAAATGATTGGTGTAGACTGAGAGAGGAAATGTTTCTCTAGTAGGAGCTACAGGAGTTGGAGCCATTTGCTTAAACTCATACCTCAGGACCTACTCAGTCTTGATCTCATCTATACTGCTTTTTCCTGATGGAGAAGTATTGCTGTTCCCACTCAACTTTATAGCTTGGAGGCCATATAACTCCCAGTTCATCATGGGCAGCTCAGAAACTTTAGGGCCAATGATAAAGAATTCATCTCTTTGGTCCCACCGGTAAGCCATACCCATTTTCAAAAGAGAAATAGTTGTCTACAGTGGACAGCATAACTTTGTGCTAAAATCTTACAGGTCTGTGCTGTATTTCACCTGTAGTGGCTGGTCAAAGACTGCATTCAGCATCTGTATCTGCCACAGACACTTCAAACACTGGTGAATCTTCTGGGTCATATGACCCAACTTCAGAACAACTTGCATAGCAGCTTGAAACCATTGCAGAGCTGTCTTTTGCTTTGGGCCCACTTAAAACTTGCAGCCTTTCACATTTCTTAGTAAATGGTTTGAAAGAACACATTCAAATAAATTAGTTGATGCCCCCAAATTACAAAGAAGCCTCCAGGTCTCTCTCTTCATGGTAGGAGAGGCGTTTTCATCATAAGGACCAATTCAGTGTGCCCCACATCACTGGACTCCTAGAAATTTCATTAAGGTGTGAGATCCCTGAATTTTAATGGGAGTTCTTTCCCATCCTTTAGTCTACATACCGATGCCTCCATTTCCTGCTCACCAGAAAGTTCCAATCAATGTGATATTATTGTGCTAGACCAGCATGATGTCCTATGGGATGAAGAGGTTATCAAAGTGCTTGAAAAGGAAATATGGCAGAGAGATGAAGAGTTGAAAACAAACAACTCCTGGTGATCTTTACAAGCAAGTGTAAAGAAAAGAAAAAAAAACATTCACCCATTAGTTCAACTGCTGCATACCAGGTACCAAGGGCTATGTTGATTTGTTGTAGTCAAGAAACCACATCTAGAATAGTTGCTGCAACTAGAGTTACCATCTAATTAAATTTATCATAATTCAGTGCATTCACATTTCTAGTGGCTTCTATTTGGCCTTTCCTACTATAATAGCCCTCACTTGAGTCAGGAAACTGCTTTGAGGATTATGCCAATTGTTAAATATATCTATTTCAAATCTGCTTTCTGGGGCTAAAGAAATTATTGCAGGGTGAGTAGAAGACCTACTGGGGCCACTGTCAGACAGACATACATCAAAGCTTTATCAGCTGGCTTCCATAAGCCTCTGTCTGGACTGGTGGAGAAGAAGTGGGCTTTTTCTCCCCCAAATTAGATTTAATTTAGAGTTAAGATCCAAAAATTCCCTCAAAGCTTGGTGTTTTCCTTTCCTCAATGCATAGTAACTTTGGTATATGTCCATAGTCCCTTTGGGGAAGGCTAGGAAAAAAAGTTACAAGATAAATTTAGGCAATGTAGGAAGGTCGCTCCTCAAGGAACCCAGGCCTTCTTTCATTTAGGGGACGTTGTGTCTGTAAACTGGCTCAAGTCTGGGAATTGGTTGAGGGACCAGAACTCTCTATGGAGGTGATTGAAGTTAGATTTCTGTTAACTATGCTAAGAGTTGCTCTGATTATTCAAATAAAGTACAATGTTTGTAGCCTGCCATATATTTTGCTTTTATTTTATTATTTTTTTTTCTGAAATGGAGTCTCACTCTGTCACCCAGGCTGGAGTGCAGTGGCGTGATCTCCACTCACTGCAACCTCCGCCACCCAGGTTCTGGTGATTCTTCCTGCCATATATTTTAGAAATAGGATAACCATAATCAATAAACCAGTACCAAAGGTCATTGCTGTTCAAACTAGTCTGCTTCCCATTATGATAACCATACCTACTTTGAATCTGGCAATTAAGACCTGCAACGTGGCTCTTATTATACTGGGATTGCATCATCCCAGACTGAATTCAGATGACTTATTTTAATAGCAGCATTTCCCACTATTACTTCTGGCATCTAGAGAATAGCTATGACAGAGGACTTCGAGGGTGCTGGTATTCCCCTTTCAGTGTAAGTATACTTCTTGAGATATATAATTAGAAGATGAGTAAGGGGGTCACACATAACAAAATCATTATAGCATTCATTTTCCCTGAATATTTGATAACTGTTTCTACAGAATATCAAGGCAATTCTGATATCTCAATTTCCATCAGCATAGACCACCTTCGGTTCTGAGTTTCAGTTAAGCAATTGAACCCACAGAGCCACTCCAAGCTACTTTAGTTAACACATTAAATTAAATCTGGTTAATTCCACTGTATCATTCAATTTGGCCATTTCTTCTACCTGATTTGAAACTCTTAGAATCCATTATGATAAATATTCTGCAGGTTTTAGTTAATGTATGTTGGCAAAATATTGCAATTAGTGTGTATGCTACCTTCTCCCAGATCATATTTTGTGCTCAATACCTTAGATTTTAATATAATTATCTGCTAGGAGTAATGAGAAGAGGAAGATTGAGATTTTTGTGCAAGGCAACTGTCTTGGAAAGGTCATTGCAGGTTATTTAGGCAAGAGGAGTCTAATCGCCTTAGATTGCAAGAATGGGATGCTTCTATGGCAAGGGAGTCACAGTGGAATTTGGAGGTTCAAGGTCCCTAGCTTCTCTGGAATGTGCCCAGATGCCCTTATGGCAATTTTCATGGTTTTCACTTTTTTCCAATCCACGCTGTCACTTTAACATAAGAGAATCTGCGGCTGTGAATTCCATGTACAATATAGTTTAGCCACCTGAATGACTGGACTTTGAGTTTGATAACAAAAACCTCAACCCTTTAGCTATAGGATATAGGACTTTTTGAAGGGAGACACAGAAGCTTCCTGGTTCATTCCCCATACCTTGAGTTGGGACTTGAAAGTTCCAAGCTCATCATTTTTTTTTTTAGTTGTTCAAATGGACACAAAGATGGGAACAATAGACACTGGGGACTACTAGAAGGGGAGATAGTGAGGAGGGCAAGGGCTAGAGAAACTACCTATTGGGTACTATGCTCAGTACCTGGGAGACGAGATCAGAGATCAGTTATACCCCAAACCTCATCATTTTATTTCTTTCTTTCTTTTCCTTTTTTTTTTTTGTGTGTACTTAAAAGCAACCAACCAATCTCATAATTCCTATACTCTTTATTTCCACTAAAACTCTTGCCTTCCATAGGCACTTGACTCCAGATGGCAAAAAGTGATCTTATGGCTCATCCCTAGAGCTGGGAATGGGGTTCCATCCAACACAAATTACATGGCCAAGAATGAGTGGGAAGCAAACTCATGGGAAACCAGGGTACTGTTGGTGGAAGAGGTAGGAATGAGATCCCAAACACCTATCCAGTTACCCTGTCCATAGTCAGTCTTTTCTCTCCAAAGTTGAATATAACATATATTGTACTGTTACTATTATCTATAAGCTCCTTTTTTGAGGACTAGTCTAGAATGGTGTGGGTTCAAGTCTAGGACAGGAGAAAGAGGTAGAAGAACACAGTAGAAGAGAACATAAGGAGACAAGTTTCTTGAATGATTAGGAGAAGAGGCCAAAAAAGATGAAATTATAGAACAACTAGACTGGAAGTGGAGATGTAGCCTCTGCCTACTTTACAATTTTGCTTAGAACTATATCCAATAACAATTGAGCAGATGTCCTCATATCCAGCACTAAACACCCAAGCTGGAGTGCAGTGGCACAATCTTGGCTCTCTGCAACCTCCGCCTCATGAGTTCAAGCAATTGTCTTTCGTCAGCCTCCTGAGTAGCTGGAATTACAGGCATGCACCACTATGCCCGGCTAATTTTTGTATTTTTGGTAGAGACGGGGTTTCTCCATGTTGGCAAGGCTGGTCTCGAACTCCTAACCTCAAGTGATCTGCCCACCTCAGCCTCCCAAAGTGCTAGGATTACAGGGCCCAGCCTCAGCACTAATTTTGAAGAATGGATAGAAACATTTTTTTCACACTTAAAAATATTCCAATGTTTGAAAAAGAAATGGTGTTGCGTCAAATATGTTTGAATGAGAACATGCTCTGTCCTGAAATATAAGTGAATTCTTATATTCTGATATCACTTGAGTAATAAGTACTGTTACTCCGGTTATTTAATCATTGTTTTCACTCGGTTTTCATTTTCATATTGGAATTGTATTTATGTTACTTGCTGGGGGCAGGGGTGTCACACGTCACCGTCGCTTCCAGGTTATTGAAACGTATGATGTCATTTTCCCAATGGCAATATCCTGATGGATGTTATTTAAGATTCTTATATCTAGGACATATTTCATGGACTTCTCATAACTAAAATTATGATTTGTGGTATCTCCTAAAATATGTCCCAGCATTGGCAAATGCTAATCAAGCCTCCTGCAACTCCCAAAACCTTGAATAGTTGCTATGAAATCTCAGAATAGAGCTTTATAGATTCTTGAGTAGACTTAAATTGGATGAGCTGGGTAATAGAAGCATCTGGCTTTAACTTCTGTTTTTCTGAAGTTTTACCAGAGGGATTTTTATAATGACTCTGTTTAACCTCATTTTCATTCGTCAGTGTCAGCATCTTCTGTGGGAGTCTCACGTTTACCTTCTGTGACCTGCTGGTCATTTAGCAGAGCTAAACGTATACGAATACCTTTCTAGGCTTTAGTGTCAGTTAATATCTTCAGGAAACAAATCCTAAACACATGCTCTTAATTGCTCAGATTCCCATCTTGCTTAACTGTCAGACTTACCTAGATAAAGTCAGTCACATTGTACAGGTTTTTAAAAGAAACATCTCTAGTCATTTCAAACTGTCTTTGCAGCTTAATGCCATATTTTTATATTGTGGACAGTTGTGAAGGGACTTGAACATTAGGTCAAGGGGTTTGTATTTAATTTGGTATGAAATGGAACAAAGATATCATAAAATGCTATAATGATGACAGTATACAAATATAATTTCATTGTTTCTGTGGTTGAGAAATCCCTTGGAGCTTTAAGCAGACTGCTATTTGTTCATCAATATGTATTTCCTTCTTTTTCTATGTTAATGAAATCTTCAGTAAACCATTTGACCAACCAGCCTCCATCATATTTAAATATGGCCATATGAATTATTTCTTACCAAGATTTGTCGTTTAAAGGGAGGGAGCTTTCTCTCTTTTGGACTCCTCCTTCATTCTGCTGCTACCTGGGATGTAGACAGGACACTAATATATCTTTGAATCTGTAGATGCTCCAGGGATGAGAGAGGACCAACAAGAAAAATGGGAATTTTCTGGACCACTTGCCATATGACCATTACAGGAGAAAGAGAAAAACTTCTATCATATCTGAGCCATTTTAAAATTTAGTTACTAGTAATAGCAGCTCAACCTGTATTATAACGCAATCTGGTTTTACATATGTAAATAACTATTCTTTAGGATGAAATATTCCTATGAAGAACAATACAAAATATAAATACAGTAGCTTTAGTAAAAAAAAATTATATCTAATGGTATTGCCTGTTTCTGTGTATTATTCATGGTAATGACAAACACAGATATGGTGAATAGGTCTATTGTGCATAATTTCCCCTTGCATTATTTTCCAAAGTTCATTCAGTCTTATACTATCTTCATAATATTTGTTATATCCATGTCTGCTTTTAATATTATTGATTTAATATTGTTTAAAAATTGACTTCATGTAACTATTTCTTTTGTTTTTTTTTAGAGACAGAGTTTCACTCTGTTGTCCAGGTTGGAGTGCAGTGGCATGATCAAAGTTCACTGCAGACTCAACTCCAGGGCTCAAGTGATCCTCTCACCTCAGCCTCCTAAGTAGCTGAGACTACAAGCATATGCCACAATGTCCAGCTAATTTTTAAAATTTTTGTAGAGACAGGGTCTTGCTATGTTGCCCAGGCTGGTCTTGAACTCCTGGCCTCAAGTGATCCTGTGGTCTTGGCTGCACAAAGTGCGGGGATTACAGGTGTGAGCCACCACTCTGGCCCAATATAACTAATTTAAATAACTTAGATGACTTGGAGTAGACAGTCTTTATAAAAATAAATGTATTGAAATCACACAATAATTAAAACAAAATGCTATTGCCTGCCAAAGGCCTTGGGCCTGAGGCTTTATCTCTATTTATTTGAAGAGATCAGTTAGATTTAGAGGCCTATTGGACCAGGTGCAGTGGCTCATGCCTGTAATCTCAACACTCTGGGAGGCCAAGGTGGGTGGATCATTTGAGGTCGGGAGTTCTAGACCAGCCTGGCCAACATGGTGAAACCCCATCTCTACCAAAAATACAAAAAAATTAGCTGGGTGTGGTGGTGCATGCCTGTAATCCCAGCTACTCAGGAGGCTGAGGCAGGAGAATCTCTTGAACCCGGGAGACAGAGGTTGCAGTGAGCCAAGATTGCATCACTGCACTCCAGCCGGAGTGATAGAGTGAGACTCTGTCTCAAAAAGAAAAAAAAAAAAAAGATTTAGAGGCATATTTAAGACATGCTAGCAAGAAGTTGAAACTTTCTTTTTGGTGTAATCAATTGAAAGATAATTAAAAGGGAAAATCTTTATGTGATTAAATTTTATATAATGCTTCATGAAACCTAAAGTCATTCAGGAGTACACATTGTGCACTTCAGAAAATGCTGCTCTTTGATTCTTTTTTTTTTCATAAACAAGAGACAGTAATGATCAGAAAAAATGTTGGGGAAGGATGTGTCAGCCTTATTACAGCTCTAGCATGTAGTATTGTTTTACTTCCTCCTCCCTATATAATCCATTCCTCTGAAAGTAAATGGGAAGGTAGTCAACTACCTAAACATTAGCAAACCTTGCTACTTGTTATATTTTCTCAAATTTTTGCCTTTGAACTAGACATTACATAATTTTAATAAGTAACTTCAGCTAACCAATTTGTGATCCCCAGAGTAAAATCCCAACATCATTGTGGCAAAAGCCTGAAATGAATGTCAGGAGCAAACTGCCTAAGCATGAAAGGACACTTAACCTTGTACATGAAAATAATAAGCATCATTAAAAAGGAAGAGGAAAAGAGAGTGGGTCATTTTACAAGCAAATACAGATTTAATTTGAATGGTTTCTGATTACAGAGCACCTTCCAAACCTTTGAGTAATTCTTGTTTGGAAACTGCGAGAATACAATGATGTGCTACTGCTGAAATGGCCTGTAAATGTGATGCTAAGAAAAGTGCAGGCATAACAGTGATTTCTATAAAAAGGAATATGATGTGGGCGGATGTTATATTAGCCTCCCAACGGGGCTTCTCTTACACATGGGGTCATCAAAAAAGGTCTGATAATTTTATTGGCATAGATTTGTCATTAACAGGGAACTTGAGCATGCTTTGAAGGATTTTAACATTCATAATACATCTTATGAATGTTTGTGCTTGTATAAAGTTCTGCATTCAAAAACAGTCTTTTTTCATAGTGCTTAACAGAGGAGTGTGACTTTCATTTGTTCAGGTTCTCCATTTAACACTTTATATTATGCATCCCTCACAGAAGAAACATTAAAACATTTTCTTGTCTGTTTCCATTTTAGATTTCATCTGGATTTGTACAACACCATGATTTAAAGATTATCCTATGTGCCAGATAGCTGTGTATTCACAGTAATCTATTTCCTTGTGCTCCTGGGCTCGCAGAGAGACATTGCTCACCCTTAAGTGTTGTTATATAACTGAGGTCTAGTAAATGGAATGCAAAAGAGTTTTATGCCACTTTCAGTCTAGTCCAAGCCTGTCCAACCCACAGCCCACGAGCTGCATGCAGCCCAGGACAGCTTTCAATGTGGCCAAACACAAATTTGTGAACTCTCTGGAAACATGAGATTTTGTTTTTTGAGATTTTTTTTTCTTTTTCAGCTCATCAACTATCGTTAGTGTATTTTATGTTTTGTCCAAGGCAGTTCTTCTACCAGTGTGGCCCAGGGAAGCTAAAAGATTGGACACCCTCGTCTAGCCCATAAGGGCAACTGCATGATCTGCTCTGCTGTCTCTCTCTTCCTTTGTCAGTCCTCTAATGTCAAAGAATTCAGCTGAGGACTGGGAGATCTGAGGAGATGGTAGGACTACAGAACATAAGCAGCCCCTCTTCCTCTCACTGATTGGACTTCACGTGAGCAAGAAATAAACTTTTATCGTTTTAATCCACTTATACTTCGAGGTTGTCCCTAAACGAATGCAGAATGATCAAAAGTATCAGGTTACAGATGATAGCTTTAAAGGCTGTAACAGAACCAGAGATTGTCTAAACCAGGCATTTACCTGACAGATCTGCACGCAGCCCGTGCAGCACATCACCACCTTCCTGCAATACACCACAAGCAGGAAGGAGAGTCATGCCCTCTCCACCATCTGCTCCAGGACTTTAGGATCAACATCTCTCCAGGCTGAGCTCTCCAAACTTAAAGAGAAAAGACACATGCCTCTTAATAAAAATAATCTAAAATCTGTTTTACAGACGAAAAACTGGAGGCTCAGAGAGTTCAAATGATTTGTCCAAGATCATTGATTTACTTAATCATTAAATCAGGACTATAGACAAAGTCCCCTAACTTGTAGTCCTGGTGATTCATATTTACAGGGCATTAAAAGCAGCTCTGTTCTGAAGTATATTGGGATAATTATCAGGTATAAAGTTCTGGATTGTAGGCAAGTGAGTATCTGTGGCAGACTAAAAATGAGTAAGTCCTATTGGCTTCTACTCTGCGAGCTTTTCCCTCTCCTTTTCTCCTCTCTATTCACCCTGTAGTGCATTTCTCTTCTCAGTGACAGTATTAGTGAAAATCCTTAGGATTTCATCAATTTACTTTTTCCTTCAGTGACACTTCTTAGGAGTTTGAAGCCCTAGAATGTTCTATTTTTCTCTTTGTTTTAAATAAATTTGTCATTTTTTATTGTTGTTTGTTTAATTTGCACTTGGGAGCAGGAGGTGTTGCAATCCAGTTTTGCTTTACCATCTTTTAAAAGACTTTTGCAAACCCCCTTTGAACTACTATGATCAATGAACAGATTTGGAAGAAAACAATGAAGATAATAAAGTGATTCAAAACTTTGACAGCTAAGAAACACTTAAAAGTTTAATTTAGTTTTCTGTCCTTGTGATAGTTTGCTGAGAATGATGGTTTCCAGCTTCATCCATGTCCCTGCAAAGGACATGAACTCATCCTTTTTCATGGCTGCATATGAGAACACTTGGACACAGGGCGAGGAACATCACACACCGGGGCCTGTCAGGGGTGGGGGACTGGGAGAGGGATAGCATTAGAAGAAATGCCTAATGTAAATGACGAGTTGATGGGTGCAGCAAACCAACATGGCACATGTATACCTATGTATCAAACCTGCACGTTGTGCACATGTACCCTAGAACTTAAAGTGTAATTTTAAAAAGTTTAATATGAGATACACACACACACACACACACACACACACACACACACACACACACACAAAATGGAATAGTATTCTGCCATAAAAGAATAAAATACTGTCATTTGCAGCAACATGGATGAGCCTAGAGAACACAATATTAAGTGAAATAAGTCAGGCACAGAAAGATAAATACCACATGTTCTCGCTTATATGTGGGAGCTTAATTCAGCTCATTATATGTGGGAGCTAAAAAACTCAGCTCATAGAAGCAAATAATAGGATTGTGGTTATTAGAGGCTGGGAAGAGTGGAGGGAGGGAAAGATAGGAAGGGTTGGTTAAAAGGTATAAAGTTACAGCTAGATGGGAGGAATAGTTCTAGAGTTCTGTAGCACTGTGGGGTGAATATGATTAACAATAATTTAAAGTATATTTTCAAAAAGCCAGAAGAGAGGATTTTGAATGCTCATAATATTAAAAAATGAAAAATGTTTGAGATGATGGATATGCTGATTACCCTGATTTGATCATTACACATTACATGCATGTATTAAAATATCATTCTGTGTCCCATAAATATGTATACTTATGTATCAAATAAAAATAAAACGAAAAAATATGTATATATTTTTAAAAATTATAACTTAAGAAAGAACAGAGGATGTGTATTTACAGAAGACCCAGTGATACAATCAGCAATTATTAAAGGCTTTCTTATTTAACAGGCTTTTTAAAAAAATTTATTTATTTATTTTTTATTATTATACTTTAGGTTTTAGGGTACATGTGCACAATGTGCAGGTTTGTTACATATGTATCCATGTGCCATGTTGTTTTGCTGCACCCATTAACTCATCATTAAGCATTAGGTATATCTCCTAATGCTGTCCCTCCCCCCTCCCCCCACACCACAACAGTCCCCGGAGTGTGATGTTCCCCTTCCTGTGTCCATCAGTTCTCATTGCTCAATTCCCACCTATGAGTGAGAACATGTGGTGTTTGGTTTTTTGTCCTTGTGATAGTTTACCGAGAATGATGTTTTCCAGTTTCATCCATGTCCCTACAAAGGACATGAACTCATCATTTTTTATGGCTGCATAGTATTCCATGGTGTATATGTGCCACATTTTCTTAATCCAGTCTATTGTTGTTAGACATTTGGGTTGGTTCCAAGCCTTTGCTATTGTGAATAGTGCCGCAATAAACATACGTGTGCATGTGTCTTTATAGCAGCATGATTTATAGTCCTTTGGGTATATACCCAGTAATGGGATGGCTGGGTCAAATGGTATTTCTAGTTCTAGATCCCTGAGGAATTGCCACACTGACTTCCACAATGGTTGAACTAGTTTACAGTCCCACCAACAGTGTAAAAGTGTTCCTATTTCTCCACATCCTCTCCAGCACTTGTTGTTTCCTGACTTTTTAATGATGGCCATTCTAACTGGTGTGAGATGGTATCTCACTGTGGTTTTGATTTGCATTTCTCTGATGGCCAGTGATGATGAGCATTTTTTCATGTGTTTTTTGTCTGCATAAATGTCTTCTTTTGAGAAGTGTGTGTTCATGTCCTTCGCCCACTTTTTGATGGAGTTGTTTGTTTTTTTTCTTGTAAATTTGTTTGAGTTCATTGTAGATTCTGGATATTAGCCCTTTGTCAGATGAGTAGGTTGCAAAAATTTTCTCCCATTCTGTAGGTTGCCTTAACAGGCTTTTTATTGTTTTTGATGACAGACTTGATGACAATAATAATGACAGCTAACATTACTGAACCAGGCACTGTTCAGGGCACCTAACATAAATGAACTCAGTACATGTGCCAAGAACTATATTGAGTATGCAACATGAATAAAATAATCCAAACCTCAAAATAAACCTACGAGGTAAATGCTATTATTATCTTGATTCTGTTGATAAAGTGAGGAACAGAAACGTTTAGTAAATTGCTCAAGATGTCACGATGGCTTTTTCTTTTAAAGCAATGAATAGTTTTAGTGCGCATGATCCCAGAGAGAGGAGAAATATCAGTGGCTTGAGATCACAGGGGAACAAATTTCAAATTGATACAGTGAAGAAACTTTGAAAGTAAAAGCTTTTCTACTTAGGGGACTTTGTCTTTACTTTCCATCTTGAAACTTCCTTTTCCTGTAATGTCTGTGGAAAGCACTGAGTGATTCTTGCTTCTCCATGGGGATTTTCCAGATTTTGCCAATATTATTTTCATCTCACCCACACCCACTCTTTCTTCACACTATTGAACTATTAAAGCATTCATAAAAGCAAGTGTGGTTCTGTAATTATTTGTATGTATTTCTCACCTATTACATTTAATCTACCTTATTGCCTAATACAGAGTCTTGAACAAAGAATGGATGTTAGCAATTTTGATTGAATTAGAGAATATATTTTAAAAAGATGTTTATTCTTTACAAACCATTTAAGTAGTTTGCCCTAACACAGTTGTCCTACTAATAGAAATTGAGTTTACTGATAGCTTCACTATGTATTCTAAAATATGTTTTATTTAATGATTATATTTCCACTTCTCTAAAAATTTATTATTTAGAAATTCCACAGGACAATTGGATTCATAATGGTCATAAAATCGGTGGGGGTATAATCATCGAATTTTTAAAAATGTGAAGCCTTATAGTATGGTATTATATGGAGTAAAAATAAATGTTTGGCAATATTACAGCCCTTAGTTTTTGGTGTTCCAATACGTTGCAAATCTGATCTTTGCTTAAACTTATAGTATTTTCACATTTATTATAAGAACATATAAAAAGAAACCAACTTGAATATTTTTCTAGCCACTTCCAGCCTTCTTAATAAATGACCTTTCATTATTTAATAAATAACTATGCTGAAACCATTTATCTGAACTAGCAGCTACATACTAAACTGAATTATTAAAAGTTGTGTGGGCAGTATTTAAGAATTTATATGTACTATAATTTAAATTGTTACATGTTTTGTAAACAATGCACTTCACCATGATTTTGCTTTCTAATTAGTATGCCATTTGATAGCAATGGGCAAAAAAAGAAACTTTTATAATAGATTATCATACTTTTGCTTTCATCACTAAAACCACTGACTATATATTTTAACAATACAACTTATACATTGTCCTCTGTTTTATATTCAACAGTAATACTATACCTTGCCTTCCTCATTGCCACCCTTTCTTATGCTTCTCCCTTGACTCCTAGGGAGAACAGTTTGAGTTACTCCTGAGTGTTTCAAGCTCAGGTCACTGGATATTATTTGTGGAAATTCCTTCTTTCTTCTTTCTTGTTCTCCTTCTCCTTCCTTCTCTTCCTCCTCTCCATTCCTCCTCTTGATTTCTTTCTTTCCTTCTCCACCTTCTTCTCTCCTCTTTATCCTCCTTTTTGGTCCTGCTTTTGCAAAGGAGAGGAGGAACAGAATTGAACTGATACCCTAAATGTTCTGCCATGTTGCTGCAAATTTTTCTTCATCTAATTTTTAAATGATCCTTTCATTTTGTTCTATACTTTGCATATCTCTTGCATTAAGGAAAGAAAAATTGGAATTAGAGGAAAACAAGGATGAAAAGAAGTGGAGGGAAAAGTATTAGAAGTTGGAAGGGAAATAAGGAAAATTTGGAGTGACGTTACAAGGAAAAGAAAAGTTGTGTTTAAAATGAGATCCAAAAGCTCTGATAAAATATAGGTAGAAGAATCAGAATGAATGTTGGTAATTAACTTCCCCATCCCACTCCCAGTCTTTGTAGATATTCTTTTAGTATCTTAAGCTCTATCATATTCAGTTTTCTTTGTCTGACTCTTTATTTTATAAAATTAACAACATTTAATACATTCTGACAAATAAAAAAATAACCAAACCAGGTTTTCATCTTCCAAAAGCTCTCTAAATCCAAGTGTGCTGTAACCAACCTCTCTCATGCTGATACAGTGCCCATCCTCTCTAGCTCCTGCTGCACCATGCGCAGTTGGCCTTGTCCACAGACTCAGGAGATAATAATATCAATTTAATTTTCTTTTCAGTCTTTTATTGTCTTTTGTGCCTTTTTAAAAAAGTCTCAACTACATATTGTGATTGCTCACAGCTTTATAAGATAGAATTTAATATTCTTTTTTGATATGACAACACATCTAATATTTGCTCCCCACTGCTCCTGCAAATAGTAAGTTAAAAATGTTTTTCTTAATATGAGTCACTATTTCTCCAGATTTCTTTGTGGTTCAGAGTTGGTTAATCCACTTTAAATCAGCAGCCTGTCTGCCTGCCATTCTACTCCCCTGCCCCATACCCCACGACTATATATTCCTTCCTTCCTTCCTTCCTGTCTCTCTTTCTCTTTCTTTCTTTCTTTCTTTCTTTCTTTCTTTCTTTCTTTCTTTCTTTCTTTCTTTCTTTCTTTCTTTCTCTTTCTTCTTTCTTTCCTTCCTTCCTTCTTTCCTTCCTTCTTTCTCTTTCTTTCTCTTTCTTTCTCTCTCTCTCTCTTTCCTTCCCTCCCTCTCTCCCTCCCTCCCTCCCTCCCTCCCTCCCTCCCTCCCTCCCTCCCTTCCTTCCTTCCTTCCTTCCTTCCTTCCTTCCTCATATGGTTTGGATATTTGTCCCTTCTAAATCTCATGTTGAAATGTAGTCCCCAGTGCTGGAGGTGGGGCCTGATGGGAGGTCTTTGGGTCATGGGGTGGATCCCTCATGGCTTGGTGATGTCCTCATGATAGTGAGTGTGTTCTCCTGAGATCTGGTTGTTTAAAAATGTATGGCATCTCCCCTCATCTTGCTACTGCTCTTGCCTTGCAAACTGCCTGCTCCTCTTTGCTTTCCACTGCGATTGTAAGCTTCCTGAGGCCCTCATCAGAAGCCATTGCCAGCACCATACTTGTCCTGTCTGCAGAACTGTGAGCCAATTAAATCTCTTTTCTTTATAAATCACCTAGACTCAGGCATTTATTTATAGCAACACAAGAGCAACCTAAACACTTCCCTTGAATGATTCTTTTCGTTTCACACTAGAGAGTTTCCCAGTTCCTCAGCACAAAGGAAGTAGGTGTTATTTCCTGAGGGAGAGACTGCATCAGCTTCTCGTGTTTACACATCAAGACATTAAACTGTATGTAAATACAAGCTGTGCTCCATGTAAATAAAAGGACCTTTTATGCTCTTAGAATTGTTTAACCAAACAATTGACTGAAATATATTTTTCAGATGGGAATGAACACTTTACTAGTGACCCTGACCTTAGCTTATAATAATTTTCTCTCTCTGATCCCCACCCTTCCCCCATATAGGTAGGAAAAGAGGACCAGGGAGTATTTTGTTCCACTAAGAATTTAAATATGGGAAATAATTTGTAAAGCATATGCCTGAAATATTAATAATGACTATATATGTAACTGAAGCAGCATTTAAAGAGGTAATCCATGATGGCTGAGTGAGGCACAGTAGCAATATGAGGAAAAGCTGTTGTATCATAACATTACTGCTAAAATTTTAAAAAGCAAATGTTAGCTAGAGAATAAAACCCAAACACCAGAGCAGAAGCTGGTTTCAGTTTTCACATATAAAATATTTATGTTTTAGTAAAAAGTAAACCATTATCTGCCCTTTCCTGTCACCTTCCCTGTCTCCACAAGGTTGTAGTTTTGAAATTAGCCTTTCGTCTAAGAATGAAAGCATGAACACTCTACAAACAGCTTTCTTTTCTTATATGATTTGTCTCCTTAAATGATTGGCTCTGCAGGATCCTTAGTTTCGTGGACATTTTATGTTTCATGCAGATCAACTTGTAACCTGGGCAACGGTGTGGAGGGCCTGGGCTATACTATTACAGGGTGAACAATGACATTCAATGTCACATTCCCCTTAACTAGAGACAGTGAAAGTTCTGTCACTCCTCTGGCCGACATCAGCTAGACGGTGAGGAAAACAGCCTGGGAAAGTGGATTGTAATTCCACACAGATATGTTGAATCACGATTTAACCTGCTTTTCAAATCATGAACATTGAGGATCTGAGGTTTGTATCCCCTGGTAGGGGAAGAGGAGGATAGAAAAGGTAGGCAAAGCCAGGTAGCTTTAGGTTAAGATAAGCTAGGGGCAAAAAGTTATGGAGAAACACAAAGATTCTTTTTAGAAATCAAAGAAAGCTGAAATATGTAGGCCAGTTTATTTTTTAGAGAAACCTGTGTTCAGGAATAACCTAGAACCTAGAATAAATTGGACTATTGTAGAGTAGCTGATTGTGTTGTCAGGAGAGACACGAAAACATTTCAAATGACTAAAAATTAATGAGAAAGGATGTGGGGCATTAGAGAGCCTGGGAATTAAAACTGGTCAAGAGAGCTTTCTTTTCATATATTTTTCTCTGTTTATCCAAGTTCTCCCCCCGCCTTCTGATTATGTAAGTAATACGTATTTATTGTTGAAGATTTGGAAAACAGAGAAATGGCAAGATAAGCAAAAATCAGTTGCAACCTACCGTTAAGACAACCAATAATATCATCAACATTTTGATATATTTTCTTCTTAATCTTTTTTCTTTGGCTCTTATATCTCAAAATGTAGCTTAGTTTTAGTTTTTATCCATGTTATACATGCACAAGGCTTTAAAAGAACAAGAGTTCTGCAAAATTTATTAAGAGAAATGATACTTTCAAATTTTAATAGATTCTCTTGATATTAACCCCATTACTCTAAGTAACATGATTATTTTTGCCTTTAAAGAAATTTTTGTTGTGGCTCACGCCGGTAATCCCAGCATTTTGGGAGGCTGAGGCTGGCAGATTGCTTGAGCTCAGGAGTTCCTGACCAGCCTGGGTAAAATGGTGAGACCTCATTTCTACTGAAAAAAAAAAAAAAAAGAAAAGAAAAAAAGAAAACCCCCTCATAAAAATAGCCCAGCATGGCAGTGGGAAAAAAAAAAAGAAAGAAAAAAACCCCACACCGCCGGTGCGGTGGCTCACGCCTGTAATCCCACCACTTTGGGAGGCCGAGGCGGGTGGATCACGAGGTCAGGAGATCAAGACCATCCTGGCCAACACGGTGAAACCCCGTCTCTACTAAAAATACAAAAAATTAGCCGGGCGTGGTGGTGGGGGCCTGTAGTCCCAGCTACTTGGGAGGCTGAGGCAGGAGAATGGCGTGAACCCCGGAGACGGAGCTTGCAGTGAGCCGAGATCGCGCCACTGCACTCTAGCCTGGGCAACAGAGTGAAACTCTGTCTCAAAAAGAAAAAAACCCCACAAAAATAGCCCAGCGTGGTGGTGCATGCCTGTGGTCCCAGCTACTCGGGAATCTGAGGTTGGGAGGATTGATTGAATCAGGGGCTGGGGAGGGGCAGAAGTTGCAGTAAGCTGAGATCGTACCACTGCACTCCAGCCTGGGTGACAGAGTAAGACCCTGTCTCAAAAAAATAAATAGATAAATAAATAAATAAATAAATATTTTTATGCATTTTGCCTTGATTAGAGAAAGATGAAGATTTGGCTATTGCTATAGTAGAGTTTTTAAAAAGGTAATATAATGACTGTCATGCAACCTTAAAATGAACACATGTCAAAATTAGTGAGTTAGAACAACTATTCACTGTTTTTCATGATTCTGTGGGTTGGCTGGGCAGCCCCTGGGCTGTAAGAATGCAGGAGCCGAGGCTGGCAGGCTTCGTAGGCAAACTCTCATTCCAACATTGGTCTGCTTGTCGAAGCACTCAAGCCAGATTAGATTCAAGGGAGTGAAGAAATGGACGGTTGATGGGAGAAACAGCAATATACCCTGGCAAATAACGATTTCTTCGGGACATACTTAGTGCAAATTTATTTTTGTTTTTTGTTTCTACTAAATTCCTATTTACTGTATTCTTGTTTCTTTGCCTTTCCTGTTAGAAGCTTTCTTCAAATATCTGGAGATCCTTCAAATATCTGGAGATGCTGGTTAATAGTATGAAAAAGTATAGGATTAGAAGGCTGATTAGAAGCTCTGGGCACAGTTTGGGGCTTGTTAAAGGTGAGATTAGCTGCAGAGCTATCTGGCTGGGCCATTTGTTTTTGTCAAATTCTTCAGGAAACCTCCTGTCTGGAAGGCATAAACTTGGCTGCTAGGATTCTCTAGGCTGAGTCCTGATAGAGGCAGATTTTAGTATGGTACTCTGTGTCAGCTATGCCAGTGTTCTCCATTTCAGGAACCCTCTGTTTGATCCTCCCTAGAGAATAAACCTCCAGGTTCTGCTGGTGGAAGCAGGGGAACTGTGGATTTCATTTCTTAAATAGACTTTAGCAAAATCTCTTGTTCTGACTTCACTTTCACTCCCAGAGGTGCCTGGTTCTTCATTTCTTTTATGGGGTATGAAAAGCCTGTTTCTTGGCTTTTTATATTGCCAATTTAGGATTCAACTTTCTAGATAATGCTAAGTCAGTTACCAAATATCTGCTTTCCAGCTTCCAAAATCTTGTTTTTGTTATCTTTTCTTTCTTCCTCTTTGCGTATATAGGCTTATGCTCCCCACCTTTATTATCATTTTAGTGTGGTTTAAAGAGGAAGAAATGACTGCTATGCACAATCAATTTCAGCCAGAACTTTGTGCTTTATGCATATTATACATATATACTAGCTACAAATTCACTATGTATGTTTATTTTCTCAAAGTTTGTTTCTGCACTGCGTAGGGCCATGTGAAGTGCTTGCAGTTACAACTCTTCAGAAAACTATAGTGCTGCCATATCTATAGCAGCACTATGCAAGAACTGAAGAATCTTCAGGTCACATGATGCCATGTTTTGTGTTGCTACCCTGGCCCCACATGACTGACCAGAGATGAGCACCCAGCTCAAAGGAATGAATTCTGTGGGTTAAGTTATTGCCTTTGAAGTGGCCACACACAAGTGTTCTGTCCTGTTTGGGTTATTCCATATTGAATGGTGACTGTTATTTTTCTAAGGAAGTTGATATTAGACACTTACACACATAGAAAGAGAAAGCAATCTACTATTAGTAAAAACAAGAGCATTATATTTAGAGATTAGCTGAGTCAACATCATACTGAAACACTGGAGTAGGGAATAAGGGATGCCTGTGGCTGAATAGAAATGAAAAAAATTGAGTCACTAGAATTTCTTTCTACTAACCTTCCAGTGCTCTGTAGGGTACTATAGGGTGTCTATACTGTTCACTATTCTATTTACTTTCCTGTAAATCCATCCAATAAGCCCAGATTAATTAGCATAAACTAAGCATAGCTCTGTTCCTTGTGCAATCTGAATATAACGAAGTTCCCATAACCCTGAGTAATAGTGACTTCATTGCCACTAATACTGTGCTTATAATGATCCTGGGAGAAGGGACATGAAAATATCAGTCTTGTCTTTCATGAGTGTGATGGTTAATATTATGTGACAATTTGATTGGATTGAGGGATGCCCACATGGCTGGTAAAATATTGTCTCTGGGTGTGTCTGTGAGGCTGTTGACAGAGGAGACTGACATTTGAGTTGGTGGACTGGAAGAGACAGTAAGACCCACCCTCAATGTCAGTGAGCACCATCCAATTGGTTGCCAGCATGGTTAGAATAGAGCAGGCAGAAGAAGGAGGATAACATTGCTTGCTGAGTCTTCTGGCTCTCTCCCTTCTTCCTGAGCTGGTCACTTGTTTCCACTCCTCCTGTGCTTGGACATTAGACTCCAGGTTCTTCAGTCTTTGCACTCTTGAACTTGCATGAGTGGCTTCCCTGGAGCTCTCAGGCCTTTGGCTGCAGACTGAAGGCTGCACTGTTTGCTTCCCTGGTTTTGAGGCTTTTGGACTTGGACGGAACCCTTACTGGCTTCTTTCTTTCCTGACTTGCAAACAGCCTATTGTGAGACTTTGCTTTGTAATAATGTGAACCAATGATCCCTAATAAACTCCTTCTTTATGTCTATACATATATCCTATTGGTTCTGTCCCCCTAGAGAACCCTAATACAATGGGTGAGGATTAATAAACTCTGTTAAAGCTGTATGTGTAGAAAAAAAAATAACATCTCAATTGAAAACCGACAGATATAGGTACTAATTTTAGTTTTACCAACAACTTCTTGAATTCCTGAAGCAAGTCACCTACTTTCTGATCCTATTTTTCCTTTATCTGCTAACTAAAGCCTTTGGACTAAAGGACTCAAATAGCTCTCCTAGCTTTCAAATCTGTGTCAACACATTCATGTTGTCAGATTCTTTCAAGATCATGATAGCAGAGATTTATATGCAGCTGCCTTTCTTAGGCAGTTACTTCATTCATTGCTCTCCTCAAGCAATACTTTTTCCATTCTTTTCAATTTCCTTCCTATTTCCCTGTTATTTATTATTGGTTAAATTTTCTCCTTTGCAAACCTTTGTTATGAAGTAGGCAAAATCCAGGTAACAATTTAGGTATCTGTGAAAAAAGAGAGACTCTGCAGTGTCTGTCAGTTTGAGTTTATCTACATGCGTGTGGTTGATATGGAGATGACTGAAGGATGGGAGTAGCAAAGGCAAAAAGGGAATATACAATGCTTAGGAACCATTGGTATTTAGGAACACCTTTAGTAGGAAAAAGCTTGCCTTTGAAAAGCATTTTAGGTTCCTTGGACATAGTGCTTTGTTGTTTATTTTTTGAAACAGAACCTTCTCTGTCATCCAGGCTGGAATGCAGTGGCGGGAACATGGCTCACTACAGCCTCAACCTCCGGGGCTCAAGTGATTCTCCTACCTTTGGCCTCCTGAGTAGCTAGGACCATAGGAGTACACCACCATGCCTGGCTAATTTTTGTATGCTTACATAGAGACGGGGATCTCACTATATTGCCAAGGCTAGTCTTGAACTCCTGGGCTCAAGTGATCTGCCCACCTTAGCCTTCCAAAGTTCTGGGATGACAAGTGTGAGTCACTGTGCCCATCCCACTTTTTCAGTATGAAATAAAAGTAAAGTTGATACTGCTAGCATTTTGATATTGGATATGGAAAGTTATAGGCAGCTGACTCTCTATACAGTAGAATATAATTAAGCCTCTGTCTTTGTTTAGGATAGGTAATTCAGAAATGCAAACTCTTGACAAAGAATTAATAGGTAGAAAGAGAAAAGTTATAGATTGTTTAACTACGTAAGTGGCAATTTACTTCTCCTCCTCATCTTCTGGGAGAGAAAAGTAAATAAGGAAGCCAGCATTAAAAGATTTTGACAGAATTACCAATTGCATAATTTGACAGGTCTCAAATATCAGAGACAGCAATTCAAGCTTAAGGTAAATGAATGTGAGAAAAATTGCCTCAATTTGATTGTTATGTTCTGAGAAGTGTTGTGTTTGTACTATTTAGTTGATAATCCACAATGTATGCCTTTCCTTAATACTTCCTCTATCTACTGTTACTACATATGCGGTTCGTGTTCAAGAAATAAAAATAAGCCTCACAGCATATACCTTTCAAACTACAAAATCATAGTACATATTTGGAAACCAGATGAAATTTAATTAGAAAGACTATTTTTGACATTGGCAAATATTTTTCTAGAAATGATAGTAAATGAATTAAAATGTCTTGCTCTAATTTTCTTTTTCTTCAAAGGCTGCATTTGATTTTACTATTAGTTATATGCATACGCACAAAAAATCACTTTCAAATAAAAATACACATCCCCTTCTTCAAATTCCTCATAATATCAAACATGTCTGAAATGAGGAATAATTGATCAGAAGTCAGTGAGTAAATGTGTAGTTCTCAAAGGAATAATAGAAATTATATCTTTAATTAAAATGTAAATTAACTGGGAAAATATTTGCTACAGATATAATAGAAAAATGTTTAATACCTTAATATACAAAGAACTATTCAAAATCAATAATAGAACGTTAATACCCAAATAATAAACTAAGATCAAGAACAGGAAATTTGAACTTGCATAATTAGTAAGAAAACAATTTTTAAAAACCACATTCATTTCACACTAGTAATGAAAGAAATGCTAATTAAATATTAACAGGATACTATATTTCATCTATCAAAATAGAGAATACATCAAAAAGATAATAACCCATTGGGGAAGAATTGGTGAAAAAGACACTTTCATATACTGCTTATGAAAGTATATACTTTCATAAGTATACTGCTTATGAAATTGTAAATTAGCATAATCTTTCTAGAAGGCAAATTGGCAGGAGATATAAATAATCTTAATGAAATTGTTGCCGTTTGACCTTGCAATGTTAATTCTATTAATTTAGCCTAAAGGACAATTGGAAATGCACAAAAAGATTTATGCAAAAGTTGTTCATTTTAACATTATTAATAAAAGTAAAAAATAGAAAAATAACCTAAATAGCAACAATCATAAGAAAGGTTAAATAAAACTATAATAGTTACATGTGATTAATTATTATGCATTTGTAGTGTAATGAATAAGATGGCTGAAAATAGTCCTAGAGAGTCATTCTGGGTTGTCTAGACAACTAACCAGCTGGTACCTGGGATTCCCATTCTCCTCCCAGAAGGAGAGGCTGCAGCCAAGCTCGCATTCCCACAGGACTGGATGGTGGCTTCTTCCCCTGGCAGTCAGAACTGCAGTTTCCCATGGTCTCCAAGTCTCAAGGTGCCTGACTGCTGTCGTTCTCAGACAATGCCTGTGAATGGCTGGCATGCAGCTTATGTTCATACCCAGAGGCTGCTTTCTCATCCTTTTTCTAGAAAATAGGAACTTCCATGAGGGTGTGCTCCATTGGAATGCACACTTCTCCTGGTACACTAGCCCCAGCAGGAGTCTTTGAGAAATGATGGTAGGATTGGGTGACCTGTTCTTTCTCTCCTCTTACTGATCCATAGCCTATATAAGTTTCCCTTCTCTTCAAAAAAAAGCCTATTTCTTCCATATACTCTGTGACTTTGTGGAATTTGTCCTGAAACTTGGTTAATGTTGGGGGCAGGGGAGGATACAAGAAGAACCTTATTTTGTGCAATAGTGGTTATCAAAAATCACAGTTTTTAGCATTTTAATGGTGTTAGAAAGCACTTACAACATTATGTAAAAAAAAAAAGCATACAAAACTCTAAAACTTTGTTATAAAATAATTTGTTTGAAAAAAGGTAAAAGTACATTTATCAATTTCCTACTTAACAATATTAAAGTAATAAGATGAAATGACATTAGGCCAAAAGGCTTTGAGTGGAGATTTTAATGGGGAACATTATATTTTGTTACCAGAATTTCAAAAGTCATAGCCATTTTCTAAACAAACTAAACTAAAATAAACACAATATAACTAGATTTTCTGATTTTTCTTATTAAAATGTAATTACAGTAATTAAAATTTTTAAAGGTAAGTAACACAAAAATGTTCTGGAGAGAAGTACAATTTTGTTTATCCCTCTAGCTAATTGCATTCTACAGTACATTTATTCTAGCTGTAAAAGGCAGCAGAAAATAAAATGCTCTGACTTTTTCTTGCTAGCTCTAACACTCACATAATTTCTAAAGCAATCAAGAGCCAAAATATTTTAGTTCTGGCAGCTTCCACTTACTAGAGATTGAGTGGTGGGTTGAGGCTGGATGGAACAGAAAGTTATCATGACAACGTGAGAGAAGGCAACAAAGAAGGAAGTTTGGAAGAGATGAATGACTATGGCTCCTGCATCATAGGCTTGTGACCCCACTCCAATCCTGATTCTAAAGTGTCACCAGATATGTGTAGATGTGTAAATGTCTCAGATGCCCAAATGGTTGAGTGGGAGGATTGTGGTTTGCTGGCTGGAGTAGGTGAAGAGCTTTTAGAATGGCACATTGTTAGCACCTCACAAAGAGTGACCCTTTTCCTATGCATAAGCATTAGTACTGCTTGGGTCTTGCTGCAAGACGTCTTGCTAACCATCAGTGCTAACTCCACATTTTTCTCTGAGATATGACATTTTCCCTGGTGGGCAATATTAGATCCATTAAGGGTTTCATTTCTTTGTGATTTTATAAAATTATTTTTTAATTGTGGGAAGAGCAAAGGCATATATACTTCTAAGACATTATTAAAAATAAAAAAGTTATATAAATGTTTATTAAGGAAGAGATTCCTACATGTACACCACACACTTTACATTAAATAAGTGATTAATGGCAGGGCTCCACATGGCTCACCCTGCATAAGGAGTCATTTTAAAGGAAGAATGGCCTAGAAACTCAACTTATTAAAAAGGCAACAATAATAATTCCCTATATTTCTTAAAGGGTATACAGTGGTCCCAACAGATAGCCAACAGCATTCCTTCTCATAAGTTCTTCTTGTTTTGTTTGAGAAGGATCTCACTCTGTAACCCAGGCTGAAGTGCAGTGGTGTTATCTCAACTCACTGCAGCCTTGACTTCCTGGGCTCAAGCGATCCTCCAACCTCAGCCTCCTGAGTATCTGGGACTACAGGCATGCAGCACCATGCCTGGTTAATTTTTGTATTTTTTGTAGAGACAGGGTCTCATCATGTTGCCCAGGCTGGTCTTGAACTTCTAAGCTGAAGCAATCCACCCACATCAGCCTCCCAAAGTGCTGAAATTGCCAGCATGAGGCACCATGCCCAGCCCATAAATTTTGATTTATTTCAATTCTCTTGTACTCTGGAGCTACTCCAGTCTCACATATTCCAAACCTTCAAATTTCTCCTCAAGTCTTGGCCAGAGAGGCTTTTCTCCCTCTCATTCTCCCTCATTCCTTGCTGTTTATTACATAGAGCCAGTTTCTCAATGCTTATCTCCTGCCTCTTTGGCACACTTATGCAAAGGAAATATTGCCTGTATTAAATACACATAAACAAAAGAGTAAAGAGGAGCAAATGAAAATCTTTAGAGTAGTTAACTTCTCATGATGAAATTGTTACAGTAGGTAGCAAGTCAGACATGAGCAAGGCAGGAGAGGGCTCCACCCCAGCTCCCCGCCAACAAAACCAGGAATGTCAGGCAACCATCAGGTGATGGTCAGGTGGTTGTTAACTGTCTCTGTAAAATAATAATGGGTCAAACCAGACAAAAACAAGAAATGGGGAAAGGATTCCCTATTTAATAAATGGTGCTGGGAAAACTGGCTAGCCATGTGTAGAAAGCTGAAACTGGATCCCTTCCTTACACCTTACACAAAAATTAATTCCAGATGGATTAAAGACTTAAATCTTAGACCTAAAACCATAAAAACCCTAGAAGAAAACCCAGGCAATACCATTCAGGACATAGGCATGGGCAAGGACTTCATGTCTGAAACACCAAAAGCAATGGTAACAAAAGCCAAAATTGACAAATGGGATCTAATTAAACTAAAGAGCTTCCGCACAGCAAAAGAAACTACCATCAGAGTGAACAGGCAACCTACAGAATGGGAGAACATTTCTGCAATCTACTCATCGGACAAAGGGCTAATATCCAGAATCTACAAAGAACTCAAACAAATTTACAGGAAAAAAACAAACAACCTCATCAACAAGTGGGCGAAGGATATGAACAGACGTTCCTCAAAAGGAGACATTTATGCAGCCAAAAGACACATGAAAAAATGCTCATCATCACTGGCCATCAGAGAAATGCAAATCAAAACCACAATGAGATACCATCTCACACCAGTTAGAATGGCCATCATTAAAAAGTCAGGAAACGACAGGTGCTGTAGGGGATATGGAGAAATAGGAACAGTTTTACACTGTTGGAGGGACTGTAAACTGGTTCAACCACTGTGGAAGTCAGTGTGGCGATTCCTCAAGGATCTAGAACTAGAAATACCATTTGACCCAGCCATCCCATTACTGGGTATATACCCAAAGGATAATAAATCATGCTGCTATAAAGATACATACACACATATGTTTATTGTGGCACTATTCACAATAGCAAAGACTTGGAACGAACCCAAATGTCCAACAATGATAGACTGGATTAAGAAAATGTGGCACATATACACCATGGAATACTATGCAGCCATAAAAAAGGATGAGTTCATGTCCTTTGTAGGGACATGGATGAAGCAGGAAACCATCATTCTCAGCAAACTATCACAAGGACAAAAAACCAAACACCGCATGTTCTCACTCATAGGTGGGAATTGAACAATGAGAACACTTGGACACAGGAAGGGGAACATCACATGCCAGGGCCTGTTGTGGGGTGGGGGGAGGGGGGAGGGATAGCATTAGGAGATATACCTAATGTAAATGATGAGTTAATGGGTGCAGCACACCAACATGGCACATGTATACATATGTAACAAACCTGCACGTTGTGCACATGTACCCTAGAACTTAAAGTATAATAAAAATATATATATAAAATAATAATAATAATAATAATGGGTCGCAGCTGGCACCAGGGAAAGGCGGTCTCCCAATAAATGAAAACACCTGAAACTTGTGATCAGTAGCTTCCTGATAAGATCTCAGGAGTTTGGCCCCTGGGCTCAAGCATGTGCACTGAGGGGCAAGATGGAACAACTAAAGTGAGCATGCCTACAACTCCAGTAAACACACTGTGCATGCTTCCCTCCTAGGTGCTAGCTGACCCGGGAGCATGAGTCCTCCTACTCTAAGGGAAAAGTCAGGGGAGAAGAATGCAAGACCCTGGAAGAATGCCAATATATAACACCCCAAGTCAAAAGGTCAAACTGTGCACTTGATCTCTCAAGTTGCCTGCTAGGCTATCTTCCACATGTATTTTACTTCTTTTCCTTCTTGCTTTAAAGCTTTTTAATAAACTTTCACTCCTGCTCTAAAATTTGCCTCCATCTCTCCTTCTGTCTTATGCCCCTTTGTCGAATTCCTTCTTCTGAGAAGGCAAGAATTGAGCTCGCAGCAGACCTGTATGGATTCGCCGCCATGATATACTTTGGTGCTGCATCTTGGATATGTTCCACAATTAACAATATTGCAATTAATTTTGGTTTTAATTTTTAAGCTTTCCTAAATTTTTTAATTTGCTAGAATGAACATGTGTAATTGTAACTTTACTTTTTTGTAATTTATTTCATTTACTTTAAAATTTAAAATAATGTGTAATGATAACACAAAATGTAAAAGAAACAATAAGTTATATAGTGAAAAGTAAATCACCTCACCCTCACTCCAATAACTTAATCTTCCATTATCTTCCCAGAAACAATCTGTGCTATCTTCCAGAAGTAGTTTCTGCATAGTCAAAGGTAGAATCGCATAGCCTCAACTGTTTTAGACGCAGGAGAATATATTAAAGCACTCATTGAAATCTATTTTTTTTTCATTTAATGATCTTGGGGGTCGTTTCTTATGGTATATTGATGCATCAGTACCACTTTTTTTATTACTATTGTTTTATAGTAGGTTTTTTTTATCTGGAGGACTATCTCCTATTATTACTCCCCCCACTCTCAGAATTTATTAGAACCTATTTTTCATATTACTTTTCCATACAAATTTTAGAAAATGCTTTTCTTATTTTAAAAAGTTGAGCACATTCTTAAAGAAAAATCATTACATTTATTGATTTGAGAATTCACATATCTATGAGTCATTTTGTCCAAGATTTTAAAATGCTCTTGCCTTCATTTAAGTCTTCTTTTGTGTTCTTCCGCAGCATTTTAAAGATTACTCATAGTTATATAAAACTTATGTGTACTTTCTCTCTTTTATTTTGATTCAGTTACTTCATGATGTTTGTATTCTATTTTTGAAGTAAATAGCTCTTTATTTTTGTCAATTAAAAACATTTTATTAAATTCATTAATTTCACTTTATTTTTATCTTTCCCTTAAATTTCCTTAGTAGTTAGTCTCTTCAATTTAATGAGTTGGATACTTAATTATATACTGATTTTTTCTTATTAATGTAAGTGTTTAAATTTATGGTTACGTTTGTGCACTTTAGGCATATCCTAGTTTTTGATGTTTAGTACTTTATTGTTACTATTTTCTCCATTGTAGAATTTCAATTTGCTTTTCCTTTTGTACTAAAAATTATTGAAGAGATTAGTAAAATTTCACAATCTCATAGGGCTCTTTATGCTTTTAATATTAATTTATAGCATTACCATACTAGAAAAGAGAATCCCGTTTGTGCTATTTCTTTTTGAAATTTGCAGAAGCTTTTTTGGTTGCTTAATGTGTGGTCACTTTTTGTGAATGATCCACGGAAACTTGAAAAGAAGGTTTTGTTTCTGTTTTCTTGGTGCAGACTTAAACATAAAGCCATCAGATCTGTTTTATGTTATTAATTTTTACTAAGTTTTTCATCTATTTAATTTATTGTTAAATTGGAAAAGCAAATTACAGAATTTTGCTACAAACATACTTTATCCTTCTTTTCACTTTATGAGTCACTTAATTTTAAGTGTTTCTCTTGATTTTAGCATATAATTATGTTTTGCTTTATAGCCAAATCTGATAAACTTTTTCTTTTAGTAGATGATTATTTAAATTTATTGATGCAACATACATTTGACTTTATTTCTGATATATTTTGGTTAAACATTATATTTTAATAGGTCTTTTGCTTTTTATCTTTTGATATATGACCTATGTTTGCTTGACTTTTTTAAATGCATTTTTATTGTGACAATTTGAAAAGCTTATTACACGTACATAGTTAATGTTTACCATTGTAACTAACTTTATGTAATACATAAAACCTTACTTCACCATTAACCACAGAAATGTGTTAGTTATATTATTGTTTCTATCAGTGTAGTTTAAAACATAAATGTAATTGTTTAACCAGTTTTCTCAGGGTTGTTTTATTTTTCAACTAATATTTTGGGGATTCAATGCTCTCTGCTTATTATTTTATTTTTACATGAAATGTATCATTATTATTATTATTATTATTGTATATTTTTGAGGCAAGGTCTCTGTCACACAGGCTGGTATGCAGTGGTGTGATCCTGGCTCACTGCGACCTCAACTCCCGGGTTCAAGCGATTCTTCTGCCTCAGCCACCTGAATACTGGGATTACAGGTGTGCACCACCACGCCTGGCTAATTTTTGTATTTTTAGTAGAAATGGCATTTTGCCATGTTGCCCAGGCAGGTCTTGAACTCCTGGCCTCATGTGATCCACCTGCCTTGGACACCCGAACTGCTGGGATTACAGGTGTGAGCCACTGTGCCAGGCCAAAATTTATTAATTTTCCTGGAATATGCCTCATTGTTGAAAATTTTGTGTTCATTTTCCTCAAAATTGGAGTTTTTCATTCTGTAGTTTCAGATCTCTCTAGTTTCAGAACAATTTTCTTAAATTATATTTTTTAATTTTTTCCAGTGGCAATTTTTCTCTTCCTCAGGAAGTACCAATAATGCATATGTTGGATCTCCTTCCATATTTATGATGTCATTTCTTCTCCTTTTTAACTTAATTTTTCTTGAAGTATAGCATCCATATAAAAGTAAACAAATTATAAATGCATATTCAATGAGTAATGAGAGTGGACATATCCGTTTAACTACTATCTTTTGTATTCTTCAAAAAATAAAACATTACTCAACATTCCAAATCCTCCTACTTTTCCAAAAGTAATGGCCATCCTAACTTAAACTCTTCGCTGTTTTCAATTTCATTTTGCTTTCTTATCTCAACTCTGTTTGCCATACTCCTTAGTTTGTATTCAGCAGTTTCTTTTATTTTTCCTTTTAGGTGTAATGATTTTATTGTCCTCGTTCACTTCACAAGTTTATTTTTTCTTATTTATTTCTCAAATGTTTCATATCTCTTATTGTGTTTTTGTTTTATAGAAAGGATATTTTCATGGGTTTCTTTGAGTTTTTTGAAATATGTTTTATCATAATTTTAATCTGCATTGAGACATTTGCAATAGTGTAATCTTCATCTGCATTCTTGTTCTTTCCTTTGTTTTTGTGTGTTTTGCATATGTTAGATATTGGTTTCTACTGATTTGTTTTTCACTACTGAATACTGTGAGTTCTACCTGGATGAACTATTTATAGGAGATTTGTGTGTGAGAGGAGCAAGTTTAGTGCTCTGAGCTGGCATATGTTTTATCTAGCTCATAAAATGGATTTCATGTTATAGATTTTGTGACTCTGCATAGATGAGCTTGTTTAGTCTTTTTATTAAATTGAAAAAAAGATGAGATATATAGAGATATTTACCAGGGAGGCTTCTATAAGTAGTCTATATACTCCAATTTTGTTGCCTTTGTCATCCTAAGTATTTATTTCATAGGATACTGCACTCAATTCTGTGAGCTTTTGCTGAGATATATGTGGTGTCTCGATATCTAAACTTACCTGGTTGGATTTTTATTGTGCTTTTTAACCTTTCCTTAAATATGGATAGATAGATAGATAGATAGATAGATAGATAGATAGATAGATAGATAGATTTTTAAAGTTTTAAAATTTTTAATTTAATCCCAATTTTTATCAAATATGAAGGTTCAATTTCAGCTTCTTATTCTCCCTGATGTTTTGGCATAGCTTAATAGAGAGAAAAGAAGTAGTAATTTTTACCCTGTCTTCCTAAAAACAGAAATTTGAAATTGTTTTTTATTTCATACAAGAAAATAAACATAAAACTAACTGTAATTATGTTATTCTTTTGATCATTATTTACCTGTATAGACTTTTGTTGCGGGGGAGGGTAGTTGATATTTGGTTTCTTTGTCTCCTTCTCCTATTTTCTGCTGCTTGGGAAAACAGGAAACAGATTGGTAGAGAATGCTGAGTGACTCTTTTTTCATTATAAAGAGACTTAAATGACAGCTGATTATATCCATAAGGAAGACCTCTTCCATGGGATAGCTATACCAGAGTTAGAACTCATTCTAAGTGATCAAGAAAGAAAGTGAAGGGGATTATAATGGTTCCATTTCCCCCATTCCTTCAACAACCCTAACCTATCTCTCTTCTCACTTGCTTTTCCTTTTATCAGATTTTGGTTTGAGAAAGAGCAAAGATTCATCCTTTAGGGAAGGGCCTGGAAAACTGTGGCGCCAGATCTAGCTGGTTGCTTGTTTTAATAACAAGTTTTACTAGAATAGAATCAGTTTTGTTAGTTTATGTATAGTCTATGGCTGCTTTGTGTTATAGCAGTAGATTTCAGTAGCTGTGACTGAGACTGTATGGCCCCAAAAGGCTGAAATACTTACTATTTGGCCTTTTCCAGAAAAAGTTTGGTGGCCTGTCCTTTTGGCACTCATTTTCCAACATTATCTAAATCACTCGGTATCCTTTCTAAAAATTTAGCCTTCTGGAATTTTTTTTTGAAACTCAGGAAATATTTTTTTGAAATACTAATCTTGGTAAGTACATGGAAGCCTAGCATTTCACATTTTAAACACTTCATGTAATCAGATAATCTTGAACCAAACATTGATTAACACTGCCCGAGAGTCAAGAATGAAAGCTTAAGAGGTAGTTTGTAGGAAAGTTCGAAGAGCTCTATGTAGTATTTTCATCCCTTTTTCCTAAATTAAAACCAAAACGGTACCTTTTTGTCTTTCCTACAAAAGACAAAGTTCTCCTCATTAGACCCCCTCCCTTTCATCTAAAACAAATTTATTTCCATTGAAGTATAGCCCTGTAAATGTCACAAAGAGGCTCTCAAACTAGATTCAGTTTGAGACATACTCTCAAGAGGTTTGGAGCAATGATTTCACTATTTGTCAGTCATGTGTTCATGAATAAATTTTGATTTGTTCCTGCTTACATAATTTAACATGCACTAGAATAATTTGTTTTTAAGGCTGATCTCTTGTCCTTGAATAATTTTCTTTAGAAAATTATTCTAGCAAAAATAAATAGAAAAGTTGTTTAGTTTGCTATCAGCTTTTCACTAAAATTTACTTACCATAAGGTGAATTCAATGTTGAGTTTCTTCTGCTCACATCTCCAGAAAGGAAACTACAGTTTAACAAGCACACAAGCAGTTCCTAGTATTTAATATTTTAATGTTAAGCACCAGTATTATCATGCCTTGATCATCAGAAATCATTAGCTACTAATAAGAAATTGCTGTTTAGGGCAAGAAATTGTGAAGAGACTGTGTTCTAAGAATTTTTCTCAAAAGATTTTGATTAAAGGAATACCGTGGGCTTTCCTTAAGAATACACATTCTGAGGCAATTCTCCCGGAGTCTGATTTGTTAATCTGGAATGGATTCCAAGAATCTGTATTTTTAATAAAAAGTCAGATGACTCTTATGATAAGGAAAGTTTAGAAAACACTATTAGAAGTTTAGATGTTACTAGTCAATGGTAATCATTGCAGGCTTTTCTCTCTAACCTTTGAGAATTACAGAAAAACAAGGTGGGCTGTATTCATCACGCATCTTGTTGTAGATGCTCCTTATTTCTCCTTCACATAGTTTTTTGCCTCTGGCAAGAGAATACAGATGTTTGATTTGAATCTGTGCCATCACCTCAGTACTTGGGTTGTTCGGTGTTTGCAACATTTGGCTCAGATGCACTGAGTTCTTAGGGGGGCCTAGCTCTGTTTTATACCATCCATCTTTTAGCCTTCTCCTTGCAAAAAAGATTAAATCTAATCTCCCCCATTCTGCCTATTTTATATGTCCTCATCCTTGTGATTACTATATTTATATGCAATGTCTATATAAAAAATTTGATGTATAATAAACTTCTCTCTATAGGCACATATATAGACCAAAAAAACCTGGTTGGTGGGTGTTTGGAATAGGTGAAATATTTTCAAACTGAGGAGGAAGAAGATACCATATGGTGTTTTTAACCAGAATCAGGAAAGGAGTGTATAGTTTGAAAACATTCTCAATATTATAATTTTTTATTTGTAAAATGAAACAATTATTTCTATGATTTTCATGATTTCAGCTGACGGTAAAGTAAAACAAATATTTTTTTGATTAATGGAGATACGCAGAAGATATACTTATTTTTAACTAGAAGCAGTCTCCTCCTGAAGGGAAGATGAAAAGTAAAATTTAATTTTAACAAAAGAGGATATGGTTTGAATATTTTAAAACTAAGATACATGTCTTCTAATATTTCATCCAACATTAAGATTCTGTGAGCTTTCAAACATTTAAAATATCTTGTTTTAAAATATATTATTGTAATTATTTTCCTTCCTCCTACATGATGGTTGTGTATACCAAATTAAGGAGAAAAACATCTCTGGCATTCTGCTTGCTCTTAGAATGTAGAAAGCTAAAAAGAATTTGCTGTCATCTCTAAATGAGAGAGAGATGAATAAATGACAAAAAGTATAACTTTTCTGGAACTCGTCATGTACCCGAGGACACAGGGCACCGAGCAGTCTGAAATCCATGGAGGACCAACCTCCTGCAAGAGAGGAAGAGATGAGTAGAGCTCATCACCTGTGGCAGAGCAGGAGGGGAAGAAGTATCAGCCACCATACATACACCCTGACAGAGAAACGGCTTGCTGATCTCTGGCCATTTATTTATTTTAGCCTCTACTAGTCTACACAAGATGTTTGGCATTGAACCAAAAATTGTGTGACACAGAAGTAAGAAAGATAATCTTACTCTCAAGAGATTAAAAAAAGTCCACGTTTGAAATATTAGGGAATTTAATTTTTTTTAATAAAATAAGCTTTACATTTTAGAATAGTTTTGGATTTAAAGTAGAGTTGCAAAGATAATACAAATTTTTATTATTTGTACTAAATATACAAAAAAGAGTATAAATATCTGGTTCTAACCAGTACTAATATCTGGTTAGTAAGAGTACTAATATCTGGTTCTCTTACTGTTAATTAGGATATATATATATGTGTACTATATATGTATGTGTATATATGTACTATATGTGTGTGTGTGTGTATATATATATAAAGAGAGAGAGAGTATATATAGAGACAAAAAATTAAAAAAATCCACATGTTTGAAATATTAGGGCATTTAATTTTTTTATGAAATAAGCTTTACATTTTAGAATAGTTTTGGATTTAAAGTAGAGTTGCAAAGATAATACAAAGAGCACTAACACCTGGTTCTCTTACTGTTAATTAGGATGCATATATATATATATGTACTATATATGCGTGTGTGTGTATATATATATATATATAGAGAGAGAGAGAGAGAGAGAATATATAGTACATTCGTCACAACTAAGGATCCAACATTGGTATGTTACTATTAGCTAATCTATAACATTTATTCATATTTTACTAGTGTTTCCTCAATATCCGTTTTCTCTTCCAGGAACCTTCCCAAGTTATCACATTGCATTAGGTCAGTATGCTTCCTTTAGCCTCCTCTGGTTTGTGACAGGTTTTTAGGCTTTCCAATAACCTGGACAGTTTTGAAGAGTACTGGTCGGATATTTTGTAGAACGTCCTTCGATGTGGGTTTGTCTGATGTTTTTCTCATGGTTAGTCTGGGTTTTTAGGGGGAAGACAACAGAAGCAAAGTGTCATCCTCATTACATCGTACCAATGGTACATTCCATCAGCATGTCATATGACTGATAAAGTTAACTTTGATCACCTGGCCTAGGTAATATTTGCCAAGGCTCTCCACTGTAGTTTTCTTCTCCCTTTTTATACTCTGCTTTTCAGAATAGAGTTGCTAAGTACAGCCACAGTGAAGGTGTGGTGAGTCAAGCTCCCCTTCCTTGACAGGGGAGTACCTACATAATTTTTTTTATTGCTATTTTCTATTTGTTTTCTACTAAACAATGTTGAGATTAGCTAGTTTCTTAATTTATATTCTTTGGAAACAAACCCAAGCAGATTCCTATTTAAGGTGTGTATGGAGGGAATGTTATCAGGAGAAAATGAATGAGGTAAGCTGGGTAAAACAAGGGGAAAAAAGCTACGCAAGGATGTGGCCTCAGCTGGAGACCAGTTTTGAACTGAGCCCAAGGGGTGTTCTGAGCATGAATTGCACCATAGATTTAGTCTGGTTCAAGGGGGCTGGTCTATTATACCTCCATATCATCCAACCATTAGCTAGCTGCAGGCTGCAGTATTGTGGGCTGGGAATAATCTCCCAAGTGAGCCTGTTCTTGTTAACAGTTCTCTCAAAAGAAGGGGTACCTGGGAGCTGTTAGGAGTCAGCACTGACAACAGCTGGAAAATAAGTGCATTGACTTGGTAAAGTGGGTTAGGGAGAGAAATGAAGACCATATTCTACAGCTAATAATCTCTTCTTCTGTTCCTTACCATTAATTTTTGGGTTTTATTTTTCCACTGAAATAGACTGCAAACAGCATGGGTGACACAGGTTGTCGTGCAGCATGTGCGGTCAAACTCACCGTTTTCTTACAGGTCCTTTCTGCATTTATGTTACCAGTCCTGAAATTATTAGATTTCAGGACCCTTAATTTTAGTAAATGCCAAGGTAGCCATATTTAGTTATCCTTGTTTCTTTTAGATTTTTTCCCCAGTACTAATTGCTTGAGAATGTTTATGATTTTTTTCATATGCATTTTAGGTATAAAAACATGTTTATGATACCTAATTTTTAAGTTAGTGAACAATGGTGATAGATGTGGGATGTACACCAGAGCCTATAATTTACAGATTGTAAGTATTTGCATAAGAAAGTTTGGAGAGATTGCCCTTTGTCTCACTTTGCCCCCTTGTTGCCCCAATCTTGTGAGCCTTCAGTGGAAGCTGGAAAGATAACATGACGTTCTTCAGACACACAGAGCAGCTAAGGTTCTATATGTGACTCAGGTTCAGCCAAGCAGAGGCACCCACTGGAGTCACAGAGAAAGTAAGCAATGTAGGGTAGTGGCTGCACAGGTGAGGTGTGATCCTGGGTCAGAGGTATTTGATGCCCCTGGGGCAGCTGTGATGCAAATTCTGCAGCCTGTTCCCTAATGTTATGGAAGCCAAGTGGCAGATGGTGCTGCTGGCAGACAGTGGTATGGTTGGATATTTCTTCTGGTTGCCCTGCTTCTGCTGTTTTCCTAGTACTCCCTGAAACTATATGCTGCCTAAAAATGTGTAGTAGATTCTCCATACTCAGACCATCTAGACCGTATTTCATTGCCTACAACTAAGAACAGCGACCTTGGCAGTGAGAATAATAATCCTAAATGCCAGCAGAATTATTCTCAAAATAATGTATCAATGAGTACCCAAATGATGCTACCACATGTTAGGTCTGCTCCTTTGCTTTATGGGCCTAGGAACCCATTATTTTTTAGTTCTCCAGGATGGTCAGGTTTAGAAACAAATGCATACACCTGAAACTGAAGCTGAAAAAATGAGACTGAAGTGGACACAAACTAATTAATTAAATGGTCAAGATGTCAGGGAAATTTCTGCCTCAATTGAACTTACATGATCATAAGCCTAGGTCAAGAAAACTGGGACTGAGTGTGAAGATGGCAAAAATGAATCTCACGATCACCAATATATCAATGTATACAAGGATCAAAAACATAACAGGAGCCACAGAGTGAGTGTAGCTTTGCAGTGTGAACCTTCTGTCTTTCACAGGAGGCTCTCAGCATGGGGACAAAGGTGGCAAAGCAGTCTGTGTGGGGATCAGCCACCAGCCCTAGCATCCTGAATTGGGCCCTGAAAGTCTTGTGCCATCCTCACATATGCACGTGTGTTTTGCATCTTCCATTTACCTGGACACCCAATCACAACAATAAATGCCAAATCATAATCAAATGAGTGGGCGAGGGCATACTGTGTAAGAGATGAAGGAATTTATATGACCTTGTGATAAATTCTCAGATAACAGCTTGAAGGACTTGTCACTAGGACTAGAAAGCTTCAAATTGGTTAACCCAGCATCCTCCTACCCTGGGCAGGTCTGGATGAACATAATGGAGTTCAAACTTATAACCTTTTCATCTGCTTGTTAAAGTTTATTTTGCGACCTGTTTTACTTCTCTTTCAAGGTAACTTACTCCAATCTGGACTGCACTTTAACCTAAATCCTGAGGTTTGACTGGAAAATCTCCTAGCCACCCATTTTCTGGTTAATTCTTAGATTGATTCATTTAGGGCAGAAGTAGGAAGGAAAGTTGATTTCTTGATTTACCCATCAAAAGACAGTCTGATTTCCAAGTTCTTGGAGTGAGCTTGATTCAATCCCTCAAGTACTGACAACACTGATCTGCCAAGATTCTCAAGAAATATCTACCTACACAGTCTATCTTTAGGCTATAAGAATGAAGCTTGTGAAATTTATCTTGCCTCTAATTTTAAACTTAAATTTTAAGATCTACTTTCCCCTGCAAATGCGAATGATTATTCTCAGTCATTTTGACTGCACTTTGGCTGTGTTTGAATTACTTTCATGTAGCATATTTTAAAAATAAAAGTTCATTTTTTGGAAATCCAGCATTTAGATTAAAATTTGAAGAAAAAAATTTATGATAAGAAATTTATCTTTTATTCAACCAGTACAGCCTGTCACTTTTTATAAATTTTATCCTATAAATGACTTGAAGGAACTTGGCAATTGAGTTTATCCTACTATATCTTTGCTATCAAAACTAGCAAAAAGCCAGTTTACACTTAGCATCAGTTTTGTAAGTTTCATTAAAAATAGAAAAAATGGTCTCAAATAAATGTTACTTTGGGAGTTTGAGACATGGCTAATGGATTGTAAATAAGTCTCAGGGACTGTATTAAAATCTCTGTGTAGAAAGGCCAAAGAAGCTGCATTTTTCCCTTCTATTAGGAAGAATTTTGGCATTATTAATAGACACAGAAATCATTGAATTATACCAATTGTAAGCACATGCTCCTCTAGACTTTATAAGTGTTTCCAGAATTCTGTCCTTTAATATGCATTTCTGGAACAAAAGTAAATCTGGATAATTTAAAAAATGAGTTTTATCATTTAGTTATGCCATTATTGTTTTATTGCTGCAGTGCAACTCATATCATTATCCTTGGTAGTCTTTCTTTTATTTTGCTCTTTCTTCACCTTTTTAAAGCAGCAAGATCAAGTACGAAAAGAATTTGCCATAATTTACAATACAAATACAAGAACAATAAGAACCAACATCATTAACAAAATATAAACTCAAATGCCAGAATGGAAAGAGAGCGGAACTTTATGTTAAAATTTCTTAGGTATGGAAAGGTATTGTGATAAATTCCCAAATCTAATGTTGCTCTGTCTAAATTCCTTGGCCTTTGGCTTAACCCTCCCTTCCTCAATCCTTCCCTCCCCTCCCTCCCTCCCTACTTCTTCCTTCCTTCCTTCCTTCCTTCCTTCCTTCCTTCCTTCCTTCCTTCCTTCCTTCCTTCCTTCCTTCCTTCCTTCCTTCCCTCCTCCTTCCTTCCTTCTCTCCCTCCCTCCCTCCCTCCCTCCTTCCTTCCTCGCTTTCTTTTGAGACAGAGTCTTGCTCTGTTTACCATCCTGGAATGCAGAGACACAGTCTCAGCTCAATGTAACCTCTGCCTCCCAGGTTCATGTGATTCTCCCGCCTCAGCCTCCCACATAGCTGGGATTACAGGCGCCACCATCATGCCTAGCTAACTTTTGTATTTTTAGCAGAGACAGGATTTCACCATGTTAGCCAGGCTGGCCTGGAACTCCTGACTTCTTATGATCTGCCATCCTTGGCCTCCCAAAGTGCTGAGATTACAGGCGTGAGCCACTGCACCTGGCCACACCACCCTGAATGTGCCCGATCTCATCTGGTTTAGCTCTTTCTGAGAAAGGAAATTTGTCTGTTTAATAAGTGGAATGCAATGCACGATACCTGACAAGCAATCTCAGAGAAAATGTAGAGGCATTTCACATCTTACTGATTTTTTTGTCTCCTGTAACAAAGTTATTTAATAGATTGTGCTCCAAAGAAACAAATTTTTCTCTGACTTCGGTGTTCAAAAATATTCCTAAAATGACCCTTTCCCAATCCTTGATGGCATTATAGATTCCATAGCTTTCTAAGAATTTTCTCATGTTTAGACTTTAAAGATTCAAGATCAAACACTAATCTCATATCCAGTTAACGGCTTCTTCTCTTCTCCTATCTTAGGCGTGGTATAGAGGCTGGAGAACAGTAGGGAAAAAAGTGGGGTAAATTCGTTCACTCCCCTATCACGTCCTCTCCCTTCTTCTTTTTGTTTTGTGTGTGTGTGTGTGTGTGAGAGAGAGAGAGAGAGAGAGTTATCAGGCAACACACTATACTATTAATAAAGAGCATTATATAGGATAAAGTATTTACAAATTGGACAACACAGATGCATTAACTCCTTGGTATCTTAATTTCATATCTAGCTAAAGGAAGCTGTCAAAAAAATTTCCTAGCTTTTGGTCACAATCTTTCTGTTATTCTTTTCAAAACATCTCCTTTTTATTTATTTATTTTTGAGATAGAATTTCTCTGTTGTTGCCCAGGCTGGAGGGCAATGGCACGATCTTGGCTCACTGCGACCTCCACCTCCTGGGTTCAAGCAATTCTCCTATCTCAGCCTCCCAAGTAGCTGAGATTACAGGTGCCTGCCACCACGCCTGGCTAATTTTTTTTTTTTTTTTTTGTATTTTTAGTAGAGACAGGGTTTCACTGTGTTGGTCAGGCTGGTCTCAAACTCCTGACCTCAGGTGATCTACCCCCCTGGGCCTCCCAAAGTGCTGGGATTACAAGCGTGAGCCACTGTGCCCAGCCAGTATCTGCTTTTTAAATCGTATGTTTTTCTAAATTAAATTTTTTGTTTCTTTAAAATTTATCCCTTGGTTCCCTCTCCTCTTCCATTGACTTCAGATTTGGCATTAATTTAAATAAATCACTTGACCTTCTTAGGTTTATTTTCCAGCTAGTTTGGATTAGGTGACCTTGATTTGTCTTTTAGTCCAAAATAAGAAAATGTAAGTAAAATCTTTTTGTGAACAATTAGGTGCCATTAATATAAAGATTAGTTATTATTTCTGTTTGTATTTCATTTTTTTTCTGATTTCTGGATCCCTTTAACTGCTTCTAACACTCCCACCTTATGCATATCCTGGATAAGTTTTCCATTGCACTTTACTCAAAAGAAGACAGTGAGAGTACTAAAAATATTTAACAGCTTCTGGAATAGCATCTGTGTGTGTGATTGTGGAGAGAGGGGGTGTTCTTTTTTTCCCGTTCTCTATTTATACACATATGAGAAGAACGGTTTCTATTTATTTCAGCTATCTGAGGTTTTTGAACATGCAAGACCTCATCTGGATGTGGATACTAATGACAAATAGCAATAGAATCCTAATTTCACTGGCTCTTGTTCAATCTATTCCAGCAGGATCCCAAACCCTATAACGCACCTCCCCACCAGCCTCCTAAGCATTCCTGGGAGTCAACTCAATGCCAATATCTACCTTTTTTTTTTTCTTTTTTCTTCTCAGACCCATGGTTAGGACTCTGCTCCCCAGTCATTACTGCATCCACCAGGTTTTGTCCCACCTTCTACTGTAGTGAAACCATTGGACCTAAGGAGATGCAAGGCTGACAGGGTGCTTCCATGGAGTGGGACAGCATGCTTCACTCCCCTCTCTGTGCAACAGTAGGAATGCTGCTGAGATATGCCAAATGGCACAGAGTCTTTGGTAAAAGTGGTCTTTCAGTTTTTACTTATGTTTCACACCCTCAGTTTCAAATATGAATTTGACTCAGAGACAAATCAGAGTGATAAGCCCACAAGCAGATCAGAATTTCCATTCCTTTCCAGGACTAAGCCATTTTTTCACAGTCAAGCTTGAGATACTTGCATCCTTTGCACCATAAGATGATTTGCTTTCAGGAGGTGTTTCAATCTTCTAACGGCAGAGCTAGACAATCAGTTCACCAGACATGCCCAATATATACAAAGGGCAGAAAACATCATATTATTAACACTTGGTACCAGAATGGTGTAAGAGATGCAACTGGCTTTAAGAAGAACACCTTAATAAGTATCTGGGGTGGACAGAGGCTGAGACCCAAAGGCCTAGTGGTTGGACATTACCAAGACACATAGCTGCTGGTAGTTAAGGGTGAAGAGAAGATAAATGAGGAACGAGATGCCTTGGAGATAAGGCAACATGGGGTCCTGCAAGGGAAGAAGGTATGAGAGAAACGTGTCAGATAGGGAGGCAGAAAGAACGTCTAAAGAATGAGTATGTCTTATAGGTGATTTTTCCCTGATTACTGTGTGATTTCTGTATTCTTATTCATTTTGGGAGGGCTTTGGACAGAATAAAAAAGTGTAGAAAGTGAAAGCCAATGCCAGTCAAATGTTATGAGCTAAGAGTGGTTCTTAGCTGATATCTGGGTTGTATATGGGAAATAAAACAACTATGTCTCAACATGGAGGTGTTCCATCAAGTTAACTCCAACTTATAATACAATAGAGAGGCAAGAATTGAGCCAATGGAAACCATTTATAGTTGTATAGTTGACACAATTAAATTGTCAATATTTGGGGAGTTATTGAGGATGAATCTGGATTGCGTAAATTGTCTGCTATTCTGGGGAAGAATATAATGTTTTGGCTAATGGAAATGAAGAAAGAGTTAAATTTTGACTTGAGTTTTAAAGAGATAAAGACATGGCATTTGGAAGAGAAGCAAATAAGAACATTTGGATCATTAGATAAAAGTCCAGAAACAGCCAGGGGATAGAGAAAGAGAGAGGGATGGAGAGAGGGAGAGAGAGAGAGAGTGAGGGGGAGAGAGAGAGAGAGAGAGACACCCCTTGACTAAAGAAAGTGAATTGAAGGCTTAGTATGGGAATCATTTAGGGTACAAGCAATATGTTTCTGTGGGATGGTATTCATATTCATGTGTGAAGTAACTGGCAGTCATGGGAAGGTTAAAGTAATGTGTGGACACCATGATTTGGACTGTCTTGTGTAGAATATACCAGGTGTACGATTCCAGAGTTGGCAAGGACTAAGGAGAGATGGGGCAGTCTTGAGCAATTTGGAACCAACCTGAGGATTGTGAAAGGGAAAGGAAACCAGTGGAAAAGGATAGAGAAAGTGTTGATTATTTAGAAATAGATGGCTGCGAAGATGGAAGGGAATGAGGCTTGCATTCGTGGTGATTCACTATGAATTGATAAGAGCAATACTCTCTACTAGTATTAATTATATCAATTTCTTGGGAGTCTTTTATCCTGTGCCTCAGGCAACCTCTAGGCCTACTAGCACTTTCCCTTTAGAATCCTTTTCAATGTAGGGCTGCTCAGCATCAGTGAAGTGGAATGCATTAAGATGAAAGCATAGACAAAAGCTTCCCAGACCCATAACCAACATCTCTTATCAAATAAAGTACCTATAATGGTGATGAGTATGATTAGAAAGTAAGAGGTAAACACGATAAATAAGATGGCAAGGAACCTCAGGGCAGTGAAGTGTGCTTTCATGCTTGGATTGCAGTGACCAGTGCTATGATGTTGTATCTGCTTGGTCAGTGATGCCATGAGCAAGATGGTGGAGGCCAGGAACAGGGCGAAAGGAATAACCAATGCAACTGTATGAGCCTGGAACTGATACTGATGAAACTTTTGAAGTCTGTCAATTACAGTGCTGTTTCTGGGTAGATGCTCCATGGTGAGTAACTGAATTTGGACGTAATTCCCAATAGCTGAAGGGATGATTGTCACACAAGTAATCATCAGAGAACCCAGTAATATCCAGGGAAACAACCTCAAAATTCTCCACCTCAGCCAGAGAAGGATGTGATGGGTGAAAGAAGAGACCTTGATGTAGTAGAAGACGGTAAGCAAGCTGTTTAACCAGAATGTAAGGATATTAAAAAATTCCCAGGCGATTGTTAAGTTGCAAAGTACATGATTCAAATTAAAATAGGAGCAAAAATTGTTCAGCATTGATGCCCACTGTAGACAGAAGCGAGAGATGCCCAGGCAGATGAGAATCATGTCCACAGGCATCAGCCTTCTGACTTGCAGCCATTCTCTGCCCAGCACTGCAACAATTAAGCTGCTCTGCACAATAATTGTCAAGGACTCAAGCACATAGATGATCATGAAGAAGACAGTGAGTTGGATGGATATCATTCTTCTACTCCAAAGTGTCTTCCTGGACAAAGACTCTGTATCTGTGTACCAATTTCCAGGTAGAGAATGGGTTCCTGATTCCACCATTGTCTGGTGCGAGAAAACCCCTCTCTCTGGAAGCAAATTTTTCCAAGCTCATTTTTAATTTTTTCATTTTCCTATCTATAGAATTTGTTTATGCTTTGCTTGCTGGTTTGCTATCACATCTGAATGTAGGGAAATGTTGTTTAAATGTGGATTCCTGCTCCTGAGGTGATTTGATTATTCCGAAAAGGCATACATATTTCATAACCATGTTGTTTATTTCCTCTTTTTCTGAGGTGCACTTAGCTTATTTCCTTATCTTCTTTAAATGACATCTTCACTCTTTTAACCTAAAATTTGTACAACAGGAAAGATGAATCCTTCCCTGTTCATTCATGTCCTGCATGATGTTTCTGTTCTGTTGAGTGCAGTACCAAAGCGAACCTCAGAAGTCTATCTTCCCAGTTCTCATGGCAGCTAGTGGTGGATGCTACAACCAGTGTGAGGGTAAATAAAAATGATAATGAAAAGTCTTTCCTCTGAAATTCCACAAAATTGCTGAACCCCAGACCTTCAAGTATTTCCATCCAATGCAGGCCACTCTCATAATTCCCCACTGAATTCCCCCACTCAGAGAAACTGCAGAGAAAACATTGCACACAGCCTCTCTTAGCTATTGTTCTGCCAATTCCAATGCTTTGAGCATATGCCTTACGTATTTTCAGGAATTGTTCTGTCCCATTAACATCACTGTTTTCTTTTTCTCTTACATGGCTAGGTTCTTCTTGTCACTGCTCCCATTGCTCAGGAAGAATTGAAAGAGGACCCTCTTACCACTAGTAAAGCATATTACTTATAAATGTGCAGGAATCATTTCATAGCTATACGAGCAGGCTATAAAAGGAATACATTTTCCTTCAGTTCAAAACAACTCTTCCAAATAGACACCAAATATGTAATAAGTGGCTTCAGAAGTGAGAGGTTATTCTAATTGCTAGTTGGTGACAGAGACAAAGTGAAAGCCATTGACCTTATGTATGATAAACTCAGAGTCTGCATGGGCTTTTTAGTCATTCAAGGAAGACAACACAGAAGCAAGCAAACGTGAATCTTAGAATTCTTGAACACAAAACAAGAAACTACTGAACTCATGATGCAAAGGTAAGCAATAGCTTGAAAAATTACACCAGAAAACAGAATTAAGTGTAAGAAAGCATCTGCTTTGCATTCTCAATAAAATGCAAGAAACAGGAAATTAAAAACTGAGATGACAAAACAATATATATTATTAAAAGGTGAATTGGTTGAGATGTATCCAGACATAAGAAGGGAGAAAGATGAGAATGAAATGTTGGTATGTGAAACATGCAATAATAGCATTAACCTCTAATTTATGTCCTGAATACACTAAGCATGTTGCCGGCTATATACACTGCCCCATTCTGAGTAAACTTGGAAGGACTACGATGCTCTCAATCTCTGTCTGAGGGGTTCTGAAAGTGTGGCCACCATACTACACCCCTCATGACTGGATCCCAGCCACAACAGTATGACCAGGAATGAGTTTCTGTCCAAAGCAGCCCCTCATAGACTGGCCTGCTGCATGAGAGATGGCCTGGCACTACTCTACTCCACTGGAGTGTTTTCTCTGTGATAGTGGCTGATTAAATAACCCAGATACTCTTTTTGGGAAAGTTTGAAGGTGAGACATACAGTGTCCATAGACTGGTGATTGATGTTCCCTGGGGTTAGGAGTTGAGAGTCTGGCTCTTTCATCATGTGTGCAGGTGAACCTTCTGGGGCCACCTCTGGGGTCTCCTCATTGCAGTGATCCCAATTCTGGTTTGCCTTCTTCCACTCTCCTCTAGCTCACACCCTTTACCTTATCAGACAGGGGATTGTTGCCCATTAACTTGTCCTCATTGGTCAGGTGCTGGCAAGCTGACTGAAGCTCAGCTACCTTCTGCAGTGTACACTTGATCTATGGCAAACTCAGGCATTCTTTTCAGTAAAAATGATAAATGGCAGGAGGCCCATGCCTCTCTACTCTGTCATCTCTCCAATTCTCTTTCCCCCTTCTCACATAGACATGAGGGAAGGCCCACCAGTTTGTTTCCTAATGTCCCATGGGGAAAAAGAATGCCAATTTATGTTTATAAGCATCTACAATCTTCACTGTTAGAGATTTTGTCTTTTTCTCATTCCTGAGCATACTCTTAGTTTCCTCTAATACTTTATTTACTTCCCCCTGAGGGATGCAGACTGTTGTATCTTATTTGCAAATTTGATAGGAATAACTTGCCCAATTCTAGACTTTGCTATTATCAAGCAAACATTATATATATACATATATATTATACATAACGTATGTGTATATATGGTATATATATATATATAGTATATATATATACTATATATAGTATAGTATATACACATACGTTATGTATAATATATAAATGTTTGCTTGCTATTATCAAGCAAACATTTTATATATATATACACATATATACACACATACATATTTATATATAAAAATATATAAATAAATTTATGTATATATAAATAAACATATACATATATGTGTATATATGTATATATTTATATATGAAAACATAAAAATATATACGTATATTTATATGTGAAAACATAAAAATATATACGTATATTTATATGTGAAAACATAAAAATATATACGTATATTTATATGTGAAAACATATAAATATATACGTATATTTATATGCGAAAACATATAAATATATACGTATATTTATATGCGAAAACATAAAAATATATACGTATATTTATATGTGAAAACATAAAAATATATACGTATATTTATATGTGAAAACATAAAAATATATACGTATATTTATATGTGAAAACATAAAAATATATACGTATATTTATATGTGAAAACATAAAAATATATACGTATATTTATATGTGAAAACATATAAATATATACGTATATTTATATGCGAAAACATGTAAATATACGTGTATTTGTATGCGAAAACATGTGAATATACGTATGTATTTGTATGTGAAAACATATGAATATACGTATGTATTTGTATGTGAAAACATATGAATATACGTATGTATTTGTATGTGAAAACATATGAATATACGTATGTATTTGTATGTGAAAACATGAATATACGTATGTATTTGTATGTGAAAACATATGAATATACGTATGTATTTGTATGTGAAAACATATGAATATACGTATGTATTTGTATGTGAAAACATTGAATATACGTATGTATTTGTATGTGAAAACATTGAATATACGTATGTATTTGTATGTGAAAACATTGAATATACGTATGTATTTGTATGTGAAAACATTGAATATACGTATGTATTGTATGACGTGTTGTATGTGAAAACATATGAATATACGTTGTGTATGTGAAAACATGAATATACGTGTTGTATGTGAAAACATATGAATATACGTGTGTGTATGTGAAAACATATGAATATACGTGTGTGTATGTGAAAATATATGAATATACGTGTGTGTATGTGAAAATATATGAATATACGTGTGTGTATGTGAAAATATATGAATATACGTGTGTGTATGTGAAAATATATGAATATACGTGTGTGTATGTGAAAATATATGAATATATGTGTGTATGTGAAAATATATAAATATATGTATATACAAATATATGTATATACATATATTTATATATAAATGTATATATTTTATATATACACACATATATACACATATATAATAAATTAAGGGTGTTTCTAGATATTAATCTTTTTTGATATGTGTGTGTTTGTGTGATTCATTAAAAAACTTTGAAAACAGGAAAATAAAAGAGCAGGCAATTCGCCAAAGGGTAGACAATAATACCAATGAGTTCATAAAAAGATGCTTAACCTCCTTAGTAATAAGAAAAATACAAATAATACTGAGTATATACTTTTCATTTTTCTCATTGCAAAAACAAGATAAAATTTGAATATCAACTCTAAGAGAAAATATTAAAAAATCAGAGTCTTTATGAACCACTGGAAGAAATATGAATTAAGATAGTTACATTGGAAAACAGTTTGGTCATATTTAATAGAAAATGTACAGACCTTATTCTGCAGGCATTCTACTTCTAGGTATATATCGTATATTATAGAGAAATCCTTACACATATATAAACAAGGAGAAATTTACTAGTCTATTTATTTCAGAATTGTTGTAATACCAAAAAACTGAAAACTATGTACATGACCATCAGTTAAGTAATAGATAAAATGTGGTATAATCATATGATGGCTTAAAGCCATGTGGATGTTTGCCTCCCTGCAAGCAAGTTGGCTACATTTTTCCCTTATAGGCAGAACCTATCTCTTTCTGGAGAGGCTTTAAATGCCAGACTCTTAGTTTAATGTCTTCTTTGCCTGTTCAGTTTGGGCACACGAATCAATTCTGGGCACTGGGAATAGAGGAGAAGCCTGCTGAGACCTCCTGTGACAAACATTTCTCTCTGATAAGAACAGAGAGATTCATGAGGAGAGATTCTTTCCTCTTCATCTTGTGTTTGGTGTTATTCTATATTGCACATGATGCTAGGAGTTGTTGTAGACATTTCGTGACCCTGAGGGGAAAACAGGGGAAATTACAAAGAAACTAACACAGGGCCTGATTTTGTGTAATGCTTATTAGTACTGGGCCGAAGTACCTCTGAAATCCTGTTATGTGAGCAGAATATACACTGATAGATTAAACCACTTACAACTAGCATGTGGTACTGAGCAGGTGGGATAACACTGAGAGGGAGAAAGAAAAAGTGCTTTATTTGATAATATTTTCCTCTCATACGGGAGTATAATTAATTGAATAAACTTATTTCTGTATACCTCAGTTCCACAAGTAAAACATAAGGAATGATAAAAATGATCACCAAGATCCAATAAAAACATAGATTATAATATGCAGATAAGGCAGTAAGTGTGTTCCTATGTTCATACATAAATCATGTGTTCCATAAAAATATAAATTTAAAATAATGTAAAGAGAAATTTATTCACCAGCATTCTAACTTATGTGAGGGAAAGCAGATAAATGTGTCTGGTTATTCCCAGGAGCTGAAGCAGCCAGAGCAAGGAACAGGACCACACTTTACCCAGCTGCACTAGGTGGAGGGAGGACATCACAGAGGGAGCACTGGGTACTGAGTAGAGGGGCCAGAGAAAGGTTTGCCAGCAAGAAATAGAAATGTACCTTATGTCATGTGATTCTTCTGCTCAACTCAAGAAACTTATGGGAAAGACCATGACTAACGCAAATATGAGTACTTTTCAGTTGCATAGGGAAAGGACTCTGAATCTAGTTCTAAAGAGAGAAGTGATTGAGAAATGCCTGTGGACTCAGGAGTACAGTCTTGAAAAGCTGAGAAAGTGAGGTGTGGGTCTTGTTGGAAAAGCTGAGACTACCCCAAGTCTAGAATTGGGATTTCAGTCAAACTTTACCTGGATCTCAAAGGCTCACGTGATGATTGAGCTATGTTTTTGGTTTCTTTACAAGGGTAACCAACAATATCCGGGATTAAATTATCCTAGGATGGATGACCCAAAGTGCAACGTTAAGTATTTCTGATTTCTGACAAACTCGTGCAAAGGAGTGGAAGCCAAGCTGAATCATGCCAGAATGTTTCTTAGAATTCTATTCCAGAGTCAGACAAAATGAGCATACATGCTGAGACAACGTTACAGGATGAGAGAGGCATTGGTTTGGATTTTTAGAGTATTTCAGACAAAGCTAGATGAACTTAGTCTAAGATTTTTTCACGTCCCATTTTATTTTTAATTGATTAAAAATAATTGTTTATATCTGTGAGGTACAATGGGGGTGTTTTGATACATATTTACTTTGTGGGATGATCAAATAAAACTAATTAAAATATCCATCACTTCAAATACTTATTTGTATATTTCAAATACTTATTATTTCAATAATAGTTTGAAATAAGTATTGTTTCAAAAACAGTTTGAAATAAGTATTATTTCAAATACTTATATTTATCTCCAGAAAGAGATACTTATTACTTCAAATACTTATTATTTTAATAAGTAATTATAAAATTATTTATAATAAGCAATAGTTATTTATAATAAGTAATAACTATTACTTATTATTTGTTTCTGAATCTCCCCAGATTCAGAAAGTCCAGGGACTTGGTGGAGAAATTTTTAATGATAAACTGGAGTGATAAACACTTTCATATCCCTAAGCAATAAGGTCAGCGGACCCACCATTTCGACTTTCTTTTCAGGAGCACAGAACCTCATTTCAGGGGGTGAAATGAATGGCCTATTTTCCTGAAAATGCTGCTTCCTCCTGGGTAGGCATGAGGGAGGAATACTGATTCAGAAGTGGAGAATGTTTTAGAAAAAAGCCTAGGTTGGAAATTCCACTCATTTCTTCAATTATCTTTAAATTCCTAATGTTATACAATATTTAGCCCCCAGACTATATTAACGTGGTAACCGAAGGGCATCCCTGAATGATTGCACTAGGGAAAATAGGCCCAATACAGAGAACTATGACTTCACAGGAGAAGATGAGATACTATCCCCATAGTTAAGTCCATATAGTCCTTTTAGGTATATGAGGGCAGAAAAACCCCTTGAGATCAGTGAAAAACAAAACAAAACAAAACAAAACAAAACAAAACAAGATGTGTGTGCATGCACACACACATATTCTTACATTTAACTAATTCTTAGCCTATATAAATTTACCTTCATTACTTATATAGAAATTATATATTACTTATATAGAAATTTTTTTTTTTTTTGAGACGGAGTCTCGCTGTGTCACCCAGGTTGGAGTGCAGTGGCGCGATCTCGGCTCACTGCAAGCTCCGCCTCCCGGGTTCACGCCATTCTCCTGCCTCAGCCTCTCCGAGTAGCTGGGACTACAGGCGCCCGCCACCACGCCCGGCTAATTTTTTGTATTTTTAGTAGAGACGAGGTTTCACCGTGGTCTCGATCTCCTGACCTCGTGATCCGCCCGCCTCGGCCTCCCAAAGTGCTGGGATTACAAGCGTGAGCCACCGCGCCCGGCTAGAAATTAAAATATTTACTTAGGTCAATCAATGATAAGAGACCAATGGCTTTTAGTGGGAGCACTGACAATCAGGTTTAATTTTTGATTTGAAGGTGAAGTGCTACATAAAATGGGTGTTCATAGGTCTCTTGATTCAGCAACTAGGACATGGTAGCACAGAGTAGGTACTTAGAGAATATCTCTTGAATGAGTGATGAGTACAAGGAGAACAGACTAGAGAACTCTATATTCTACTACATTACAAGTGCAAGGGCCTGGAAAATTATATAACAAGTTTCCTAACATAGTAGAGAAATACACACTGTTATTATCTGTGATTATATTCCTAAGTCATTCAAATAACTGGAATTGGCAAAGATGCCAAAACATAAGTGTGCCCAAATTGACTACTTTTTAGTGAGAAATTTATGTTTTGGGGCATTTCATCTGAAAACAATACATTAAAACTAAATAAGACAAATGGTGATTATAAGTTCTTCTAACTCATATGTAATCATGTAACATTATGATAAGAGTGGTTCTCATGATCTGCACTGCTGTAAAATGTATATTGGCAAGCAGTGTTTAGACCAATGAGACTGGTAAAATGGATGTGACAAGTCAACAAAACCCGAATTCATTATTTCTGGTCTTGCCCCCATTAGATGTTAGTTTCCTTATACTGTTGTAGACAAAACAATGGCTCCTCTAAATGTTTACATCCTAATCCCCCAAACCTGTGAATACATTAGTGTATATGACAAGTGGGACTTTGCAGATGTGAACTGTAAGATAATAAATTTATATTGTTTTCAGCCATTAAGCTGTGGTAATTTGTTATAGCTGCAATAGGAAAGTAATACATACAGCAACTATAAGAGCCAGATAACCAAACTCTAGTTACTTTACTTGTAATTTATAGGCACCTATACTTAGTAACTAGGAAAATAATGAGTTTATACACAAGAGAAATGACAATAGACAGAAGAGACTGAGACTACTGAGACAAATCGGGTTATACAAAAAGATAGCTCATTTAGGAACTATTTATTGTATACTTGAGTTTCACTGGAAAGGCCTGTAAGTGTCAGAGTTGCACTTTGAAGTCAACTGGAAAGTTTCAAAAACAATAACTGAGGCATGGGTCCAATCTCTATATTCTGATTTGTCTGGGGTATAACTAGGTATCAGAATTTTAAAAATCACCCCACCTGATTCTTTTTTTAAATTTTTCTTTTTTTAAACTTTTATTCTAAGTTCAAGGGTACAATTGCAGGTTTGTTACATAGCTAAACTTGTGTCATGGGGTTTTTTGTACAGATTATTCTTCATCCCCCAGGTATTAAACCTTGTACCCATTAGTTATTTTTCCTTATCTTTTTCTCCTCTCATCCTCCACCCTCTGAAAGACCCCAGTGTGTGTTGTTTTGTTGTTCCTCTCTATGTGTCCATGTATTCTCATGATTTAGCTCCCATGTACAAATGAGAACATATGGTATTTGGTTTTCTGTTCCTGTGTTAGTTTGCTGATGATAATGGCCTCCAGCTCCATCCATGTCCCTGCAAAGGACATAATCTTGTTCTTTTTTATGGATGCATAGTATTACATGATGTATATGTATCACATTTTCTTTATCCAGTCTATCACTGATGAGCTTAGATTCCATGTCTTTGCTATTGTGAATAGTGCTACAGTAAACACACATGTACCTCTGTCTTCATAATAGAATTATTTATATTCCTTTGGGAATATGCCCAGTAATAGGATTGCTGGGTCGAATGGTATTTCTGTCTTTAGGTCTTTGTGTAATCACCACACTGTCTTCCATAATAGTTGAACTAATTTATACTCCCACGAACAGTGTATAAGTGTTCCTTTTTCTCTCTACCTGAAAAGGTGGCTCAGTTTCAGATCCACTGCTTTAGAGCCACCTTTGTGAAAAAAAATACCCTGCATGGGTGGTGAAAATAAAAAAAACCCTGCTACGTATAATTTTACCTTGAAAATAATTACTAGGGAAGAGTGAGTTCTTAATTTTGTAATTTTAGCAGTTGGAAGAAATACAGGGGTGTCAAATTCTCTGGAAAATGTCTTTTTGTTGTTGTTGATCCATACTATGAAGAGGACCCTCTTTAAATACAATTTTATCCCTAAGTTCATACATGTAATGTGAATCTCACTCCAATTTTGTGAAGATGCATCAGAAACTTCTGATATCATTGCCAAATCACATATCTTAATTATTCTAGAATAGCTACACCTTTTCTGTGGCTTCAAATGAAATGTTTAATGCTCTATACTGTACTCCAACCTTTTCAAAGCATTCACCAACTCCATGTGTGCTTTAATTATCTAAGAGCATTAGAGCCTGCACATTATGCAAAAGAAGGACCATGGCTTCTAAACAAAGCCTTCTCCTCTAAAGATCCTATGAAAATTTACACTCTGTATGTCTCTTTTAGCCACCCCCTGTTACATAAATCCAGAGATAATTCAGCTTTAGAGGTAATTAAATCTACTCTTGCTTCTACATATAGTATGAGAAGCTTCTTTTAGCCTGTGACGCAGGCTCATTTTTCCCAGTACATATTTCTGTTCTGTGGAAGAAGATTGCAACCATCCTTCAAGACTGTGGGAAAAACTATTTCATCCTCACCTCAGAAGGAACAGCATATTTTGTTTATCTGCCTTCCCCTTTTTACACCCACTTCTGGAAAATTGGAACTCCTTCCCCTGCAGGCCTGTCATGAAGTGTTGTGCTTTTGACCCTTGTTAAAGCGATCACAGATTTATAAAACAAAACAAAACAGTGGATTCAGATGATTTCCAATTAGCCAAACACATCTTTTTCCTGTGCTACTAACATTCGGTAACAATCAGAATTGATATTTTTTCATGCGGCAATGACTCCCAAATGATCTGCATTTTAAAAGAATATCTAACAGTAACTAAAAGGCAAGATTGTCCAAGTATGAGGTTAAAGAACATCCTTTCTCCTATTTCTAATTTTGCCACCAACCTATGTGGCCTGAAGCAAGTTATTTTATTTCTTTGCCTTTTATCTCATTCTTTAAATAAGCATCATGGCACTAATTTGTTTAGTCTCCAATTTATTGAATGTACGCATTACTGAAACCCTGGGAGCAGGTACCTAGTCAAATGGCTGATTGTAAATTGTGGAAAATACAAGAACTGTAACTTAATACTAAAATGAAACCATCCACAGGCCTTAGGTAAATTCAGACCAAAAAGAGCTGAAAATCCACCACCACCGCCAACAAAGCATCTGATTCAGGTGATGGATGTAACCCCAACGGGCATTGCCCCTGCTTTTATCATTTTTACCAAGCACTATCCATGATTGCCTGGAACCTTTGAATACCTCAGAAACATCTCTCTTGTTTAAGGTCTAAAGCAGTGGTTTCCGTGGATTAACAGCATTAGTATCACCTACAAAATGGATAGAAGTGCAAATTCCTGGGTCCTATCTCAGACCTGCTGAATTAGAAGTTCTGGTGATTGGACCCAACAATCTGAATTTTAACAACCTTCCAGGTGATTTTATGCTTGATGAAGTTTGAGAATCATGGATATAAACACACCATTTGGTTCCTTCTAGACTTGGGATGACTCAGTTCTTGCACATTCAGGCTATTCCTCAGGAGGTTCTTGTTATAAATAGATTTGTCTGACTCCAGTGGAAGACACAAGGGGCCCAAGCTGAGATTCCGCCAAACATAAAAGAAGTGAGGTGTTTTTCATTTTTTTATTATTTTTATTTTTTTTGAAGGAGTCTGGCTCTGTTGCCCAGGCTGGAATGCTGTCTCATGATCTCAGCTCACTGCAACTTCCACCTACTAGGTTCAAGTGATTCTCCTGCCTCAGACTCCCATCAAGCTGGGGTTACAGGCATGCGCCCAGCAATTTTTTTGTATTTTTAGTAGAGACGCGGTTTTATCATGTTGTCCAGGCTGGTCTCCAACTCCTGACCTCAAGTGATCTGCCTGCCTTGGCTTCCCAAAGTGCTGGGATTACAGGTGTGAGCCACCATGCCTGGCTGAAGTGAGTTATTAAAAAAAAAAAAATGATTCCCCACTGTGAAAATATCCTTGTTCTTATTTTGAGGAAATATGACATTCTCAGAACTCAACTGCCTTAGAGAGAGGTTTTTGAATAAATCCCTGCTTAATAATACATGGTAAAGATGAATGAGAGGGAGCTGGGCTGCTGAGGAGCAGTGAGAAACCTTCCCCTGGTCATCATCAGGCTCCTTCCCAATTACCAGGTTGATATCTCATCAGCCCTGGGTACCAGCCCTCACAGATGCCTTGGATGCATTGGATACCCTGGTGTGACCCAAAAGATATGCATGGGTAAAAAGGAATGGGGAAATGAGAATAGCAAGAAGGAGAGAAAGAAAGACGAAGAAAAGGGAAAGAGTAAGAAATGAGAAAGAGAAAGGACAAGAGTCCCCAAGCCTCCTCACCTTTATGACACCCTAGTTATTCAGAGTCCTTCATAGGCTGCCTCAACCCCTTTGCAGAGGCAAGGAAGGCTCTGCTGGGATGATGCCCTTGGAAATAATGGAGTTTGAAAGCGATCATTTCTTAAGGGTAAAAATGCCATGCACCTGCCATTTTCCTGCTAGACCCATCCCCCACTCCTCAAGCTTTAGTACCCAAACACACAAAGAGCAGAAGAAAAGAAGCTGCTAATAATTTCACAGCAGAAAAAAAGGTGTAATAGTGTAAACTGCCTTTAATCAAATCATACCTGAAAAATATGTGTCACTTCTTTTCTCAGAAATTCAAAGGCTGAAAATTATCAGGTGAATGTCTCGTCTGGCCCAATGTTTTTAAATCAAGTCACCCCACCCATGACATGACTTAAAGCCAATAATAAAAAACAGCACTCAACCCCCCCCCAAAAAAAAACAAAACAAAACTCCAACAACTTGACAAAGAAATGTGCATTAGGTAGAAGCTTGTCAATAGGGTTAGAAAGAATTAGAACATACCCATATAAGCCTTATCATGAAAACAATGAGAAAATTCTAAAATGCAAATATGAGACACAATTTTCAAAAAGTTATTCTTAAAAGACAAATTCTAAGTTTAACGATAGGATCCATATAGGCAGTGTCACTGGAAACAAATAGGGCCCTGTTTCTTCTTGCTATTTCAATTTCACAAACTAGAAAAGGAAGCAAACACCATTTAGCTGGTCTTAATATGCTTCACAAGTCTAATAATTTCCTCCATAAAGAGAAATTCTATGTAAGTTATAACTGTGTTCATTTATTCATTCAGCAAATATTTATCAAGCATCTGATTAATATCCTGATTCTGGTTCTCTTCTGGGCTCTGGGGAAGGGAAAGGAGGAGTTTGTGGGTGTTAAATTAGAGATACCTATTTTAGATGTTATTTTGGAAATAATGAGTGGGCAGTTGAGTATATAGATCCAAAGTTCAAGGATAAGATTTGAGCTGAAGATATAAATTTGGGACTCCTTTGCATATCTAGATGTTCTTTAAAATTGTGGGATAACACGGTATCACCTAGTGAATGACTGTAGATAAAGAAGCATTCTGAGGACTGAGCCCGTGCATACTTCAATCTTTAGTGATCAAGCTGATGAAGAACCAGCAAAGGAGACCAATAAGGCCAGTAGGGCAGAAAAAAAGAGAGTGTTTCACAGGGGTCTGAGTTATCAGCTATATGAAATGTAGTTGATTGATGAATAAGGTGACCCCTGAGAATTGACCATTGGATTTTAGCAACATGGAAGTTATTGGTAATCAACCATGTATTATGGACCGAATTATGGCTTCCCAAAATTCACGTGCTGAGGCTCTAACCACCCAGTACCTCAGAATGTAGCTGCATTATATTATAGATAAGGTCTTTGAAGAGGTAACTAACTTAAAATAAGTTCATTAGGGTGGCCCCTAATCCAATATGACTAGTATCCTTATCAAAAGAGGAAATTGGGACACAAACATGTACCCAAATTTGAAAAACCCATCAGAAAAAGATGGGCATCTGTAAGCCGAGGGGAGAGGCCTTAGAAGAAACCTATCCTGTTGATGTGTTGATTTTGGACTTTTTTAGCCTCCAGAGTGATGAGAAAATAAATTTCTGTTTTTGAATTACCCAGTCTGTGGTACTTTATAAGACAGCCCTAGATAACTAATACACCATGTGAAGAGTTGTCTTGGAAGAATTGTGGGAATAGTACTCTGAATGGAATAATAGTCTGATTGGTTCAAGAGAGAATATAAGGATAGGAAATGGAAAAAAGTATAGGGAAACATATATATTGATTTGTTCCTGGAAGAAAAAGGGGGTAAACTTTTTTAAAGATTAACAACGGCATATTTATACATGATGGAAGTGATCTAGATCTAGTGGGGGGGGGATTTATGATGCAAGGAAGACAAGGAGAGAGAGAGGGACTTTGAGCTTAAGTAGGCAAGAGAAGGAGTTGGCCTTTGTTATATAAAATCCTGTTCTTCCCCTAATAGCAAGAAAAAGACGTATACACATGGTGATTGCATGTGGAAGTTCTTTTCTTATTGTGCCTATTTTCTCTGTACAGTAGGAAGCGAGATCCCACTAAGTGAGATTGAGGAAGGGATGAAACTTGAAGTGTTGAAAAGAGAGATTAATTTGTGCCATAGATATTCAGGGGCCAGAGATGCCTAGGGGGTTGTGTCTTGCAGAACTCTAAAGGGAGACATTCACATAGACTAGTCAGCAAGGAAGTGGTGGCAGCTCCGCCTATGAAAATGTGCTGGTCAGATTCCCTGCTGTTGGAAACTTGATTGACTAGTGCCCTCAGCTTCTGCCATCCTAGATTCACAAACACATTTGCACCAAAAGCCACTCTCCCCGTGGGCTGCTCTCACCTAGCAACTAAGCACAATGAGTAGAAGGAGAAATAATGCAGGTCCATTCCTGGGAGATGGGGGACTCCTCAATTGTGTGAGTTTGGCTCTGGGACAATCTTATCAAGCCTGGTGAAACTTTCTTAAAACTGTAGTTTAAGAATTGTTCTACATACTCTTTTTCCTCCACTTCTCCTTTGTAGATGTCAGGTTTTCATCTTAGTCTGAATTCTATCTCTGCCTCTTATAGCTTCTTCCCCTTTTTGTTTTGCATGACTTTCTCTAATAAATGTCTTGCACATCTAATACTGTCCTGATGTCTGCTTCTTGGAAGTCTGTACTTCCAAGTAGTATCAGGAGTGGTCTAAAAAACAGGTGATAAGATGGGGTTAGGGTTTAGGACTTACTCATCCTATCAGGCAAAGAGGACCTCAATCTGAGTACTGTTTGGTGCAGAAATAGTCTCTCACACAATTTTGTGGCCTAGCTGCTAAAGATTCCACAAGTGGTGGCCAGGGAAAACATCCCAGTTGAATGAACTGTCCATGCAGTTAGAATGATTCAGTGATTTCAAAGATACAGAAGGAACAATACCTACAAAGAGTTGGTTAGTTACTACTAAGTTGTAGAGAAATAAAAAGAAACTGAGGGCCATTGATAAGCAGTTGAAGGCTAAGTGTAAGAGACAGGCATGTTTGGCAGTTTACAATGAGGCCCTTATCTCTTATAGTGAAAGAACAAACAGTAGACATAACTGAGCAATGAAAAGAAATTTTGATAGCTAGTGTTGCAGAGACTCTGAGCCATTTAAATGTCTGACCAAGGCAGGTCTGTTAGTATAAAGTCAGGGTCCTTGTTGAAAAAACTGGGATACTTCAACATGGGATAGAAGATATCTGAATGTCTGCTTCTGAAAATTTTTGGCTATACAAACACAACCGAACACTAAGAAATTTCAAAGGTATTCCACCTGTAAGAGCTAGCACATCTTCCATGCTAAAAGGTGCTACAGAATACTTTCCCTAAAAAGCAACAAATGCAGCCCACAGCAGCTGCCCCATCTCCTCCCGTGGGTGGCAGGCTGATAACAAAAGTTAAATCCCAGCAAGATCTAGATGGGGACATGATAGGCCTGATAAAAAAGAAAAAAGATCAATCATGAAAGAAACTACAGAAATTAGTTAGACGGATTAATAGCAGATTAGATCTATGGATGAAAAGATTAATAAACTTGAGGAAATAACAATGGAAACTATCCAAAACAAGACTCAGAGTAAATAAGAGCTGAGAAAAAAGAGAACAAAACTGTAGAGCAAATTCAAGTAATCTAATATATGCATTATTGGAGTACTTGAAGGAGATAAGATGAGGGGAAGGAACAGAAAATAAATTTAAGATATTTAAAAAAATAATTGTCTACTCAGTCGGTAAATGAATACATAAATTGTGGTACATCCATACAATGAAATATTATTCAGTACTAAAAGGAAATGAGCTATCAAACCAAAAAAGACATGAAGAAGCCCTAAATGCGTATTTCTATGTGAAAGACACCAATCTGAAAAGGCTATACACTGTGATTCCAACTATATGACCTTTTGGAAAAGGAAAACTATAGAGACAATAAGAAGATCAGTGGGTACCAGGGGCTAGAGAGCAAAGAAGATTTTTAGGGCAGTGAAACAGTTATGTATGATACTATAATGCTAGATATGTGTTACTATGTATTTGTTAAAACCCATAGAACATGCAATGTCAGGAGTGAATCTAATGTAACCTATGGATTTGGGGTAATAATCATGTGTTAATGTAAATTAATTAATTGTAACAAATGTATTGCTCTGGTGCAGGATGTTGATAATGGGGAAAGCTGTGCATGTTTGGGGACAGAAGGTATAAGAGAACTCTAATTTCTGTTAAATTTTCCCGTGAAACTAAAACTGCTCTAAAACATAAAATCCACTAAAAAAAAGTAGAAAAAATTTACAAATTTTGTGAAAATTATAAACTCATGGGTCTAAGAAGCACAATGAAACTTAAACACAAGAAACATGAAGATAATTATACCAAATTATATTATAATCAAACTTCTTAAAATCAGTGATAAAGGGAAACTCTTAAAACTAGCCAGAGAAACAGGGTGCATTGAGAATAGAGGAAAAAAGAAAGGAATAACAAAGCTTTCTGGTAGGGAACAATGGAGTGCCTGATCCACACGTACAGAATCTTGTAGAGTACAGATTTAAATCAAGTGGGAGGTTTCACATCACAGCAAAGGTGGTATAGAAATGGACCCATGACCATGGGATCCACTGATCACATATCATAACATCTAGAAAATATAGACTTCTAAAGATACAGTGGCAGAGTCAGCTCAGAGACAAGAATTTAAAAGGTTGGAATGCCATCCTTTGGGATGTTTTATATACATGAAATTAGAGACTTCTCTATGGCATAATTGCACAAATAGGAAGAATATATGGATGTGGAAGCCAAAGCAGGAGTGATCTCACTTAATATTATTCCCAAAAATCTACTGGAGATTCTGTGCTTCATATACCTGCAACTCTGGGTTCTTCAGGATTGGAGTGCTGAATCCCAATAAGGGCATGTTTTTGCAAAGGGACTGATCAGGGTCCCATTGAACTATAATATGTAGCTACCACTAGGGCACTTTACACTGCTTGTGTTGAGAACTAACAGCTGAGGCATCAACATCATGACTAGAGTAATTGACTCTGATAATTATGAGGCTGTAAGCCTGCATTTATACTATGTTGCAGGAGGGAATACATAGAGAATCCCAGTTGCAGGTTAGAGATTACAACTGTAATTAAAAGTCTAAAATGTGTATAGATGCTAGCATAATAGAAGTAAGAAAATACGTCAAATACATATGGTTACCTAAATCTTTTTTGAGTGATTTAGGGGAGGAACAGGAGATTATGTAGTAAACTTACTAGGGAACGACATTTTCAGCAAAAATAAAATGTTCAGTTAATCATAGTCTTAAGTCTTATGTCAATCAAAGGAAAAATAAGGGAATAACTTCCTATTAATTGTCACTTAGTTCTGCTTGTCTAGAGAATACTTGTTTGTTGACATACCACTAATAACTGTTGTATGAAATGAGATCTATTTGTGACAGATGAGCTTTCATTTTTTATGTTTTTAGGCATGCAATTATTTCCCCTTCTTGTAGCCTTGAGTAGAATGAGCTTAAGATATGGAAGACTTTATGTTTTTTTTTCTGGGATTCTCTGAATGTTTAACAGTTCTTTTTTATTACTAAAGAGAAATAATGATTAAGATGCCACTTGAGCCTTGATATTTGCCCACCTTGAGAAAAAAAATCTATTTTCTCAGTTTTCTCCCCAACCTGGATACGCTCATTTGATGGGTTAAGGTATTTCCTATTTTGTGGAAGAATCTTGCCATGCTAGGGTTTCTTTATAGTCATTTTCTCTAGGCTATTTTTATATAAGTGATTGCCTACCTCATTATCACAACTCGAAGATTTAAGAGCAAAGCACGCATTTAATATTTTATATGCTCAATGCAGAACCATTATTCAACCTATCCAGTCATGATTAATCATTGTCCATTTGACTTGCCTGGAAGAGACAGAAATCTTTATTACTCTGTGTAAATAAAACAGCACATCAAAAATAATAAAATCTAACAAAAGAAATGCTTTACTATGTGCCAGTGACTCTTTTAATTACTTTATAAGTATTTTCACTTAACTTTCAAATCATCTTATGGGATAGGTACTGTCATTAACTCTGTATTACCAATGAGGAAGCTGCTGCACAGCTAGTACAGGTAAGGGTATTTGGGCTCAGAGCCTCTGCTCTTTGCTATTGTAGCCTATGACCTGCAAGTATTTAAGAATATGATGCAAGTTATTGAAATTATTGAAATACCCATTCTTCTGCCTAAAATCCTCTTTAAAAGTAAGTATGAGGGGTAACAAATAGAAGCGTAAAAGTAAGTCTCTAAAACGTGAAATCTTTTTTGTTGTTTTTAGACTCTAAATCTAAGAGTTTCTGTGTAGTTTTGTTTGAAAATATACATGGTGAAAATAAAAAAATGCTTTTTGTTATGTTAGTAGAAGCAAAGACTTTGTATAACACCTAATAAAATTCTGAAGAAAAGATTTCCTACCTGTAATTTGCAATCTTTCATTTGCTTATAAATACTACATTTCTATTAACAGATCATATAGTCCTTGGAGACTATATCAAACTAGTAACATATTTTGACTATCAGTCAGCATAAATTTTCACTTGTTTTGCTTTCTCTCCTTTTTTCATATATATGGATATTTGAAATTTAATCTCTTATATCTACCTTTAATCTCCTCTTGGAGAAAGATACAGAGTGCAAAAAGATGCAAATTAATTTAAATATTATCATATATATTTGATTCAATCAAATTATGTTAAAACATACAGCATGCCAGTTTCAATATCCCTTCCTGGGTTTTCATGATTAATCTGTTATTTTGGGTATGATTCATCAGCTTATTTATTTTTTATTTGCATCTAGGTAAACAGGAGAAAGTACCCTCCTACACAATGAGGAGTAAGGATGCATAGCTTAGATGTAATAGCTAGTCACTTAATAGTTTATAAATGAAATTTGATTCCCATGGTAGCATGAACAGGGTTTCTGAGGAATCACTATCCAGGTCAGGATCTCCAGGTTCCTGCCTGACCCACACTATCCTCCTTTAAGATGCTCCACAACTCAAGTAAAAGTGAGAAAAAAGGAAATAGAGTGAATGTGAAGGCTGAGCATTTTTTTTTCTTTAGTAAACTTTTATTTTAGGTTCAGGGGTGCATGTGCAGGTTTGGTGTATAGGTAAATTGCATGTCACAGGGGTTTGTTGTACAGATTATTTCACCACTCAGTTGACACGCATAGTACCTGATAGGCAGTTTTTTTTCCTTTTTTTTTTTTTTTTTTAGTATTATACTTTAGGTTTTAGGGTACATGTGCACAATGTGCAGGTTTGTTACATATGTATCCATGTGCCATGTTGGTTTGCTGCACCCATTAACTCGTCATTTAGCATTAGGTATATCTCCTAATGCTCTCCCTTCCCCCTCCCCCCACCCCACAACAGTCCCAGGTGTGTGATGTTCCCCTTCCTGCGTCCATGAGTTCTCATTGTTCAATTCCCACCTATGAGTGAGAACATGCGGTGTTTGGTTTTTTGTCCTTGCGATGGTTTACTGAGAATAATGTTTTCCAGTTTCATCCATGTCCCTACAAAGGACATGAACTCATCATTTTTTATGGCTGTGTAGTATTCCATGGTGTATATGTGCCACATTTTCTTAATCCAGTCTATCGTTGTTGGACATTTGGGTTGGTTCCAAGTCTTTGCTATTGTGAATAGTGCCGCAATAAACATACATGTGCATGTGTCTTTATAACAGCATGATTTATAGTCCTTTGGGTATATACCCAGTTAATGGGATGGCTGGGTGAAATGGTATTTCTAGTTCTAGATCCCTGAGGAATTGCCACACTGACTTCCACAATGGTTGAACTAGTTTACAGTCCCACCAACAGTGTAAAAGTATTCCTATTTCTCCACATCCTCTCCAGCACCTGTTGTTTCCTGACTTTTTAATGATGGCCATTCTAACTGGTGTGAGATGGTATCTCACTGTGGTTTCGATTTGCATTTCTCTGATGGCCAGTGATGATGAGCATTTTTTCATGTGTTTTTTGTCTGCATAAATGTCTTCTTTTGAGAAGTGTCTGTTCATGTCCTTTGCCCACTTTTTGATGGGGTTGTTTGTTTTTTTCTTGTAAATTTGTTTGAGTTCATTGTAGATTCTGGATATTAGCCCTTTGTCAGATGAGTAGGTTGCAAAAATGTTCTCCCATTCTGTAGGTTGCCTGTTCACTCTGATGGTAGTTTCTTTTGCTGTGCAGAAGCTCTTTAGTTTAATTAGATCCCATTTGTCAATTTTGGCTTTTGTTGCCATTGCTTTTGGTGTTTTAGACATGAAGTCCTTGCCAATGCCTATGTCCTGAATGGTATTGCCTGACAGGCAGTTTTTCAATCCTCACCTTCTTCCCTCCCTTCACCCACAAGTAGGCCCTAGTGTCTGTTGTTCCCTTCTTTGTGTCCATATGTACTTGATGTTTAGCTCCCACTTATAAGTGAGAACACGTGGTATTTGATTTTCTGTTCCTGTGTTAGTTCACTTAGGATAATGGCCTCCAGCTCCGTCCATGTTACTGCAAAGGACATGATCTCATTCTTTTTTATGACTGCATAGTATTCCAAGAGGTGATGTTCCACATTTTCTTTATTCAATCTACTGTTGATGGACATTTAGATTGATTCCATGTCTTTGCTATTGTGAATAGTGCCATGATAAACATACACATGCACTTGTCTTTATGGTAGAACAACTTATATTCCTTTGGGTATATACCCCTAAATGGAATTTCTGGGTGGAATGGTAATTCTGCTTTTAATTCTCTGAGAAATTGCCAAACTGCTTTCCACAATGACTGAACTAATTTACATTCCCACCAGCAGCATACAAGCATACCCTTTTCTCCACAACCTTGCCAGCATCTGTTATTTTTTGACTTTTTAATAATAGCCATTCTGACTGGTGTGAGAGGGTATCTCATTGTGGTTTTGATTTGCATTTCTCTAATGATTAGTGATGCTGAGCATTTTTTCATATGCTTCTTGGCCATGCATATGTCTATATGTCTTCTCTTTTAAAAAGTATCTGTTCATGTCCTTTGCCCATTTAAAAAAATTTTTTTTTTTTTGCTTTTTGACTTAAGTTCCTTATAGATTCTGGTTATTAGACCTTTGTTGGATGCAGAGTTTGCAAATCTTTTCTCCCATCCTGTAGGTTGTCTGTTTACTCTGCTGATAATTTGTTTTGCTATGCAGAAGCTCTTTAGTTTAATTAGGTCCCATTTGTCAAGTTTTGTTTTTGTTGCAATTGCTTTTGGCATCTTTGTCATGAAATCTTTTCCAGGTCCTCTGTGCAGAATGATATTGCCTAGGTTATCTTCCAGGATTTTTTATAGTTTTAGGTTTCACTTTTAATCCATTTTGAGTTTATTTTTGTATATGGTGTAAAGAAGGGGTCCAGTTTCAATCTTCTGTATATGGCTAGCCAGTTATCCCAGTACCATTTATTAAATGGGGAGGCCTTTCCCCATTGCTTGTTTTTGTCAACTATGTCAAAGATCAGATGGTTGTAGGTATGTGGCATTGTTTCTCAGCTCTCTGTTCTGTTCTGTTTGTCTATATGTTTGTTTTTGTATCAGTACCATGCTGTTCTAGTTACAGTAGGCTTTTAATACATTTTGAAGCCTAGTAACCTGATGCCTCCAGCTTTGTTCTCTTTGCTTGATATTACCTTGACTAGTTGAGCTAAGACTGAGCATTTCTAACTTCGGGATTTTTTGGTTAAATATTTTAAAGATGGTCTTTCTTGGAAAAGAGGGAAATAGAACGGGAGGAATGAAAGATATTTAGGTTAGTAATACAGTACTTGATATGAAGAAAAGCATGTACACCTTTTACGTAGCAGCAGTTTTACTTTCAGAATCACTTAACTTTGCTTTATTAGGTAAGCCAGTTGAGATAGTAAGAAAAAGGTATCCATTAGTATTGGAGTTTTTCAAAATTTCTTATTATGGTAAACTACACATAACATAAAATTTACCACATTATCCATTTAAAGTGTACAGTTCAGTGGTATTAAGTAAATTTATAATGTTGTGCAGCCATCACCACCATCCATCTCTCTGTAACTATTTCCAGCTTGTAAAACTGAAACTCTGTACCCATTAAACAATAACTCCCCATTCCTTCCTCCCCCAACACCCTGACAGTCACCGTTCCATTTTTTATCTCTACAATTTTGAATACTCTAAGTATCTCATGTAAGTGATAGTAGTATTTGTGTTTTTTTGACTGGCTTATTTCACTTAGCATAATGTCCTCAAGGTTCATTTATGTTGTAGTATATGTCGGAATTTACTTCCTATTTTAAAACTGAAAAATATCTCATTGTACATATATTTTTTGCTTCTTCACTCCTCAGTCAATGGATACTTGGGTTACTTTCACTTTTTAGCTATTGTAAATAAACCTGCTATCAACCTCATGTACAATATCTCTGCAATCCTGCTTTCAGATCCTTTGGGTGTATACCCAGAAGTGGAATTGCTGGATTATATGGCAATTCTATTTGTCATTTTTAAAGAAACTGCCATACTGTTTTCCACAGTGGCCTATTTTAAATTCCTACCAACAGTGCACAAGGGTTTCAGTTTTTCCACATCCTTTTCAACACTTGTAATTTTGTCAGTTTTTAAAAATAATAGCCATACTAAGTGGTGTAAGGTTGGTATCTCATTATAGTTTTGATTTGCATTTTCCTAATGATCAGTGGTATTGAGCACAATTTCATGTACTTATTGGTCATTCAAATATCTTCTTACAGAAATGTCTATTTAGGTTCTTTGCCTGTATTTTAAAAATTATACTTTAAATTCTAGGGTACATGTGCACAAAGTGTAGGTTTGTTACATATGTATACACGTGCCATGTTAGTTTGCTGCACCCATTAACTCATCATTTACATTAGGTATTTCTCCTAATGCTATCCCTCCCCCATCCCCCTACCCCACGACAAGCCCCTGTGTGTGATGTTCCCCACCCTGTGGCCAAGTGTTCTCATTGCTCAATTCCCACCTATGAGTGAGAACATATGATGTTAGGTTTTCTGTCCTTGTGATAGTTTGCTCAGAATGATGGTTTCCAGCTTCATCCATGTCACCGTAAATGACCTGAACTCATCATTTTTTATGGCTGGATAGTATTCCATGGTGTATATGTGCCACATTTTCTTTATCCAGTCTATCATTGTTGGACATTTGGGTTGGTTCCAAGTCTTTGCTATTGTGAATAGTGCTGCAATAAACATACATGTGCATGTGTCTTTATAGTCATATGATTTATAATCCTTTGGGTATATACCCAGGAATGGGATCGCTGGGTCAAATGCTATTTCTAGTTCTAGATCCTTGAGGAATCACCACACTGTCTTCCACAATGGTTGAACTAGTTTACACTCCCACCAACAGTGTAAAAGCATTCCTATTTCTCCACATCCTCTCCAGCACCTGTTGTTTCAACTTTTGAATGATGGCCATTCTAACTGGTGTGAGATGGTATCTCATTGTGGTTTTGATTTGCATTTCTCTGATGGCCAGTGATGGTGAGCATTTTTTAATGTGTCTGTTGGCTGCATAAATGTCTTCTTTTGAGAAGTGTCTGTTCATGTCCTTTGCCCACTTTTTGATGGGGTTGTTTGATTTTTTCTTGTAAATTTAAGTTCATTGTAGATTCTGGATATTAGCCCTTTGTCAGATGGATAGATTGCAAAAATTTTCTCCCATTCTGTAGGTTGCCTGTTCACTCTGATGGTAGTTTCTTTTGCTGTGCAGAAGCCCTTTAGTTTAATTAGATCCCATTTGTCAATTTTGGCTTTTGTTGCTATTGCTTTTGGTGTTTTAGTCATGAAGTCCTTGCTCATGCCTATGTCCTGAATGGTATTGCCTAGGTTTTCTTCTAGGGTTTTTATGGTTTTAGATCTAACATTTGAGTCTTTAATCCATCTTGAATTAATTTTTCTATAAGGTGTAAGGAAAGGATCCAGTTTCAGCTTTCTACATATGGCTAGCCAGTTTTCCCAGCACCATTTGTTAAATAGGGAATCCTTTCCCCATTTCTTGTTTTTGTCAGGTTTGTCAAAGATCAGATGGTTGTAGATTTGTGGTGTTATTTCTGAGGGCTCTATTCTGTTCCATTGGTCTATATCTCTGTTTTGGTACCAGTACCATGCTGCTTTGATTACCGTAGACTTGTAGGATAGTTTGAAGTCAGGTAACGTGATGCCTCCAGCTTTGTTCTTTTTGCTTAGGATTGTCTTGGCTATTCGGATTTGCCCATTTTTACTCGTGTTGTTTGTTTTGTTGTTATTGAGTCAGGAGTTCTCTATACTTTCTGGATATTAATATCTTATCAGATATATGATTTATAAATATTTTCTCCTATTCTCTGGGATGCAATTTTATTCTGTTAAAATTGTCTTTTGTTGTTACTTTTAAAATTTTTTATGAAGTCCAGTTTGTCTAATTTGTCTAAAAATAGCTTTTGTATTATGTTTTCTTTTAAGAGTTGTATAGTTTTAGGTCTTACACTTAGGTCTTTTATCAATTTTGAGTTAATTTAAGATGTTAGGTAAGGGTCTGACTGTGTTCTTTCACAAGCAGATTTCCAGTTTCGCCAGCAGCATCTGTTGAAAAGATTGCCCTTTGTCCTTTCCTCTTGGCACTTTTGCAAAAAAATCATTTGAGTATATATGAGATGGTTTATTTCTAGGCTCTCTGTGTGTGTGGTCTGTATGTCTGTCTTTATGCTAGTACCACACTGTTTTGATTACTCCACACTTGCAGTAAATTTAAAATCAGGAAGTATATGTCCTCCAGCTATATTCTTTTTCAATACTATTTTGGTTACCTGAGGTCCCTTGAGATTTCATATAAATTTTTGGATAGGTTTTTCTATTTCTGCGAAAAATATCATTGGGACTTTGATAGGGATTGCATTGGCTCTGTAGGTCATTTGGTATAGTATTGACAGCTTAACAATATTAAGTCTTCCAATCCATGAACATAAAATGTGTTTTCATTTATTTATGTCTTCTTTAATGTCTTTCAAAATGTTTTGTAGCTTTCATTGCACAAGTGTTTCATCTGCTTGGTTAATCTTACTATTTTATTTTTTGGATGCTATTGCAAATGGAATTGCTTTCATAACTTCCTTTTCAGATTGTTCATTGTTAGTGTATAGAAATAAAACTGATTTTGTGTGTTGGCTTTGTTTCTTGCTCCTTGGCTAAATTCATTTATTAACTCTAACATTTTTGTGTGGAATATTTAGGGTTTTCTACTTATAAGATCATAATATTTGTGAACAGAGATTATATTATTTCTTTCTTTACAATTTGGATGTCTTTTTGGTTCTTTTTCTAGTCTAATCCTCTGGTTAAAATTTCCAGTGCTTTGTTGAATAGAAGTGGCGAAAGAGGGCATCCTTGTTTTCTTCCTGATTTTAGAATAAAAGCTTTCAGCCTTTCACCATCGCGTGTGATAGTTCCTGTGAATTTTTGAAATGTGGCTTTTATATTTATTTATTTATTTTTGAGGCAGAGTCTCACTCTGTCACCAAGGTTGGAGTGCAGTGCCACGATCGCAGCTCACTGCAACCTCCACCTCCCAGTTCAAGTGATTCTCATGCTTCAGTCTTCTGAGTAGCTGGGATTACAGGTGCCTGCCACCACACCCTGCTAATTTTTGTATCTTTAGTAGAGATGAGGTTTTGCTGTTTTGGCCAGGCTGGTCTTGAACTCCTGACCTCAGGTGATCCACCCTCCTCGGCCTCCGAAAGTGCTTGGATTACAGGTTGAGCCACCACTTTCAGCCAAAACATGGCTTTTATTATATTGAGATTGTTTCCTTCTATTCCTAGTTTGTTTAGTATTTTTCATCATAGTGGGTGTTGAATTTGGTCAAATACTTTTTTCTTAGATCATGTGGCTATCTTCTCCCCCTCATTCTGTTTATGTGGTGTATTATATTGGTTGATTTTCAAACATTGAGCTATCCTTGCATTCAAGACAAAAAACCCCACATGATCATTGTGTGTTATCCTTTAATATGCTGCCAAATTTGCTTTAGTAATATTTTGTTGAGGACTTTTGCATCAGTGCTCATAAGAGACATTGGTCTGTAGTTTTCTTATAGTGTCTTTGTGTGGCTTTGGTATTCTATGAGGGCTGGCCTCATAGAATTTGCCAGGAACTCTACCCTCCTCTTTAATTTTTGAGAAAAGATTGAGAATTGTTGATATTAGATATTCCTTAAAGGTTTGGTAGGATTCCCCGTAAGGCCATCCAGTGCTTTTCTTTGTTAGGAGATTTTTTTTTTTTTATTCCTGATTCAATCTCCTTACTATTTTAAGTCTATTCAGAGATTTATTTCTTTGTGATTTACATTTTGTATTTCTAGGAATTTGTCCATTTTATTTAGATTATCCAACTTCTTGGGATACAATTGTTTATAGTAGTCACTTGTAATTCTTTCAGTTTCTATGGAAAGGGTAATGTCCGTATTTTTATTTCTGATTTTACCAATTTGAGCCTTCTCTCTTCTTAGTTCATCTAGCTAAAGGTTTGTCAAATTTGTTGACCTTTTCAAAGAACCAACTTCTGGTTTCATTGATTTTCTTCTTTTTTTTTTTTTTAGCCATTCATTATTTTATTTATCTCTGCCCTAATCTTTATTATTTCCTTCCTTATGTTAGCTTTGGGTTTCGTTTGTTCTGATTTTTATAGTTTATTAAGCTGTAAAGTTAGGTTGTTGATTTGATATCCTTCTTGTTTTCTAATATAAATATTTTCAAATTTCCCTCTTAGAAATGTTTTCTCCTATTCCTAGTTTGTTGAGTTGAGTACTTTTTATCATAAAAGGATGTTGAATTTTGTCAAATGCTCTTTTCTTAGCATTTGCTCTGCCCCACACTTTTTGGTTTGTTGTGTTTTCATTGTCATTGATCTCTAAGTATTTTTCCATTTCTCTTGTGATATTTTCTCTGATCCCTTTGCTATTTAATAGTGTGCTGTTGAGTTTCCAAATATTTAGGAATTTTTCAGTTTTACTTCTATTTTTGATTTGTAACTTTATCCTTTTTTGATAAGAAAAACATACTTTGTATTATTTCTGACTTTTTACATTTTTTGAGAACAAATTGTGACCTAACATATGGTCTATTCTGAAAAATGTTCCATGAACATTCGAGAAGAATGTGTACACTATTGTTTTTGGGTGGAGTGTTCTGCACCTGTATGTTAGATCTAGTTGTTTTATTGTGTTGTTTAAGTTCTCTACTTTAATTATCTTCTGTCTGGCTGTTCCACCCATTATTGAGAATGGAGCATTAAAGTCTCCAACTATTATTGTAGAACTGTTTATTTCTCTTTTCAATTCTATCAGTTTTCCCTATCATATATTTTGATGGTCTGTTATTGGGTGTGTAAATGCTTATAATTTTTACATTTTCTTTCTATATTAAAGCTTACCTTAGCATATAACATTCCTTGTCCGTTGTAAACTTTTTTGTTTGAAAGTGTATGTTGACTAATATTTTTGATTACTATCTGCATGGAATGTCTTTTCCCATCCTTTCATTTTCAGTCTATTTGTGTCTTTGGATCTAAAGTTAGTCTCTTATAGAGAGCATATAGTTGAATCATGTATCTCTATTCGTTCTTCCAATCTCTGTCTTTTGAGTGGAGAGTTTAATCCATTTACATTTCAAGTAACTACTGATAAGAAGGGATTTGGTTATTTTACTGTTTGTCCTCTATATGCCACATAGCTGTTTTGTCCCTCATTTCCTTTTGTGTTTAGTTAATCGATTTTCTTTTGGTATAATATGTTGTTTTTAATTTCCTGTTGTGTATATTTCATAACTATTTTCTTTTTGGTTACCATGAGAATTATATTTAAAATCCTAAAGTTTTCTCACTCGAACTTGAATTTCTACCAGGTTAACTTCAATAACATACAGAAACTCTGTTTCTTTATAGCTTCCTCACCACTGCTTTTTGTTATTGATGTCACAAAATTATATATTTACACACTGTGCACCTGAAAACTTAAGCTAATAATTCTTTTAAATACCCCAGTATCTGAAATTACCTAGAAAACAAAAAGCGGAGTTAAAAAGCATTTTTACAATAAAATTAGCTTTTGTAATTGCTCATGTATTTATCTTTATTAAGAACTTTTTTTCTTCAAACAGTTTTCAGTGACTATATAGGGCCTTTTCATTTTGCTGTGCAGGACTCCCTTGCACATTTCCTGCAGGGCAGGTCTAGTGGTTACAAACTCCCTCAGCCTTTTTCTATCTGGAAATGTCTTACTTTCTCCCTCGTTCTGAAGGACAATCTTGCCAGATATAGGATTCTTGTTTTGCAAGTTTTTTTTTTCTTTTAGCACTTTGAATATATTGGCTACTGCCTTCCTGCCTCCAAAGTTTCTGATAAGAAATCTGCTGATAATCTTATTAAGGATCTCTTATATGTGATGAGGTGCTTCTATTTTGCTGCTTTTAAGATTCTCTTTAAGTTCATCTACTTGAGGTTTCTTGATCTTCTTGATGTTTACATTCATATAATTAATCAATTCATGTAATTCATCAAATTTGGGAAGTTTAGAGCTATTATTTCTCCAAAATTCTCTCTGTCTCTTTCTCTCTTTTTACCTTTTGGTATTCCCCCAATATGTATTGGTCCACTTGATGGTGTTCCACAAGTCCTTTTGGCTCTGTTTACTTTTATTCAACTGGTTTTCTTTCTGTTCCTCAGTCTAAAAAATTCTTATTGTCTTATCTTCAGGTTCACTAATTCTGTTTTTGTTCTGCCTGATTAAATCTGCCTTTGAATCCCTCTAGTGAAGTTTTCATTTCAGTTATTGTTCTTTTCAGCTCCAGAATTTCTTTTTTATTTCTTTTTAGGTTTTCTATCTCTTTATTAGTACTTCAATTTTTTGTTCAAAAATTGTTGGTTTTTTTTTTTTTTTTTACTTTCTTCACATCTTCCTTCAGTGGTTGGAGTATCTTTAATGCAGTTGTTTTAAACTCTTTGTCTAGTGTATCTACTATCAGGTTTTTTCCAGAGAGTATTTCTATTTATTTCTTTTTTTATTTCCCCTTTTCCTGGGCCATACTTTTCTATTTATTCGTGTACCTCATAATTTTTTAGTCAAAATTGAATGTCTGAATCTAATAATGTGGCAACTCCAGAAATCAGATTCCCTAAGGTTTGCTGGGTTTTGTTATGGTTTTGTTGATTATTTTAATTTTTTAATTTTTTTTTTTTTGGTGATCTCTGTATTAAGGATTGTACTGAGGTACAAACTTAAGGTCCTCTCAGGTCTTTCCTTAGTCTTTCACTGGGCATGCAGGGTCACTTTCTAATTTTCCCTATATGCAGTTGTTTTTTAAAAATTCCCTAGTCTTTAGTCTGGCTTTCAAAAGACAATAAAGAAAAAAAATAGATGGGGGGAAAGGGCACTAGCCTTGTAAATCTCCTGGAAGTCACTCCAGTGAAAGGGAAAAGAGCTCGTAACAATGAGGGGAGGTGCAGCAACAATGGCCACTTATCTTTTTACACCTCTGTGATCAGAACCAGCAATTAGCAATCAGAGCTCAGATCCCAAATATTTGGAGAAAAGGATTTTTGTTTTTGTTTTTGTTTTTGTTTTTCCCATTCTGGCTCCAGCAAGCTGTTTGCAAGCTGCTCCAGGAACAAACAGCTGCCTGCCGTGTGGATGAGGGGTGCAGAATGAGTAGCTGCTACGGTATTTGGAGTCAAAATGGACTGAAATTAGCCACAATTTACCATTCCAGTCTTCCCCTGGAAGTTGCAAACTTTTAATAGACTCCACAATTTCAAAATAGGTATCTCAGAGAGGTTCTTCCAGTAAAATTGTTGTCTAAGTAAGGAGACAGATTTCTAATGCCTACTCTGCCATCTTCTCAGAATTCTCTATCAGAATTTAATTTTTCTTAGACGTCAATATGCAAATTAGAAGTGAGCCCCTGCTACTAATGAACAACCTGGGATGGGAGGTGATGGTAGATGGGACAAACAAGGTGCACATCCTTATTTCTGATGCTGAAGCAGGAGGAAAAAAAGATTCTAAAAATCCTTGTTTCAATAAAAATTTGAGAGCCATCTCCAATTTTTGGTTACTCACCATCTACTCTTGCTATGAAAATGTTACTGGACCACATCATAATAAAACCCCACTCCAAGAGGAACAATGAGCCTTATATCCACTGCCTCTGTCCCCCAGCCTGAGGGAAGACACCCTAGCTGAGAGAGAAACCTCTTATAAAACCACAAGTGACAGATAGAGGAGATGGGGGTTGGGGCTTTCCTCTTCTTACTTTGTTCTTTGGAACAAAAAGAATTGGCTTTTGCAGTAGTGACTCACACCTGGAATCCCAGCCCTTTGGGAGGCAAGATGGTCAGAACTTCAAGTCAGGAGTTCGAGACCAGCCTAGCCAACATGGTGAAACTCTGTCTCTACTGAAAATACAAAAATTAGCTGGGCATGGTGGTGTGCACCGCTAATCCCAGTTACTTGGGAGGCTAAGGTGAGGCAGGAGAATCCCTTGAACCTGGGAGGTGGAGGTTGCAGTGAGCAGAGGTGGTGCCACTGCACTCCATCCTCGGTGACAGAGCAAGACTCCGACTCAAACAACAACAATAGCAACAACAAAACAAAGAATTTGCCTTTGTTTCAAGAGTTTGGGCTTGATGAGCATTCAATTTTGCTGAGTATTTAACTGGACAAGGATAAACTGTCCTCAAGTATTAACTCCTCTAGGTAACTCAAGTCATCTGGAAGAACTGTGTGGTGTTTCTTAACATTAAAATTGATTTTTTTAAAGTGTAATTTTCTATCAATAGAAAAGCATCAACTTGCTTCTTCTGCAGTCATCTTCATAGCTGCAAAAGGCAACTCCAACTTTCCAGTTGCTCATGCCAAAATATTGGCATAATTTCTGACTTCTTGTTTCTTTTATATCCCACATTCTACCTATTGGCAAATATGAAGGTTCAAAATATACCCAGAAATCTATCACTTCCTACCTTTTTTGTTGCTACTATTCTGGAGCAAGCTGCCATCCTTTCTCACCTCAAGGGTATTGCAGTAGCCTTTCTACTGTCTCTCTGATTCCACTCTTGCCCATCCACTGTATTTTCTCAACACAGTGTCCAGAGAAATCCTTTTATAATGTAGTTCAAACATGTTATTTCTCTGCCCAAAATCCTCCAATAGCTTCCCATCTTAAGAGCTTCCTTACTTGCGTCCTATCATTTCTCTGACCATGCGGAGTCCAACTTCAGGGTCTCTTAGAGTCTAATTTGTTATTCCCAGTCCCACTTAAGTTGCTCCCCCAGGTATCCAGTTTATTGTCTGATTCCTAATCTTTGTTCAAATATCACCTTCACAAGAAGGCCTTCACATTGCCTAGAAAAATAATATATCATTTTCTCCCTCCTCATTTCCACCTCACCAGACCTATCTTACTCTTCTTACTCTTTGCTCATGACACCTGTTATCATCTGAAATACCATATACTAACTTATTTATTCAGTGTGTCTGTTCTCTGTATCAGAATAGAAGTGTCACAAGAACAGAAACCTTGTTTTGTGCACTATTGTATCTCCACTGCCCTCAAGTGTCTAGATCATAATGAGAGCCTGGGGAACATTTTATTGAATTATCTATTGAAGTTTTATAATGTTATCTTAGGCTTCCCTAGCGATATTTCTAAGTTCTTAAAAATGAATGCTCATTACTATGAAGAGGACCAGACAAGGGAATGTGAACAGATGATTGAAAATCCATCCGTCTTGGGGAAATGATTCAACAGAAATGCTATAATTGTACGAAAATATGAGAATGTCTTCATGGAGAAATCTAGCATCTGCATTAACACAACTAAATGTTGCCACTGGTGGCAGTTTAGCTTTGTGTCTGGAGTGTATACTGACTCATTCATTATTTTTTGAAGAAATACTTCAAGATTTAATTTAACCAAAGAGGTAAGTTTGTAAACAGCATCATGGAAGTAAATGTAGTGCTGGTGAGGAAAATAGAAGGAGTACTTGAGAAAAATGTCAGTTGGGCATAATGACTCTGTGATTACGAAATATGATAATAAAGATATGCTGTTGCTTTGAATAACTTCAAAGATTAAATCTGTACAGGATGTTCTTCTTTCTCTTTTCTGTTGTCATCACTAAAATAGCACATTTAAAAAAAATTACCTTGGAATGCAATGACCTAACTAAATACCGTTTATCAGGAAAAAAAAAAAAGTCTACTTACCTCTTGTCTCTCCCACTCACCCCAGTTTCCTTCTCCAGATACCCTAACCCTGCTTCCAGTAACCCTTTATCTTCATCCGTTTTCCTTGCTCCCTTTCACATTAGTAGCCTCACTTTACACTTCTGACTTCTTGATCAGCTACTTCAGTACTACTCTTGCTACCATACTGACTTCCCCACCTTCAGCAATATGCTTGATGTTTTATTTCTATACCTTAACTTCTCATGTCTAGTCCACAGCCATGAGTCACATCTTGGATGGACAAGATTTTTTCCTCTTTTATTCACTTTCATGTATATTTCCTCCCCTGTCTTCAATGCCTCAACTCACAGTAGTGCCTAAGTCTTTGTGAAGAAGGTTAATGATTCTTCCTGCATCTCTCTTTCCATATAGTTCAGGAAAATTGATTTCTTTTTTTGCTGAGATTCTGTTCAACATTTCCCACACTCATCTTATGCTGTCCCACTTCTTTTGGGATTACTTTCATGTTTTGTCCTCTTCCTTGCAAACATTATTTCTCTCTATATCCTTAGGAGTTTTCTATCCTCAAATATGTTCAATAGGCCCAAATGATCATATCAAAACAAAACCAAACAATCAGAACCAAAATTGCACAAAGCCTTGAGAATCCTTATGGTCTTTATTTAACTGCTAATCTTTTCATGTAAAACTGAAGGGTGTAGACTCACTCAACATTTATGCTTTTTATTTATGCTCACACTTTATAAACTATTTCTCCCCATTTGCCTGGAACCACTCATAGGAAACCACTTGCCAGTGTATCACCAATTACCTTCTTCTAGCCTTCCTTTAGTCTTCCCTTAATTATTTCGTGAACACCTACTTTATGCGAGGAAATTATATTAGGCAGTGAACAGGGAGAATAAGACAATAAACACACCAACTAACCCTAGATTGCTTCTAAGTAGAAAGGCTACGTTATTTATTTAGTGTTGGTTGGAAAATGGCTAGAAAAAAATGTAATTGGATGGAAAAGCATAAGGCAAGGGGTAAGCATTTTATATAAAAAAAGCACCAAAAACAAGTACAGTAAGTAAAGAGGTTAAATGATATAGTGAGAACAGAAACTTCCTGGTCAAAGTGATAATTAGAATCCTAGCTTCACAACTTAATAGTTCTATGACTTTGGTGAAGTTGTCTACCTCATTAAATTAGTTTTCTGTAAAATGGGAATATAATTATAACCACTTCAAAAGTTAGCTTGCATAGCAAGAGTGACCTTTACTCTAGTTCCCAACAGGTTCCAAATCTCCATCTGAGACACCCCAACCTGGACTTTATTGTCCATATCACTATCAGCATTTTGGTCAAAGCCGTTCAACAAGTCTCTAGGAAGTGCCAAACTTTCCCAAATTTTCTTGTCTTCTGAGCCCCACAAGTCTCTAGGAAGTTCCAAACTTTACCACATTTTCCTGTCTTCCTCTGACCCCTCCAAACTGTTCCAACCTCTGCCTGTTACCCAGTTCCAAAGTCAAGTTCACATTTTTGGGTATCCTTGTAGCAGCACCCCACGCTACGGGTACCAATTTACTGTATTAGTCCATTCTCACACTGCTAATAAAGACATACCCAAGACTGGGTAATTCATAAAGGAGAGAGATTTAAGTGATGCACAGTTCCACAGGGCTAGGAGGCCTCAGGAAACTTACAAATATGGCGGAAGGGGAAGCAAACACGCCCATCTTCACATGGTGGCATCAAGGAGAAGTGCAGAGTGAAGTGGGGGAAAGCCTCTTATAAAACCATCAGATCTCATGAGAACTCACTCACTATCATGAGAATAGCATGGGGGTAAACACCCCCATGATTCAATTACCTCCCACCAGTTCCCTCCCATGACACATGGGAATTATAGGGACTACAGTTCAAGATGATATTTGGGTGGGGACATAGCCAAACTATATCAGTCACCTTGTAGCCCATTTAAGAGACATTTTCCAGCCTCCTTTGCAATTACTTGTGATCATACAACTAAGTTCTGGCCAATATGTAAGCACACACAATGAATGAAGTTACAAGGAGTCCCCTTTTTCTCTTGTTGCCTGGAATGTGGATATGACAGTTGGAGCTCCAGCAGCCATACTGGATCTTGAACTAGTCTGCTAAGGATTTGGTGGCAGCAAGGTACAAAAAGCCTGATGACAATGGAGCTGCCATTCCTTCCCTGGACTGCCTACTTTTACATTCCTTTTATGAGAGAAATAAGCTCTATTTTACTGAAGATATTATTATTTTTCTTGTTATTGTTTTAATTAATTTTTTTTCAGATAAGATCTCACTCTGTTGCCTAGGCTGGAGTGCAGTGGCATAAACATGGCTCACTGCAGCCTCAATCTCCTAGGCTCAAGCAATCCTTCTGCCTCAGCCTCGTGAGTAGCTGGGACTACAGGCACATGCCACTATGCTTGGCTAATTTTTAAACTTTTTGTAGAGATGGGGTCACACTGTATTGCCCAGGATGGACTCCTTTCCAAGGGCTCAAGCAATCCTCCTGCCTCTGCCTCCCGAAGTGCTGGCATTACAGGCATGAGCCACTGAGCCTGGCCTTCTTGTTATTATTGTTGCTAGAGTTACATGCAAAGTGCCAAATCTTATCTGACATTGAATGCTTTTTAGTTAACTTCCTTTGAGAATTCAATTTTATCTATTTTATATACATACTTATTAAATATTTTCCAAATTTTACTCACAAAGGGCAGTAAGCACTCCAAATGAGTTGAATTACATTTTTATTTTCAAAACATTTGCTATTAATTAGTGTTATAATATTCTACTTAGTTGGCAGCACAACCTCTTTGTTTTACTTATTATATTAATCCATTCATCATCCCGGTAGCAAGACAAACAAACAAGTCATATTTTGGTTACATAAGAAGGTAGAAAAGTGGATCATACATTCCAGAGAATTGTAAAGTAATAACATTTGTAAAAGAAGCTAAGAAATGTTGCAAGAGTAGCTTGAAAAGGGGTCAGTTATTTTAGGGTGGATTTTGTCATGTGAGGGGAGAAATATTGAAAAAATGGTTTCTGTGTTCAGATGCTTCAATCACAACATAGGGAGACTGCCTCCTTTAGAAATGATTGTGGTGTGTGAGTAAGAGCCCAATGCAGATGGAACATGGTAATCAAGAACTAATAAGCATGGGTCACAAAGGCAGGGTAAGTCATTGAGGCTGAATTCAGAAGATGAACAACACAGACCTGTAACCATGGAAACACAATAGGCCAAGGATAATTCTAAACCTCTGATCAGTTTTTGTTTAGTATTAAATGTCACTTAGAAAAGAAGGAAAATGAAGTGCAGGCAATACCCAGACTTACACTTCACAAACCTTTTTAAAGCCAAACAAGCATGGAGATATTGAATGTTTGCCCTGACTAACGGCAGGCTCATATGCCAATACTTGTCAAAGCAGACACAGAAATGTATCCTCACAAAGGAAGCAACGGGACTAGCAAACATTTTCATTTTTCTGTTGGTATATAAAATCAAAGTTACTAAAGACACATGACCAGATATGTGAAGTGATTGATGGAAATAAAATGATGTTGACTTTTCTTTACTTTTTTTTTTTTTTTGAGATGGAGTTTTCTCTTGTTGCACAGGCTGGAGTGCAATGATGCGATCTCGGCTCACTGCAACCTCCACCTCCCAGGTTCAAGCAATTTTCCTGCCTCAGCCTCCCAAGTAGCTGGGATTACAGGTGCCTGCCACCACACCCAGCTATTTTATTTATTTATTTATTTGATTAATTAATTTATTTATTTGTATTTTCAGTAGAGATGAGGTTTCACCATGTTGGCCAGGCTGGTCTGGAACTCCTAACCTCAGGCAATCCACCCACTTTGGCCTCCCAAAGTGCTGGGATTACAGGCATGAGCCACCGCGCCCAGCCTAATGTTGACATTTCTAACCATTTGGCCTATATAATGCTGAAAGGAGAGGGACCATATTGTTAATTAAATTCAACTTATTTTCACTGTATTCAATTAACTACCCTTTACTGGCATCTTCTACATACACAGGACTGCAGTTAGCAACTATATCCCAGCTGAGGCTCAGCTCTCTGATGGGGAAATATTGCAGAGTCAGGAAGTAGGTAAAGGGGCCCTTTGGAGAGTGAAATGAATTTCACAGAAGTCTTGATACTCCAGCTCATCCATCTGTGTAGGGAATGTCTCTCAGATCCTCATTCGCAATATATTTCTTCTTACTGTATATACAGTTGGATTAAATTTGAATATCTGGTTACAAAGCACCTAGCAGATTAGAAGTCAAATTTAAGAAGAAAGGAATGGAGTCATAGCAAAAGGCACATTGACTCTCGTGAGCATAACAGCTGTGACTATTGTATACGTGAATTACAAGTAACAACAAGGGAAGAGACTGAACAACATTGTTTTTAATGATGAAAGCTTTGAGTATGATAATTTACACTTATTCACTTGAGAAATAGATGGTCCTGCTCACCTCACTGGCCATGAAGATATCATATTATATAATCAAGAATAACAAATGATAGTAACTAATATATATTAAGTGCTTGCTATGTGCTAAGCACTGGAGGTAGGCATTTTAAGTACATTTATTATCTCAGTTAATTCTTGAAACAACCATGCCATACAGATATTATTATTACTTTTATTTTACAGATGAGGGTAGTATCAGATAGTTTAACTAATTTGCTATGTGTCAGTAAACTTCAGGGGGCTAAAATGTGATTCAAACTCTGATCTTTAGAATTGTAAAGCCCATGCTTTTTAAATATCTTTGTACCATTCTTCACTACTTTATACTGCATCTCAAAAAAGAAATATTTCTCAACCTATTTTCTTCTGAACTAGAAGAGAAGTGAGCTAATCAAATTATATTTATAATAGCTAGATTTATTGAGAGGTAAGCATATGCTAAACACTTAGCTAGATTTATATGCATTATTTCATATTCCACCTCAGCTATAGCAGGGGAATACTCCTAGTATTCCTATTCAACTGCTGAAGAAACTAAGTCTTAGAGAAGTTTCACTCATCCATCCTCAGTCACACAACTTTTAAATGGTGGAGTAGAGTTGGAATTTGGAATATGTGTTTCTAATACTTGGTATGTCTAGCTGGATGAAGATTGGGATTTGTTTTTGAAGATTCTTGGACGAATTCCATTTAATAAACTAAAAAGAATCTTTGATATTTATAATGTAATTAATAGCTTTTTTTCCTTATCCTTGGAAAAATAAAGTTAAAAATTAACAAATAATGTTAACTAAATTAGTTATATCAAGGTCTGTGTGCTTGTGTCTGAGAGTTATAAATTGCAACACAATGCATAAAGGGACTATGTAATCTTTGCTGAATTCCTTTGAGAACCTTCACATTTTCTGGAAATTATCCTCAATTACTGATAATTAGTTGCAATTCAAGAGGGCAAAAGGACAAAGGCACACAGGATGCTGCCCATTGAAATAGTCCCGGAGTGCATCAGATGAGGAAACGAAGTTCTGATTGGCTGTAATCACTGCCTGTCATTTCTCTCTTATTGGGTGTAACATTTCCCTCTTTGAAGTAGGTGCATGATTGTGTCCGCAGATGTTAACTTTGTGTTGGCCACTGTGGAGCCCAGAAGAATGGCCTCATGGATATCCTACCACACGAAGTATAATTGGCTGAGTGCCCTAGGTGCAGCTACACATTAAAATCTAATATTGCATTTGTGCAGAGGCCTGCCTTCCATGGACCACTCTACACCAATGACCAAGTGAGGTGGGGTTACTAAGGCAGAGACCTCTTTTTGGGAGACAGGTGACTCTTTTATTGGCCAACTTTGGCCTGAAAAAATTCACAAATGTTGCCAAAACTGCAGCCTGCCCTCCCTCTCTTCCACACACAGGGGCAGATTCAGGTCATGGTCTGGGGGTGCTCCCTTTCTTTTTCTCCCTTTCTATTTGCCCTTATATGGTTATTTTCCCTAAGAACTCCACTTCATGTCTAATCCTGTCTTCCTTGTGCCTTCTACGTTTGCAGAGTTGACCCAACATCGTTTAGTAAGGAAGGGTTAGGAATTCTACTTTGCTGAAAGATGCTGCAGAAGCCTTCTCCTTTTCTGCTGACGCAAGGAAACAGGTGTTCTCTGAGAACCTTCACTCACTTCCTTTCTTGGCTGTTGGGCTGATAATTAGGGTTAAATCCCAGCATCACCTGGCTGGGACATTCTGGATCTGAAAAGGGAGGAAAAAGACTATACATATAAAACAGGGCTTCTCAAACATGGCACTAGTGACAATTTAGATTGAATATTTTGTTTTCCTTGTGGAGGGTTTCCTGTGTATTGTAGGATGTTTAGCATGATCCTTGGCCTCTACCCATTAGATGCTGGTTGTGACACCCTTGGTTGTGACAAACAAAAATATCTCCAGATGTTTCCAAATGTTGCTTGGGGGAAAAGATGCCTGCAGTTGAGAACAACTAACCTAAAGAATAACAAGAACTGGTTGAGGTCCTTTTTATCAGTGCCCCGACATTGGCATAGAGCAATAGATAAAGGGAGTATTTTGGGATTTTGATGGTACTTGATTAGATGGCTGGATTCTAAAGCAAGATAAGCAAGTATTCATTTCTTAGGACATGAAATTTAACATGCTGCAAAGCAGATGGCAGGTGAGAGAATAAAAAGATTGAGGGAAATGGGCACAATGGGATGGATATATTTTGTATGGCCAGAAGACCCACCAGAGGTCTGGGCTCCAAGAGAGATCCCAGATAATACACCATTGACCAAGGGCATCAGGAATATGCTGGTGAGACAGGCATCAGCATCACCAAGAAGTGTATACAGGTCAGTGATGACAGCAGGAGGTGCAGCCGCAAAGCTGGGCTTATTAGCATCTATGGGAATGGTCAGGCTCCACAGTAATACAGGTCAGGTGGTATTGCTTAATTATCACAAGCCAGAAAGCTAGAATAATCATTATAATTGGTAAAGTCATTGTGGAGATGGTAACTATAGCCTGGTATTCCTAGAAGCAAGTAAATGGAAAGCCAGCAAGAGTGCTATGGAGAAAACCCTTTCTACGCTTAGAAATATTGCTCTGGCACATATGCCTGGTGACATAGAGGGCTGCTATCTTTGAGTGGGGCCAAGAGAAGTAAAGAGTACTGTAGCATATCCACTTTGCAGTGCAATCAGCCCCACTACTTGGCCAATACAATACAGCACATCTTATGGTGATGGAAGTATCAGTGGTAAGAAAAAATCAGCATAGAGCTAATAGAATGATCGAGTGTGAAAAATCACATTAAAGACTCCTGGGATTCTAGGCTTCAGGTCATGCATCCCACCGACAAAGAGTTATATGTCCTTTGCAAAAGAGCTCTAGGCATTTGATATGGTTTGGTCATGTCCCCACCCAAATTTCATCTTGAATTGTAGCTCCCATAATCCCCACATGTCAGAGGGACCCAGTGTGAGGTAATTGAATCACATGGGTGGGTTTTTCCTGTGCTGTTCTTGTGATAGTGAATAAGTGTCATGAGATCTAATAGTTCAACAAAGGGCAGTTCCCCTGCACATGCTCTCTTGCCTGCCACCATGTAAGATATACCTTTGCTCCTCCTTCACCTTCCACCATGATTGTGAGCTCTCCCCAGCCATTTGGAACTGTGAGTTCATTAAATCTCTTTTTCTTTATAAATTACTCAGTCTTGGGTACTTCTTCATAGCAGTATGAAAATGGACTAATACAGCAGTTTACTAGACCCTGCTAGATATGAAATGCTTAACCTATCATGTGACCATATGCCTGGAACATCCCATTATGAGATGAATTCTAGTGGATGATCCCAGTGGTAGGCAAGCTGGAAATCATACATCTTAGATCAAGCCTGGGGATATCCAGAGGGCATGAGTAATCTGCATGAGGAGGTAGCCTAGATTTTCATGTCACCCAGCCCTGTTACACAAATGACCTTTCCCCAGCTTGTTCATATGGGTCTCCTCTTGCCAACTGAAAAGGGTCAAAAAAATCCCCTGTTTGGGTTATAAATGTGTTGACTTGTTATATGGGTAAAAAACAAAAATAGATAGTATCTGCATTATAGTCATATTTAGAGCTGGACCTGAGAGACAGGGGAGAGAAAAAATCTTCCCAATAGGTGGAGCTGTAAGGAGTGCACTTGATTATCCACTTTGTGTGGAAGGAGAAGCGGTTCAACCAAGATGCCCATCAACAGTGGACTGGATGAAGAAAATGTGGCACATATGTACCATGGAATACTCTGCAGCCATGAGAAAGAATGAAATAATGTTATTTGCAGCAACATCGATGCAGCTGAAATCCATTATCTTAAGCAAATTAATAAAAGAACAGAAAACCAAATACCGTGTATTTTCACTTACAAGTGGCAGGTAAATATTGAGTACACATAGACTGAAAGATGGAAACAATAGACACTGGGGGCTACTAGACAGAAAAGAGTAGGAGGGGAAAGAGGGTTGAAAAACTAACTGTGCTCACTACCTGGGTGACAGGATCATTCATTCACCAAACCTCAGTGATAAGAAATTTACCCATGTAAAAAAAACCTGCACCTGTACCCCATGAATCTAATATAAAAATCAGGAAAAAAAAGAGAAATGGTTCCATATGAGAAGACGGATACATTCCTAGGAAGTAGCCAATGGCCTGACCATCTGGAAGGGGGTCCCTAAAGGAAAATGACTGAAAAAATAGGAGACAAGGAGTTCAAGGTAGAGACATGTGGATAGAAAATGTGAAGATTTTCATATCACATGTTAATGCCCTCCAGAAATTATCTGCCATGGAAGAAGTTCTGAATAACCAATTAAGCAGAATAACTACCATTTGAGGTTAGCCAGTCTTCACCATTGGCCAGCTCAAAATATTTGTGATGGGAACATGAATGGAATGGCCATGGAGGCAGAGACAGATGCTAGGAATAGACCCACAGGTATGTATTCACACTTACTGTGGCTGCTTCAGCTGCTGTTGCCTCTAAATGTCTAATTGGTCAGAAACAGAAACAACCACTGAGCCCATGATACAGCACTGTCCCTTGAAAAGATCAATTAGCATTTGGTGGTAAGTTGACTAAATTGCCTCCCTTCAATCCTGGAAGTGTTAGTGGTTTATTCTCACAGAGATAGATATTTATTCTTGATACAGGTTTGCCTTTTCTGTTTGCGGCACCTCAGCCAGCACTGTGATCTAGGGACTTATGGACTTCCTGATCCACAAGCATGAAATCTCATACAGTATAGCATTTGTGCTCCTACTTTAAAATGAAAAAGATATGTGAGTGAGTTCGTGACCATGGAATCCACTGGTCATATCACCTGCTACGTGGATGTTGGGACAGTCTTCCAAGGCACAATTGAAATGCAAGTTTGAAGGCAACACTGAGAAGATGGCATGTTACCCTTCAGAATGCAGTTTATTAAATCAAGGACCTCTATAGGGCAATATTTCCCTAAAAGGAAAGATACACGTGTCTGGGAACCGAGGAGTTGAAGGAGGAATAGTCCTACTCTTCATCTTCCCAAATCACTTGGGGCACTTTGTGGCTTCTGTTCCTGCAATTCTGGGTTCTGCAGGATTGCACACTCTAGTCCACAAACAGGACACATTCTTGCAAAGTGATTCACAGCAAGGGCTCAATGGAATTAAAAGTTATGTCCTCTTGGCCGGGAGCGGTGGCTCACGCCTGTAATCCCAGCACTTCGAGAGGCCAACGGCGGGTGGATCACGAGGTCAGGAGACAGAGACCATCCTGGCTAACACGGTGAAAACCCGTCTCTACTAAAAATACAAAGAAATCAGCCGGGTATGGTGGCAGGCTCCTGTAGTCCCAGCTACTTGGGAGGATTGAGGCAGGAGAATGGCGTGAACCCGGGAGGCGGAGGCTGCAGTAAGCCAAGATTGAGCCACTGCACTCCAGCCTGGGCGACAGAGCAAGACTCTGTCTCCAAAAAAAAAAAAAGAAAAAGAAAAAAAAAGTTATGTCTTCTCTGAGGATGCTTTGGACTCTTAGTGCCCAGGGACTGTCAGGCGAAAGAAAGAGTCACCATATTCCTGGGACAATTGACCCCAGTCATCATCAGGAGGCACTGAATGTAAGCAGGGAGGCATGCACATGAAACCCAAGTGATTCCTGGGATGCTTCCTGCTGTACCCTGTCCCACTGTAACTGTGAATAGATGTGGGCAGCAACTCTGAATTGAGAAGGATATTACTGCCAAATATTCAGAATCTTCAGGTGTGAAGACTTGCATCCCCGAACCAGGTAATCCTTTAAGATCTTCGGCAAAGCTGAAGGAATTTAGAGTGGAAAGTGCAGGAGGGTGAAGAGGAGTTCCAAGATAGTTTGCAGTGACAGCGGCTTTAGTTCATCCTACTTTCCTTCTTCTGAGCTTTTCTTTGGGAAGAATGGCTTTTGGAAAACTGGTGAACTGTTCCCCAAAGCTGTGAGAAGTACACTTTGTACAGTGTGAAGTATAGATTATGACAGCCCCAAGGATGTGCCTCCAGATCTCCTACTACAGGGAGCACAATTGACCCAGCACCCCAAAAGTTGTGATTAAAAAACTATCACCACATTTATGCTGATGCTCTTCCTAGCTAATGACTAAGTGCAGTGGAATGCTAAGGTAGACCCATTCTTGAGATACAAGGGACTCCTTTATTTGCCGACTTTGGCTCCAGGAGTGCCTATAGTTTTGTCAAACCTGCCTTAGATTGCACTGTAGTCTGGAATATACCTCCGCAAAACCTCTTCTCACTTTTTTTTTTTTTTTTTTGAGACGGAGCCTCACTTTGTTGCCCAGGCTGGAGTGCAGTGGCAGCGCGATCTCGGCTCTCTGCAAGCTCCGCCTCCCGGGTTCACGCCATTCTCCTGCTTCAGCCTCCCGAGTAGCTGGGACTATAGGCGCCCGCCACCAGGCCCAGCTAATTTTTTGTATTTTTTAGTAGAGACTGAGTTTCACCGTGTTAGCCAGGATGGTCTCGTTCTCCTGACCTCGTGGTCCGCCTGCCTCGGCCTCCCAAAGTGCTGGGATTATAGGCGTGAGCCACCGCTCCCGGCCTCTTCTCACTCTTTCCTTCACTTAAGGTCGGACTTTCAGCCTCTCCCAGCCTTTTTCAGCTCCCCTGCTTGTTTCTTTTAACGTAGGCATTTTCCCCATTACAATTCTTGCACGTTTAATCCTATTTTTATGTCTGCATCTCAGAGAACCTGGACTAACATAGCACTCTATGTTTGTTCAAAATTTTGAGAAAAGAAGACTCACCAGTAGAGTTGGGCTGAATGTTATTTTGAATTAGCTTAGTAGGTATTGAAGGTGTAAGTAGACAATCTCTTTAACAGAATTCTGTTTCTTGGTATCCATAAGCTTCCATCTCATTGTTTATTGAAGAAATCGGTCAAATTGGGCCCATTCAAAGAAGGGTGTCACTCTCATTTTAACAAGGTCCTAAAATAAATTGGTGCCAGGCATTGTACTGATTGATTCCAAAGCAGCATCTGCTGTGCAGAGGGATTGATTCAGTGCCTGAATGCTGCATTGGGAGTCTGTAAAACACGGGCTTAATACACTGTGTGAGGTATGGCATTTTCTTTGCACGTGTTCTTTGTTTCATGAAGAAAGCTTGGAAAGTCCATTTGAGGAAAACTGGTTACTGCCTTCCTCCAATCACTTATTCTGTGGGACATTTTTTTTCTCCAGGTAATAGCCAGCTTTTCTACCTGTCCTAGTGGAAATGCTATGACTAAACTTTTCTGTTTCATACCTGTAATACTGCTAGTTAAGCCTTGTTTTAACTTCACCATAAACTGGAATGAAAGTTCAGTGAAATGAAACTTTCACCTAAATGTGCATCAGTTCTTCAAAAATGTAAAGTATTTCTTATGAAAAAACTTAGTTGTACCTATATTCTATAGTCCCTGAATTCCCTTAGCTAAAGATCTTTTAGTCTCTGTGCCTCAAAGTGTGTATTTAAATCTATTTCTTCTATTGATGTAAGGCTTATGATTTTATTAGGTTGGGTAATAACCACAGATGGTCTCTGACTACTGTCAAGACTGTTATACGTTCATGAATGTAGAAGTAAAAAAGCAAATGCATTTATAGTCTAACAGATTTAGGTAACCTACTTCTTGCTTTGGGCAAGTCATAAAACAGAAAATATAAACAAATGATGATAATTTAGTAATAAAAACAGCACAAAGTAGCTGCATTAGTTTTCTGTTGCTGCTTTAGCAGAGTGCCACTAACTTAGTGGTTTAAAGCCACACAAACTTATTATCTTATGGTTCTGGAGGTTAGAAGGCTAAAGAGGGTCTGCAGGGCTGTATTCTTTCTGAGACTTCAGGGGAGAATCCATTTCCTGGCCTTTTGAGCATCTTAGAAGCTGCCTGCATTTCTTGGCCTATGACCCCATCTCCATCGGCAAGGCCAAGAGCTCCCTCTTAAAATAACACTTGTGATTTATATTGGGGAAACCTGGATAACCCAGAATGATTTTCTCATCTCAAGATCCTTAATTTAACCACATTTGCAAAGTCTCTTTTGCCATACAAGGTAACATATTTACCGCTCTTGGTGATTGGAACAAGGACATTTTGGGGGGACTATTGTCCTACCTACCATGGTAGTCTTAATATTAACAACCGATGGAAAGTAAAACAACGAGTAAAAAAAATTCCAGGCACACCACATTTGGGCTTGTTAGAGCATAAATGTACCAATGATATCTTTTGGCATTTTTAGTAAAATTATTTCAGGAGTGTATTCAATAATATGGAAATTGAAAAGCCTTTATAGTATTTTCGTAAGTGAGAAAAAAAGTTATACTTCATTATATACCCCAGTTTGTCAATATGACTCCAGTTTTCCAAATTAACATATTACATTTATATATAGATACAGGCAAAGACAGAATGGATTTAAAGCAAAATGCTAACTCTTCACATTTGAGTAATGGAATTTGGGTAATTTTAATTTTTGTGGATATGCTTCCCTATACTTCTCATTTTCTAAGTTCAACAAGTATTGTTATAATAAAAAAAGTTCTTAGATATTTTAATGATCTTCATGCTTGAAGGATAAAAATTTTTTAGGGGGGTGCTTTGATGATGTTAAGTATGCTAATCAGAGCTTCTAAGATTATAAAGCAGGAATGGATGGACAATAGCATTTTAATTGCAACCATTGAAAATACTTTTCAAACCTCTGTTATTACTCAGAAATGTCTGACTTATTCCTTTATTTTTGTATTATTATTATTAATTACTTAAGCTTTTTACTTATGGAAAAACTGGAGGATTAATTGTTTTGTATACCTACTTAATTAAGCTCTTTTAACCTATATTAATATTATCAGCTATCATGCTGCCAGCTTTTAGTGTGTGTAATTACCATATTTCTAAAAACACATTGTTTAAAAATAAACCATGCAATTACACACACATAAAAGAAGTTTTCTGCGTCAAATATTTGCATTGCTCCAGCAATTTTATTCCATAAGCTAACGAATGTTTAATTTGTCAGAAAGTTTGAGGAGTAATCAAAACAACCTATTCCTCTATTATACTAGTTAAATAAATATTTGTGTATTTAATACTTCTTTGTACCAAAACCCTAGAAGAACACTGTAAATACATAATACTCTTTTTCACAGTACTCCCAGACAGCCTAATTTTAGTAACTGGGAGACATCCAAGGCATTTCCTCAAATTCATTCCATAGATCATCAGCAGAGCTCCAATAATGGTCTTTCAAGTTATTTTCCCCAGAAGTAGAATGCATATCATTTGACTAATAATATGAAATTGTGGGATGTTACAGTGGTGATCATCTTTGTAGTGATTTTCCACAGAGGACAAGAATTTCAAGGTATAGCCCCAAGAAACAAGTACACCAAATGACAATTTAACTACAGAATCAACTGAGCACATTCCTTCAGTGATTGTTAACATTCTACAGACTTTTTAGCATTTCATATTTGCAAGTTTAAGAAGGAATAGTCTTTAACATTATCAGGGGACCTGCCCCGATAATCACGTAGATTCTTTTCTATTTTCCTAAGCTTCGGCTGGCTTGAGAAATAAAAGGACAGAGTACAAAAGAAAGAAATTTTAAAGCTGGGCGTCTGGGGGAGACATCACACATTGGTAGGATCCGTGATGCCCCACAAGCCACAAATCCAGCAAGTTTTTATTAGGGAGTTTCAAAAGGGGAGGGAGTATAGAATAGGTGTGGGTGACAGACATCAAGTACTTAACAAGGTAATAGAATATCACAAGGCAAGTGGAGGCAGGGCTAGATCATAGGACCACAGGACCGAGGCAAAATTAAAATTGCTAATGAAGTTTCGGGCACCACTGTCATTGATAACATCTTATCAGGAGACAGGGTTTTGAGATCAACTGGTCTGACCAAAATTTATTAGGTGGGAATTTCCTCTTCCTAATAAGCCTGGGAGCACTATGGGAGACTGGAGTTTATTTCACCTCTGCAATCTCGCCCATAAGAGACAGGTATGCCCTGGGGGGGCCAGTTCAGAGACCTACCCCTAGGTGCCCATTCTCTTTATCAGGGACATTCCATGCTGAGAAAAGGAATTCAGTGATATTTCTCCCATTTGCTTTTGAAAGAAGAGAAATATGGCTCTGTTCTTCCCTGCGCACCGGCAGTCAGAGTTTAAGGTTATCTCTCTTATTCCCTGAACAATTGCTGTTATCCTGTTCTTTTTTCAGGGTGCCCACATTTCATACTGCTCAAACACACATGCTATATTTGTGTAGTTAACGCAATTATTACAGGGTGCTGGAACGATATACATCTTCCTCAACTGACAGGATTAAGAGATTAAAGTAAAGACAGGCATAGGAAATCACACGGGTATTGATTGGGGAAGTGATAAGTGTCCATGAAATCTTTACAGTTTATGTTTAGAGATTGCAGTAAAGACAGGCATAAGAAATTACAAAAGTATTAATTTGGGAAACTAATAAATGTCCATAAAATCTTCACAATCCACGTTCTTCTGCCATGGCTTCAGCCAGTCCCTCCGTTTGGGGTCCCTGACTTCCCGTAACAAACATGATAATGATAGGATGATAGTCACTGAAATCCATCCAGGAGTCCTGCACCACGACTTTTGTGTTCTTAGACTAGTCACTTACAGTGCTGGCCTTCAATTTTCTCATCCCCGATGGAGAGCAGAAGAGGGCTGTGAAGCCATCAAATATCTAGGGTAGTCTTCAAGTGTCTCACAGAGAAGAGAGCTGAAATTTCAACCGGAAGTTCTTTTGAGAATTAGGAAAGAAAGAGATGCTAAGTCTAGAGAGAAATGGGGTAACTGTCTCAAAAGAGGATTTGGAGAAATCTATCTGAGAGAAGAGAAAAACAAAGGGAAACTTGTTTTAAAATACATGCAGAGCGATCATTGAGCTGTGTTTTCCAGTGGGCCAGAGTAAGATGGTCTGGAAAACATAACGAAGTGCCAGGCTGGGTGCCATACAGAGAGTGCAAATGGTATAGGTGCTTTGAAGCTAAAGAGAAGAAAATATTGTTTCCACAGACACTAGGACAACTCAAACTAACAGTGGAACAGATTGTCATATATGGAGTGGAATGCTATCTGACATTGGCATTTAAGTGGAAGCCAGAGGACCCTCCATTTGATACATTGTAGAAAAGATCTTTAGATGGGGTGAGAGACTGGGCTATAAGACATTTCAGGTTTAAAGAGTCTATTTTTCAATGATTAAAGAAACAGTATTTTATAAATGAAGATAAAAATAGATAGTTAATTTTATTTAACTATTATTTTTAATTTATGGAATGACATTTGGGGAGTGGTGTTGGATGACCTTGTTTTAGTAAAGGTTTTGATTACTTCTAAATGTGTGACCTTGATTAAGTCACTTAAAGTCTCTAAGTTTCCTTAACTGTACTATTTATTACCTATCACATTTTTGAGTGTGTTGTGATGTCAAATTAAAAAATAAACATGAAAAACCTGCATGTGAAACCCCTTTGCATCACTTAAAGCCCAAGACAATTATTTGCTTGCTATTATTATTATTATCCCTATTTTAACCTCTTTTATTGATAATATAATAGGAAACTTCTCCATTCTCGTATCTACTCAAAAAGTATTATTCATCCCTACTTTACAATATAAAAATTAGACTAACTGCAGGTTAAATTATTAGTCATAGCTAAACTCAAAATAGGGCACAGATTTTCTTCTTAGCATAGAAATTAAGATGCTCTTTTCAGGTAAAGGACACATTGCTAAGAGCTTCTTCATTTCAACTTGCTATGCTTGAAATTGGTGTTCATGGTTACCGGTGTCTGATGTGGAATTTGATCAGCTAATGGATGAAAGCTGAAAAATGACAGAAGAAGTAATGGGGCTGAAACTAAGGTATACTTCACAGAGACAAGGGAGAGAGTATTTTTAAATTGCACAAGACAGTCTAGCTCCTGAGTAATCTTGACTGAGCACACTAACTTACTTGATGAGCAATAATGGGATGGGGAATCACTTAATTTGACATAGATTTTTTTTTTATCAGACTTTAAGCTGTCTCTCATTATGTCTTTTGGAAAGGTCATACTTTCAATTTTCCCAGTGGGTAAAGGAAAAAATTGCCTTTCATTAACTTCAGACATTTTTCTCTTTACTTTTTGTGAAAGACTGAAAGTTTCGGAATGAAAGTAAAAGACACATTCTATTATTCCTGGCTGTAGGAAGTAGAAGAAAATAGAAGGCAGAAGGAACAGATAAACTCAGATGATCCAATTCCTGCCAAAAGAAGCAAATATATATATATTCGTATATATATGAATGAAACGTTACCTGAGTTGCCAAGAATATTTACCACTTGAAAACTGCAATCATCATTATTAAAGGATTGTAGAAAGTCAAAGGGTCTGATGCACTCAACTGACCACTGAGATGTGGTCAGCTCAGAGAAGTCTGGGTTGTATTGTTTCTGAGCTAACACACACAAATACAAGAAATGGTTCCATTTCCTAAACCACTGTGATTCATGGCTGATGAATTTGCCTTTCTCAAAAAATGAAAACAACTCTCACAATTGAGGTTAATGGAAAATACAATTCTTAAAGGTTTTGTGTGGGATTATTCTCATAACATTGTCATAGCACTTACGTTTTTTAGTAAGTATTAATTGAAAAGGTAAATTGAACGGTAATTGAAAAGGAAACAAATGAGTCACAAAAGGAAGTATGTTGAAAGGAGTATTGTGATTGGTGGGAATGATGTTTTTAAAGCAGAAATGTCAAAAGTCAATCAGTTTATATAATAATCATTATTGTAATAAATGACTTTTATATAATGGGCAATTGCTTTGGCCAGGAATGTCAAAATGTTTTCTGGATGGAAATGCAATACGTAGCAAATTTTGTCATTGTACTAACATTTGGTCATGAGAATGACAAAACTATAAACCAAGATAATTGACTTATACAAAGCATATGTATCAGCAAACTCAAGGAATGGATAAAAGTAAAGAAAGATCATCAGGAAAGGAGGTTGCATCCATAGTCACATCTTTTTTTTTTTTTTTCTAGAACCAAAAGCCCTCCAAGCGATACTTCTCTATTTTATATTTCGTTTTAACTTTCTCTGACCTTCTATGGATACTGATGAACTTCTGAAAAATTTGGGAGAAAATATTGGAGCTCTAATTTGACCAAGACAGTGGAGAATATTCCAGTTCTATTTCTCATCTTGTGTTTTCTTATGTTGTCATAAGTTCATGTCTTGATCTGTTTAAATAACTCTCCAAGCTATATTAAGATGTTTAAATTAATCATCAGCTGGAAAGCACCTCTAATCTGCATGTAGCATGACAAGGTGGCTATAACCTTAGACCTGGAGATTAATGTTGCTAACATATATGTAACAAACCAAAAATAATCCAGGTCCTGTGGTTTGCAAAGAGGGTGAAATATTCCATTTTTTCTATCTCCTTCTTCAACCAAAATATGTATGCTCTCTCTCTCTCTCTGTCTCTCTCTCTCTATATATATATACATACACACACACCCATATATACATAAATATGGATTGGTTGCATCAATACCTGTATTTTCTTTTGATGTGCAGAACTATGAAAAGGAGGCATTACTAGATAGGTATGACCACTAGTGCAATTTATAATTCAAATAATACTTAAAAACTATTTTCATAAATTTATTATTTTATTACCACAAATAAATGTATTCCTGTTCACAACATCCAGAAATGAATTTGAGTACAGTCCATTATGAGAAAGAGAAAAGATTTTTGACTAGCTGATACAGATGCAAATGGAGCCACATAGGTGAGTAAAATTACTTTATATCAAGTTGCCTTACTGTTAGATACAGTCAGTCTCCTATAAGGATATCCTCTTTCTCTAGTTTCTGCCCTCCTCTTCCTCCAGATTGTCGTCTGTCTTCTCTAGCCTTCTGATACTCTTATAGGGTCCAGCTTCATTCTGTAGGCAGTTTCAGGGTCTCTGAGGTCAGGGTTACTGACAATTGCCATGTCAGAGACTGATATGTTCTTACCATTCCTCAAAGAAAGAGGCTTCTTTTTTTCTAGTCTCTTCAGAATGGGTCATCTACAATATACATGTTCAGTTCCTTCCTTCCTTCCTTCCTTCCTTCCTTCCTTCCTTCCTTCCTTCCTTCCTTCCTTCCTTCTTTCCTTCCTTCCTTCCTTCCCAGAATGGGCCATCTACCATATACATGTTCAATTCCTCCCTCCCTCCCTCCTTTCTTTCTTTCTTGCTTTCTTTTCTCTTTTCTCTCTCTCTCTCTCCCGACAAAGTCTCACTCTGTCACCCAGGCTGCAGTGCAGTGCTGCGATCTTGGCTCACTGTCAGCTCTGCCTCCCAGGTTCAAGCGATTCTGTCTCAGCCTCCCGAGGGGCTGGGATTTCAGACACCCACTACCACACCCTGCTAATTTTTTTAGTTTTAGTAGATACAGGTTTCACCATGTTGGTCAGGTTGGTCTCGAACTCCTGACCTCAGGTGATCCATCCCCTCTCCCTCCCAAAGTGCTGGGATTACAGGCATGAGCCACCACGCCTGGCCTCACATGTTCAATTTCATCTCACGGCAACATGTTATGAAGCAAATGAAGTCTCTGTGTTACCAAAGACCCTCCTCATCACAGTAAGGAGTATATGGAAATAAAGGAGTGAGAGAGAACAGAGAAACTGATTATCCATTCTCTTGCTATCCCCTTACTCCAAAACATATTTGATTGGCATCTGCTTGAAGAGACTTTGGATGTCTTTCTAATACTGGCTTTTGAGTGACTTAGGCAAATTGTAGACTCCTTTTTGATATCAATTTGGAAATAAACTGCTGTAATTTGTGTACTTTCTGAAGGTTGGAAAAACTGTGCTTATGTAATATTAAAAATATCCTGTCAATTCAGTTAAAAATTAGAATTGTTTCTTTTTACAATCAAAAGCTCTGATTTTATAAAATTGGGCTTCTAGTTTTATTTAAACTGCTTACTATCCAGGTTTTTCTGTTGCTTCTTTAAGATAACTGGGAAAACATTACTGTCCACTGATTTCACGAGATTGTTATGAAGAACAAATGAGAAAAATATAGGTAAAATTGCTTTGGAAAGTGTAAAAAATGTATAATTGTGAAAAGCATGTCCTTAAAATAAGTCTTCAAATGAATTTTTCTTTTTTTAATATATGTAGGTAGAACCCAGGGGACAGTGCAGGCACTACTAGTAATGCAACCAGCATTTGATTTCTTGCTTTTCTGCTCTAAAAGAACTTTGATTTAGTTGGAATAGCAATGTGCCTAACATAAGACTCCTTTGCATGTAAAAGCAGCCACATTTCATAATTTTGACCAGAGAGGTATGGATAGAAGTTATTGGATAAGATCTCTGGAAAATCTCCTTGAAAGAAGGACTAAACTCTACTAGTATGTAACCTTTGTCCTGCTTTCTTCCTCCTTCTTCCTTCATGGGATGTGGATGCTTTGGTGTAGAACTAAAACAACTACTTTATGACTTTATGGTGACCTTAAAATTACAAACCACCAGACAGACTAGAAGACTGGAAAGGCCTAGGATGCTTGGGTCATTGATGACATCCTGGAGCTGAAGCATCAAGCCCTGAAATATCCAAATCCAAATTAGTCATGTTACATGGGAAACAAAAAATCCCTATCTTTTAAAATCGACTTTTCACATATTTGTTATTCACAGTCAGGGTGTTTCTAACTAAACCAGTATAATTATAGGATCTATACTTTCTACCAATGGATTTTAAGTACTCATATATCCAATGATAATATTTGATAGTTCTACTGGCATCTCATATAATCTTATATGTCCCACTGGCACTTCACATGCAGGGACTCTACAGTTCAACTCAACCTTGTCACAGAAGTTTTTTTTTCTTATATTTTATTATTAAATTCAATGAAAGGCATCACTATTTTTCAGTCAATAAAGCAATTTTTGCTTTATTGGGTGTTAAACTTTTAAACCATCCTTGCATCCCCGGGATAAATCCCACTTGATTATGATGAATGATGTTTTTAATGTGTTGTTAAATTCAGTTTGCTAGTATTTTGTTGAGGATTTTTGCATCAATGTTCATCAGGGAGGTTAGTCTGTAGTATTCTTTTTTAATGTGGCTTTGTCTGATGTTGGTATCAGGGTAATACTGGCCTCATAGAATGAGTTTGGAAGTATTTCCTCTTCTTCCATTTTTTGGAATGATTTGAGGATTGGTATTAGTTCTTTAAATATTTGGTAAAATATAGCAGTGAAACTATCAAGTCCCAGGCTTTTCTTTGCTGGGATACTTTTTTTATGGCTTCAATTTTATTACATTTATTATTGATCTGTTCAGGTTTGGATTCTTCATAGTTCAATTTTTGTAGGTTGTATGTCTAGGAATTTGCCCATTTCTTCTAGGTTTTCAAATTTGTTAGTATAGATTGTTAATGATACCTCTAATATTATTTGAATTTCTATGATATTATTGTAATATCTCCCTTTTCATTTCTGATTTTATTTATTTGGGTCTTCTTGCTTTTTTCTTTCTTAGTCTGGCTAAAGGTTTATCAGTTTTGTTTGTCTTTTCAAAAAACCAACCTTTGTTTTTGCTGATCTTTTGTATTGTTTTCTTCACTTTAATTTCATTTATTTCTGCTCTGATCTTTATTATTTCCTTTCTTGTACTAATCTTTGGTTTGGTTTGCTCTTCCTTTTCTAGAGTTTTAAGATGCATCATTAGATTGTTTACTTGAAGTTTTTCTACGTTTTTGATGTAGGCATTTAGAGCTATAAACTTTCCTCGTAGTACTGCCTTTACTGTATCCAGTAGGTTTTGATATGTTGTGTTTTCATTATCATTTGTTTCCAGAAATTTTAAAATTTCATTCTTAATATCTTCAGTGACCCATCGCCATTGAGGAGCATATTGTTTAATTTCCATGTGTATATATAGTTTCCAAAATTCCTCTTGTTATTGACTTCTAATTTTATTCCATTGTGGTCAGAGAAGATGTTTGATGTTGTTTCAATTTTTTTTAATGTTTTAAGACTTGTTTTGTGACCTAACAGATGGTATAATCTTGAGAAATATCCATGTGCTAAAGAAAAGAATGTGTATTTTGCAGCCAAGGATGAAATGTTCTGTCAATATCTATTAGGTCTATTTGTTTATGGTGCAGATTATTTATTTTATTTTATTTTATTTTATTTTATTTTATTATTTATTGATACAATCTCACTCTGTTGCTCTGGTTGGAGTGGAGTGGCATGATCTCAGCTCACTGCAACCTCCACCTCCTAGGTTCAAGTGATTCTCCTACCTCGGCCTCCCAAGTAGCTGGGATTACAGGCACCCACCACCATGCATGGCTATTTTTTTTGTATTTTTAGTAGAGATAGGATTTCACCATGTTGGGTAGGCTGGTCTTGAACTTTTGACCTCAGATGATCCACCCACCTCAGCCTCCCAAAGTGTTGGGATTACAGTCATGAGCCACCATGCCTGGCCCTATGATGCAGATTAAATCTGATGTTTCTTTGTTGATTTTCTGTCTGGAAGATCTGTCCAGCACTGAAAGTGGGATGTTGAAGTCTCCAGCAATTATTGTATGGGTGTCTAACTCTCTGTTTATCCCTAATAATATTGACTTTATATGTCTAGGTACTCCAGTGTTGGGTGCTATATTTACAACTGTTATATCCTCTTGCTGAATTGACCCCTTTATCATTATATAAGTGGACATCTTTGTCTCTTTTCTTTTTTTTTGAGATGGAGTCTTTCTCTGTCGCCAGGCTGGAGTGTAGTGGCACAATCTCGGCTCACTGCAACCTCCACCTCCCTGGTTCAAGCAATTCTCCTGCCTCAGCCTCCTGAGTAGCTGGTACTACAGGTGTGTGCCACCACACTCAGCTAATTTTTGTATTTTTAGTAGAGACAGGAATTCATCATGTTGGTCAGAATGGTCTCTTTTCATAGTTTTTGTCTTGAAATCTATTTTGTCTGATGTAACTATAGCTCCTTCTGCTCTTTCTTTGGTTTCCATTGGCATGGAATATCTTTTTCATTCCTTTATGTTCAGTCTATTTGTGTCTTTATAGGTGAACTATGTTTCATGTAGGCAACAGATTATTGGATCTTTTTTTTTAATCCATTCTGCCAGTCTGTGTCTCTTGATTGGAGAGTTTAGTTCATTTACATTTAATATTATTTTTGATAAGTAAGAATTTACACATGCCATTTTGTTATTTGTTTTCTGGTTGTTTTGTGGTTTTCTCTTCCTTCTTTCCTATCTTCTTATCTTATTTTAATGAAGGAGATTTTCTCTGGTAGTTTTATTCTCTTTTTATCTTTTGTGTATCCGTTGTTTGTTTTTTGATTTGAGGTTACCATAGGCTTGCAAATAATATCTTGTAACCCATTATTTTGAACTGACAACAAATTAACACTGAATGTACAGACAGACAAGCAAAGAGAAACCAATGAAACTTCTGTACCTTAACTTCTTCCAACTTTTTAACTTTTTTATTTCCATTTATATATTTTTGTACTGTCTATGTCTTGAAAAGTTGTTCTAGTTATTATTTTTCATGGGTTTATCTTTTAGTCTTTCTACTCAAGATATGAGTAGTTCATACACCAGAATTACAGTATTATAATATCCTGTGTTTTTCCATGTACTTTCTATTACCAATGAGTTTTGAACCTTCAAATGATTTCTTGTTTCTCAGTAACATTCTTTTCTTTCAGATTAAAGAACTCCCTTTAGTATTTCTTGTAGAATGGGTCTGGTGTTGATGAAATCCCTCGGCTTTTGTTTGTCTTTGTGTATTAGTCCATTTTCATGCTACTGATAAAAACATACCTGAAACTGGGTAATTTATAAAGAAAAAGAGATTTAAAAGAGTCACAGATCTACATGGCCCAGGAGGCCTCACAATCATGGCAGAAGGCAAAAGGCACATCTTATATGGCAGCAGACAGAAGAGAATGAGAGCCAAGTGAAAGAGGTTTCCCCTTATAAAATCATCAGATTTCATGTGATTTATTCAGTACCATGAGAACAGTATGAGGGAAACTGCCTTCATGATTCGATTAACTCCCACTAGGTCCCTCCCACAGCATGTGGGAATTATGGAAGCTATAATTCAAGATGAGATTTGGGTTGGGACACAGCCAAACCATATAATTTTGCCCTTGGTACCTCCCAAATCTTTTGTCCTTACATTTAAAAACTAATCATGCCTTCTCAACAGTCCCCTAAGTCTTAACTCTTTTCAGCATTAACTGAAATGTTCACAGTCCAAAGTCTCATCTGAGACAAGGAAAATCTCTTCCACCTATGAGTCTGCAAAATCAATAAGTTAGTTACTTCCTAGATACACTGGGGGTACAGGCATTGGGTAAATACAGCCATTCCAAATAGGAGAAATTGGCCAAAACAAAGGGCTAAAGGCTTCATGCAAGTTTGAAATCCATCAGGGCAGTCAAATCTTAAAGCTCCAGAATGATCTCCTTTGACTCCATGTCTCACATCCATCTCATGCTCATGAAAGAAGTAGGCTCCCACAGCTTTGGGCAGCTCCACCCTTGTGGCTTTGCAGGGTACAACCTCCCTCCTCACTGCTTTCAAAGGTTGTCATAGAGTGTCTGTGACCTTTCTAGTTGCATGGTGCAAGCTGTCAGTGGATCTACCATTCTGTGGTCTGAAGGACGGTGGCCCTCTTCTTACAGCTCCACTGGGCAATGCCCCATTGAGGACTCTGTGTAGGGGCTTTATCCCCACATTTTCCTTCCACCTTCTTCTCTAGCAGAGGTTCTAAATGAGGGCCCCACCCCTGCAGCAAACTTCTACATGGACATTCAGGTGTTTCCTACATCCTCTGAAATCCAGGTGGAAGTTCCCAAACCTCAGTTTCTCTGTGCACCCGCAGGTGCAACGCCATGTGGGGCAGCTGCCACGGTTTGAGGCTTGTACACTCTGAAATCATGGCCGGAGCTGTACCTTGACCCCTTTTAGCGATGGCTAGAGTGGCTGGGATGCAGGGCACCAAGTCTCCAGGCTACAGACAGCAGGGCGCCCTGGGCCTGGCCCAGGAAGCCATTTTTTCCTCCTAGGCCTCTGGGCCAGTGATGGGGAGTGGATACTTCAAAGGTCTCTGACATGCCCTGGAGACATTTTGCCCATTGTCTTGGTGATTAACATTTGGCTCCTTGTTACTTATTCAAATTTCTGCAGCCAACTTGAATTTCTCCACAGAAAATTGTTTCTTCTTTTCTGTTGCATCATCAGGCTGCAAATTTTCTGAACTTTTATGTTCTGTTTCCTTTTTAAAACTGAATGCTTTTAACAGCACCCAAGTCAACTCTTGAATGCTTTGCTGCTTAGAAATTTCTTCTGCCAGATGCCCTTAATCATCTCCCTCAAGTTTGAAGTTCCACAAATCTCTAGGGCAGGGGCAAAATGCCACCAGTCTCTTTGCTAAAATATAACAAGAGTCACATTTACTCCAGTTCTCAACAAGTTCCTCATCTCCATCTGAGACCATGTCAACCTGGACTTTATTGTCCATATCACTATCAGCATTTTGATCAAAGCCATTCATCAAGTGTCTATGAAGTTCTAAACTTTCCCACATTTTTCTGTCTTCTTCTGAGCTCTAAAAACTGTTCCAACCTTTGTGTGTTACCCAGTTCTAAAGTTGCTTCCACATTTTTGGGTATATTTACAGCAGCACCCCACTCTACTGTTCCCAATTTACTATATTAGTCCATTTTCAGGCTGCTGATAAAGGCATACCTGAGACTGGGTAATTTATGAAGAAAAAGAGGTTTAATGGACTCACAGTTCCACATGACTGGGGAGGCCTCACAATCATGGCAGAAGGCAAGAGAGAGAGTCTACATGGCTGCAGACAGGAGAGGGTCAGAACCAAGTGAAGGGGTTTCCGCTTATAAAATCATCAAATCTCATTTGACTTATTCACTACCATGAGAACAGTATGGGGGAAACCACCTCTATGATTCAATTATCTCCCACCAGGTCCCTTCCACAACACATGGGAATTTTGGGAGCTACATTTCAAAATGAGATTTGGATGGGGACACAGTCAAACCATATCACTGAGAAAGTCTTTATTTCTTCGTGTTTGAAGGATATTTTTGCCAGATACACTATTCTAGGGCAAAGGATTTATTTTCTTCAGTACTTTAAATATGCCATGCCAATCTCTCCTTGCCTGTAAAGTTTTCTACTGAGAAGTCTGCTGCCAGACATTGGAGCTCCATTGTATGTTATTTGTTTATTTTCTCCTGCTGCCTTTAGGATCTTTTCTTTATCTTTGGCCTTTGGAAATGTGATTATTATATGTGCTGAGGTAATCTTCTTTGGGTTAAATCTGCTTGGTGTTCTATAACCTTCTTGTAATTGAATATCGGTATCTTTGTCTAGGTTTGGGAAGTTCTTTGTTATTATCCCTTTGAATATACTTCCTCTTTCTCTACCTCTTTTTTAAGGCCAATTATTATTATTATTATTATTATTTTGCTGTTTTGTTTTGTTTTTTTGAGACAGAGCCTTGCTCTGTCACCCAGGCTGCAGTTCAGTGGCATGATCTCAGCTTACTGCAGTATTCGCCTCCCAGGTTCAAGCAATTCTCCTGCCTCAGCTTCCTGAGTAGCTGGGACTACAGGCATGTAGTCCAGCTAATTCTTGTATTTTTAATAGATATGGGGTTTCACCATGTTGACCAGGCTGGTCTTGAACTACTGACCTTAAGTGATCAGCCTCCTTGGCCTCCCAACATGCTGGAATTACAGACATGAGTCACCACGCCTGGCCAAGGCCAAGAATTCTTAGATTTGCTGTTTTAAGGCTATTTTCTAGATCTTGTGGGCATGCTTCATTGTCTTTTATTCTTTTTTGTTTTGTCCCCTATGACTGTGTATTTTCAAATAGCCTGACTTCAAGCTCACTAATTCTTTCTTCTGCTTGATTAGTTCTGCTGTTAAGAGACTCCGGTGAGTTCCTTACTATGTCAATTGCATTTTTCAACTCCAGAATTTCTGCTTGATTCTGCTTAATTATTTAAATCTATTTGTTAAATTTATCTGCTAGAATTCTGAATTAATTCTCTATGTTTTCTTGAATTTCATTGAGTTTCCTCAAAACAGCTTTTTTGAATTCTGTCTGAAAAGTCACATATCTCCATCTCTGCAGGATTGGTTCCTAGTGCCTTATTTATTTCATTTGGTGATGCCATGTTTTCCTGGATGGTCTTGATGCTTGTGGATGTTTGTCAGTGTCTGGGTATTGAAGAGCTAGGTTTTTACTGTGGTCTTTATAGTCTTAGGTTTGTTTGTACCTGTCCTTTTTGAGAAGGCATATCCAGGTCTTCAAAGAGGCTTTGGTGTTGTGATCTAAGTTTTTTTTTTAATTATTACTATAGCCATATCTGCATCAGGGTGTACCCCAAGCCCAGTAATGCTGTGGTTCTTGTACACTTGTAGATGTACCACCTTGGTGGTCTTGGGTAAGATCTAGAAGAATTTCCTCAATTACCAGGAGAGATTCTTATTCACTTTCCTTTCTCCCAAACAAATGGGATCTCTTTCTGCTGAGCTGCCTGGAGCTAGGGGAGGGGTGACATAAGTATCTTTGTGGCTATCACCACTGGGATTGCACTGGGTCAAACCTGAAGCCAGCACAGTACTGGGTCTCACTCAAGGCCTGCAGTAACCAGTGTCTGGCTACTGCCTATGTTCACTCAAGGCCCCAGGGCTCTATAATTGGCAGGTGGTGAGGCCAGCCAGGCTTATGCCCTCTTCAGGGTGGCAAGATCCTCCTGTCCCAGGGCAGGTCCAGAGATGCTGTCCAGGAGCCAGGGCCTGGAGTTGAAACATTTAGAAGTCTACCTGCTTCTCTATTCTACCTTTGCTGAATTGGCACCCAAGCCACAGGTCAAAGCCCTTCCCACTCTTTTCAGCAATTTCCACAAACAAAGAAGTTTCTCCCTGTGGCCACCACCACCCCAGGCCTGTAGCGCATACTGCCTGGCTACTGCCAATGTTCTCTCAATGCCTAAGGACTCTTCAGTCAGTCTGTGGTAAATGCTGCCAGTACTGAGTCTCTCTCTTCAGGGCAGCGGGCTGTCCTCTGACCCAGGACAGGTCCAGAAATGCCATCCAAGAGCCAAGGCCTGGAAATGGAGACCCCAAGATCTCACTTGGTGCTCTACCTCAGGGGTCCCCAACCCCTGAGCCATGGACTGGTACTGGTCCATGGACTGTTAGGAACTGGGCCACACAGCAGGAGGTGAGCAGCAGGTGAGCACACATTACAGTCTGAGCTCTGCCTCCTGTCAAATCAGTAGCAGCATTAGATTCTCATGGTAGCTTGAACCCTATTGCGAACTGTATATGTGAGGGATCTAGGTTGTGCACTCTTTATGAGAACCTAATGCCTGGTGATCTGCATTGGAACACTTTCATCCAGAAACCATCCCCCCACTACCCCAGTCTGTGGAAAAACCGTCTTCCACAAAACCAGTCACTGGTGCCAAAAAGGTTGGGGACCACTACTCTACCCACTGTTGCCAACCTGGTATCTAAGCTGCAATATAAACTCTCCTTTACTCTTCCCTCTCCTTTTCTTAAGCAGAAGGGATCTCCCCATAGTCACCAAGCTGGACATATGCTGGGTCACACCTGAAGCAAGCACATCTCTGAATCTCATACAAGGCCCTGGAGGAGTACTGCCTGTTTATCACTGTTAATTATTCAGTGTCCAAGGGCTCTTTAGTCAGCAGGTGATTAATCCTGCCAGGCTGGGTCCTTCCCTTCAAAGCAGCAGGTTCCCTTCTGGCCCAAGGTGTGCTTAGAAATGATTTTAGGAGCTAGGACTTAGAATGGGGGCCTAAGTACTCTTCCTGGTGCCTTATCCTAATGTGTCTGAATGGTATACAAGTTGCAAGACAAAGTGCCCTTTACTCTCTCTTCTCTCCTCAAGTGGAAAGACAGAGTCTCTCCCAGAGCTCCAAGTTATGCTGCTTGGGATTGGGGGGGCGGGGGGCGGGGGGGGAGCAGTGCACAAGCACTGATATGGTTTGGCTGTGTGCCTACCTAAATCTCATCTTGAATTATAGCTCCCTTAAGTCCCACCTGCCATGAGAGGGTCCCAGGTGGAGATAATTGAATCATGGGCGTGGTTTCCCCCTACGGTGGTGAATAAATCTCAAGAGATTTCATAAATGGAAGTTCCCCTGCCCGAGCTCTCTCTTGCCTGCTGCCATGTAAGACGTGTCTCATTTCCCCTTTGCTTTCCACCGTGATTATGAGGCCTCCCCAGCCATGTGAAACTGTGAGTCAATTAAACCTCTTTCCTTTATAAATTACCCAGTCCCAGGTATGTCTTTATTAGCAGCATGAGAACAGAATAATACAAGCACTTCCTTGGCTGTCCAGCTGATGTCCCAATAGGTTGTGTCCCCCCCTAAGTCTACTGGCTCTGAGGCAGGCACAGCACCGGGACTTGCCCAGAAATTGCAGTCATTGTGGCCTAGACTGCCTTTCAAGTTTATTTAGGACCCCAGAGCACTTAGCCCTCAGTGGCAAGGCTTGCTGGAACTCAGGCTCTGACAGCTGACTCGCATTTGGATAGGGCTTATCTAAATGCTCCCTCTGCAGGTGCCAGCTGAGTTCTGCTTGGTGTTGCTTTCTACTGTGACAGGGCAGCACTGAGTTCCAATGAGAAGTTCCACGATCACTGTGCGTCCCTCTTCCAAGCACATAGATTCTCTCTCTGTGTCATGTGGTTACTGCTAGGAAACGGGGACGGGATGATGTTGGCAATTCAAGACTGTCTTTCCTACCATCTTCAGTTACTCTTTCAGTCATATCAAGTTAAAACCAGATACTGTGATCACTCATCTGATTTTTGGTTCTTATGAAGGTGCATTTTTTTGTGTGAATAGTTTTTCATTTTAGTGTTGTGTGGGGAGGATGATAGGTGGAAGATTCTATGTGGCCATCTTGCTCCACCTCCAGTCCAATCTCTGTGGCTAATTTTTAATATAAAATTTAAATTTTTAATAGTTCTTAAATAATTTTAGTTTTACCACCCTGATTATAACTATAGTCTTACAGTATAAGGCTTTAAACCACTTGCCTCTTATTTGAGAAAACAAATATTTGGCTTACTTGAAGATCTACACATCCATGGTATTTGGTATTTTTTGAACACCATAAGCTTTACTATTGACATTTTGTAAAATCATTTGGCAGTACTTTAAAATCTTCAGTCCATCCCAGTAACTAAAATGACTCTGGAATTAGAGTGAAAGTAAGGAAGAATTTGATAAGTCACAAAAACATCTGCATGTTTAGTTAATTAACTTTTATAGAATAGATGGGAACAGTGACTTTCTTTTCTCCCCTTTTTAAATTCCTTTTATAATTTCCAAGGAAACTATTACATCCTAATTTCTTCTTCTCATTGAGACAAGAATCTTTATATCCCTGAAAAAAAAGAATGTTTATTATACCAAGATAGATGTATCTTCCATGGATTTGCTAGTCTCAAGTAATTTGCTATTAAATAATGTATTGCTGAAGAACAATTGGCAGTATCTATCAAAATTTAAAATGTATCTCCTTTAATCCAGCAATTACACTTCATGTGTAAAGTAACATATGTACAAGGAAATTCACTAAAGCATTGCTTGCACAAGCAAATTTGAAAAATAACTAAATGTCCTTCAATAGGGGAGTGATTAAATATATTATGGTATATCCACTTTTATATGGACTGATCTGGAAAGACTTTTAATATGTAGTAGTGAAGAAAAAAGGTACAAAATGGGGTTTATATTATGCTACCATTTATATTAAAAATCAGAATATGCATATATAGTTTGCAAAGGCATACTATTTCTCTAGAAACATATAGAAGAAACTGGTTAAAGTCTTGGCTCAGAGGAAAGGGCCTGGTAACCAGAGAAGAGAAAAGGGATTGGGATTTACCTTTCACTGTTGATACACTTCACCTTATGAATATTCTACCAAATGCATGCATCATCAATTAAATAACAAAAAAAGAATTTCAAAGAAACCATATTTTTATGTAAAAAGAATAAAATTCATATGTCCATGACAAAGTCTCAACTAGTCAGTTTTGCTAGGCTGCATACAAATTATGTGACAAAAGATTAATCCCAGAAAATTGATCTCTTAACAGTTACTAGTCAGAAGTTCATGTTGTTGTATAAGAAAACTCTAAATTTTCATAATTTTATCAATTCTACTAATTTGGAATATAATATATCCCAAAACTAGATCATATATACCTTCAGGTCATTGGTTATTTTTATTTTTTAATGCATCAAAAATATCTACTATTCTCAGATACAGTGGGAGGTCAAAATGTATTTATTGATTATGCAAGAAATTAGTAATGGGGTTTAGCGTCTTTAGTAATCTCTACCTCTAGCTGTGTGGAATAAAAATGTAGTCATTTATTTCAGTGCCTGTGAATAAAACTTCTTTAAGCAATTGAGTGATTGTAGAGAGTTATTAGCTATTAACAGGATTTATTGAGTGTACTCCTCAAATAGACCTCTAGATATATTCATAAAACTATGAAATAAAGATGGAATTGTTGGTGTTAAGGTTTATAATGAAAGTCATCTAGAGGCAATTCATAAAAGCAGGTATTGAATATAACCACACATGTACACCTACATCTAGTTTAGGAACTCATTTAGTTTAGAAAGAGGAATGAAATTCATGTTTCTCTTATCTTGGTGTGCTTATCTTCCTTAACACCCTCTCATTACTCTTTATCCTGTATAGGTACTTCTAATGATGCTCTGGAAATCTTGAAAGGTCTCAATAAATCCTTATTGAAGAAAAGAATGTGTAGGGTCTATCCTTCCTTATGACTTAAGGTTCCAGTAAGCACTTTAGGATATACCTTAAAGGGATTGATTTTTATGAATTGTTTTGCATGAGGACTTTTATGACAATAGAAGAGGGAAAAAGTGCCAAAAGGGCTCTGGAAGGAAGGATGAGAAAAGGGGAAAGTTCAGGGGATGATGTGATACATAGCTATAGCCAAACATTCTAGGTGAGAAGGGATGTGTAGAAAAGAAGAATGAACACATGAAATGGTGCAGCCACACTTCTGTGAAAACATTAGTGTCCTATGGTCCCAGTAGTCCTTTTTAGGGAAGACCTCAATGGCAAGAAATGTGGTGGAGCAGTGATGATGTCTTGCAGAGTTGGAATTGTTTGTGAATATAACGGAAATTCACAGGACTCCTAGAAACCATTGATGTAAATCTGCAGGAGCTGAAGTTTTAGTTGACAGGTAGAACAGAAATGAAATGAGCTATTATCATTACTCTGTTCTCATGAAAATCACAGCGCTGGTTATTATAAATGTAGATAAGGCATATTAAAAACTTACATGAATGAATTCAGTAAAGAAATACAACCATGTACCTATATTCATATCCTGTCAACTAGCTATTTTTTCAGAATCAAAAAATATTATCCTGCTATTTTGGCATGTAGTCAGGATAAGCATACTGTTGTTTGATTAAGTGTTAAAGTTCACAATGAATAAATATCATCTTTGCAACTAAACTCCATGGTATTTTCTTACCAAGAATGTTTTTGTACTTACAAGAACAGATGTAGTGATAAAAGAATCCCAAGTTTTTCTAAGTTCTTCAATTAAAAAATTCTAAACCTAGAATATACATATGTGCATGTATTTATGTGTGTGTGTGTGTATTCTTTTATCTATAAAATGGGAATAAGTAACATTTATAATATATGTTGAGTTCCTAAGTAAAATCATTTTCCAAATGTAAAATGAGTTGCTTTCAAAGAATTGGTGTATTTTTTATATTTTTCTTATTTAATCATCAGAAATTCAATGTTTACTTGAATCATCAAAAAATTATTTCAGATAGCAACTGACATTTTCTCATATTAAAAAAAATAAATCCTTGAGTTGACAGACATCCAACAGTAGGAGGTAAGCGTTGAGCTGACAGTTGCTTCCTCATACAGACTTTTAATTACAGAGTCAGCATGCAAGCTTCAGAAGCCCCCAGGAGTCAGTAGCTAACATTGACTTGTGTGCAATCCATTGCTAGAACTGTAATAGGAAAATGTGTGGCAATTAAATGTGGGTTTTAGTGACGGCATGCAGTGTATGTATCTGTTCTAGGACCATGAGTCTTAATTTCATATAGAGAAAAGGCTATCATTTTATCTATTTAGCTTTATCAGAAAATGAGTTATTTTCCATAATTAAAATTTTATAATAATTGAGGCCTAGAATTTATTCACTGGGATATTTAAGCCATTTAGATATCTAAGCCACATCTTTTAAATGTATATTGGTATTTCCCTACCTTTTACACAGAGTATTTCGAACAAAATATAAACTTATCTTACTCTGCTAAGTTCCAGTGATAAAGTTGAATTTTTGAGGTTTTATTGTGATTACAGTGAAACTCTAGTTTTTCTAGCTCTGCATCTTATATCAGCCATTCTTTCTCAACACTAGCATTTAGCACAACAGTCATGCTGGTCTTTCTAAAAGGCTGTTTTATGAAATCTAGGTACAAAGATGACTGAGTTTATTAGAGTAAATCAATTATTTCCTCATTATTTTAAATCAGTGGGCTTTTATATGAGGCTCAAAAGAAGACTTCCTGTCTTCATGGACTCAGCATATTATTATTGCCATTTTTCTAATCAAATCCCAAAATATTCGCAGACCACCTGTTGTATGCCAGAAGTGAAGGATGTTGCCAAAGATGTGTCAATTGGATGAGCAAAATGCCGCTGAACTCAATACTTTGGGAAGTAGGGAGTATGGGTTTTGCTACTTCTCCCCAGGCTTTCCATATCCGTGGGCACAGTCAAGAACTCTTATTTTCGAAGATTTTCTATTGTTTTCTGCATCAGGAGAAGATTATATATAACCTCTCCACACTTGCAATTTTAGAAACATCGTGTTTTCTGAGGCGTGTCACCCTTTACAAGCCTTTCCACCCTCCTGGGTAAAGTCTTGAGCTGATTGTCTAAAGAGCTTCCTTGAATCTATATGTAAGGAAGCTTGTCTGTGAGGTTCACATCTAAAGTTAGGTGGCTCAGTGTTAGTTTTTCTGTCAAGTTTATCTCCTCCATATGCCTGCTAAAAAATAAAGGTCCTACAAAAACTTGGATAGATCACGTTTAGGAAAATATATATGAATAGCAAATACATGAAAGCAGATAAGGAACTTTTGCACAATCAGTTAGCCTTAAATCTTTGATTGAATAAAGCAGTATCAACTAATATACAAACAGATACCCCTGATCCTACCGTTCCCCCTGACCCTTCCATTTTCCCTTTTAGGAAGAATCAGTGGTTCAAACCTTGGCTCCTTTTAGAAGCCCCACTCCAGCACAATTAAGTTAAAATTTCAAGGGTCCACCTCTATTAATATTAAAAAAATTAAGCCTTCCCAGGTGACTCTAATTTATGCCTGAGATTGACACAACTGAGTTAGATTGATTTAAAAGGAATGGTAATTAGACACTGTTTTGGCAAAAGCCCATTCCAAACAGCCATCTGATATCTTACTTAATCTAATCTAAGTTCATTTAAACAGAAAGTCGAAACTAATATAATTTCAAATAATCTTTGGAAAATGTATAAAACAAAGGCAACATATCAGGAATACATTTTTCCTCCAAATGGGCTGACAGACTACAGAATTTGAGACATTTCATATTTTGACATTTCAGTAATGGCTATTAATCATAGCCTTCTATTTTACTATTGAAAAATGCCATTTAAATACCATTTGTTAATTATAACATCTTTGGAAGTCTATTCATATGTAATCTAAGAGTGAAAAAAGTTCATAAGCCTATCTTGAATTACAAATCAAATTGAAAAACCTTTGCTAAAAATAATATAGAACAGAAAAGACATTGTGCAAGGCACTAAAAGTATGTGCTCTGAAGAGGAAAGTTGGTGAGCTACTTTCTATCTATTTTGACTTTTTTTCTTTATAAAGTCTTCATATAATAAAAAGGAGAAATTATTTTAAAAATTTCACAGAAGTTACATTAATTCCTTTTGACTAACATAGAAACTTTAAATGAAAGTCTTATAACTATCTCCTTTAAGATACCTAGAATTTCTCAAACAATAAAATTTCAGAACTGTTGGAATTGATAAAAAAATCACTTACTAGCTTTTTTTAAAAGAGAAATATGTACTTATATTTTTTAAAAAATCACTTTGTGAAACATTAGGATTATCCTGGATATAGTTCATTTACTTTTTGATCAATTTTTTGGAACTGTTCTGTGTAAAATTAAAGTGGCTTCCAACATAAAAAAATAACTAGAGACTGAGAGCACCCCAGATTTTCTCATGTGAACAGTAGTTAGCCTTAGAATCTTCAAGATTGCAAGGAAGAGATGTGCTCAGGTGAACTTGGTAATGAGGCTCTATCTTACAGACAAATGGGAAAGGGGGAATCTCAGGACACATCACAGCCAGCTGAGTAGCTGTCCTGCTGCCAGCACCTCCCACTGATCATCATCTGTCATACAGAAATGGGGCACAGATCGGTTAAATCACCTGCCAGTAAGTGTGGAGTCAGGAGTTTCATGGCCTGCCCTCATAACCACTGAAATTCACTGCTTCTCTGAGAAACATTATCAGATAACAGACAGGATACAGGGAGCCTAGAAAGCCCAAGTCAGAAATTGAACTTTGTAATTCACTTAGGAGCAAGGGATGCCAAACTATGAAACTTTAGAATTTAATTTTGTGTGTTTGGACTTATTTATTTACCCTATCTAATAATACCCTATCTTATTTATTTTACCTGAAATTATTCACTGCAAAGAAGAAAAAGAAAAGAAAGTGGTTACATTACAAATATGCTGTTATAAAGCACAGTTGAGTGAGAAGAAAATATTCCTAATTAGGACCAGAGTGGCCTGGAGGCAGAAGTGAATGGGTTTCTCCACATATCCTAAGATGTCAGTAAGAAGAGCCTTTGCAGTCAACTCTGGATGGCAGAGTCTAAATCCAAACTTCTGTTTGTACATTCAAGTTGAGAAATTCCAAGGAGGTTGTTTTTGTTGTTTTGTGTTTGAGAAAATTGGCCCAATTTTTGACCAGCTGTGTCTAACAGTAGAAATTTAGGGAGAAAGAGAAACATCTAAACAGATCTCTGGGGTGTGTAAGTGTGTTTTTCTGATGCATTATCATTTTGAATCCCCAGGTGACCCAGTTTTATTATGGCCATATTAAAATTTAAGATCTATGCTTTTTTTAAATAATAAAATTATGTCTTTTGCAGCAACATAGATGGAGCTGAAAGCTATTTTCCTAAGTTAAATAACTCAGAAACAGAAAATAAAATACTGCGTGTCCTTACTTACAAGTGGGAGCAAGACAATAGGTACATATGGACATGCAGAGGGGAATAACAGACACTGGAGACCCCAAAAGGCGGGAGGATGAGAGAAGGGGGAGGGCTTCAAAATTACCTACTGGGTACAATTTTCATTATTCAGGTGATGGTTATGCTAAAAGCCCAGAATTCACCACCACGCAATATAAACTGCATATGTATCCTCTGAATCTAAAAATAATAATAATATATGAATAGAAAAAAAGGTCTATGATTTGAGTTGCCTACCTGCAACTTTGATTGAGTTGGTATCCTCTGACATCACATTTTTCCAGGATGCTTGATTTATGGTTTTAAAAGAATAGAAGGCAACCACATTAGAATAAGATTATAAACTAGTCTGAAATAGGAATTACAACTACTATGAGAATGCAACCTGGAAACTGATGTGCTAAAGAATGGAAGAGAAAATGAAGCTTCATGTAATCATTATAACTTTTGTCACACTTTCTAAAAGTTAAAAACTCAATTTTAAAATATCCTTAATGGTTTACTCCTTGAATATCCATCAAAACCTCTTCACAGACCTTCAATGTCAATCTCATCTTTGTTCTTCTGATTATCTAACTCCCTTTCTTTTAAAATGCATACTCTTGAATCTCTTTTGAATTGTAGTAGCCTTATGAGGTCTGTTCCCTTTTGGTTAAAGGCTCACCCTCCACTGTGGATTCTAAAAGCAATTCCTGGGTGTATATGTGAGGGAACCTGAGGTGGAACTGCACACTCATATGTCAAGAAATATTTGGCAGTCCCTAGTCTCTGGCAGGTGCTCTCACTGTTTTCCAGAATACACACAAAAGCCATACTTCAAATTTCCTAGTCTATTATATTTTTATTATTTTTCCCCACATAGCATAATTAGATTTAGGAAGTGTTATGTGAGATATCCAGAATGAAATAGTATAAGAAACTCTATTTCAAACTTGTAGGCTAGAAATAAGTTTTTATCTTGCCTCCTTAGAACCATTGCATTTAAGAATTAGAATCCTTCCTGGAAAGGGAGCCAAGATCTCTAAAACTCATAAATAGATGGGATCTTTTTAATAGCTGATACTAGATCTCATTGAGACAGGGCTACCAAGATCAAGTAGGTTTGGGTACTACTGCTGTAAGTTGTTTGCCGCCAGAAATTTCACAGGTATCATCATGTCAGAGATGAGGGAAGAAGATGTTGTTTAACGGTGGGAAAAAGCAATGAATTACATCAGGTCTTATAGATCTTGGGGGCTAAGCAGAGAGTTAACAGGATAGTTAGCAGGGTTCAGCATTAGGAAATATTTATGTCCACCTTGAGTTGTGTAAAAGAATGATCATCAATCATAGAAAGAACATAAAACAAGGGGTGTGGTTGCTGGGTTAACACACTGAAATCGTACGTAGATATAGAGGAAAAGGTCGACACATGCCCTACGTATATGCTTAGGAGACATGGACAGGGTTCCAATTAGACAGATGGTATGAAGTGCAGTTTATTTTTTGATTTTTATTTTAGTTTCAGGTGTACATGTGCAGGTTTCTTATACAGGTAAATTGTACATCATAAGGGTTTGGTGTACTGATTATTTAGTCACCCATGTAATAACCATAGTACCCAATAGGTAGGTTTTCAATCTCAATCTCCTCTTATTCCCTAACCTCCACCCTCAAGCAGACCCTGGTGTCTATCGTTCCCTTCTTTTTATCCATGTGTACTCAATGTTTACTTTTCATTTATAAATGATAATATGCAGTATTCAGGTATTTGGTTTTCTGTTCCTGGGTTAGTTGACCTAGTATAATGGCCTCCAGCTCCATCCACATTGCTGCAAAGGACATGATCTCATTCTTTTTTATGGCTGCATAGAATTCTATGATACATATGTACCGCATTTTCTTTATCCAGTCTATCATTGATGGGCATTGATATGGTTTGCTTCTGCGTTCCCACCCAAATCTCGTATCAAATTCTAATCCCCAGTGTTGCAAGTGAGGCCTGATAGGAGCTGGTTGGACCATGAGGTCAGATGAGATTAACACTGAAGGTCTATGAAGAGGTTTTGATGGATATTCTGGTTTTCTTTTTGTTTTTTTGTTTTTTTTTTTCTGTAGCCCTGCAGTACAGTGTGAAGTCAAATAATGTGACACCTCCAGCTTTGTTCCTTTCGCTTAGTATTGCTTTGGCTATTTAGGCTTTGTTTTGGTTTCATATGTATTTTGGAATAGTTTTTTTTCTAATTCTGTGAAGACTGCCATTAGTAGTTTCACAGGAATAGCATTGGATCTGTACATTGCTTTGGGAAGTGTGGCTATTTGAATAATATTGATTCTTCCTATCAATGGGCATGCAAAGTTTTTCCATTCGTTTGTGTCATCTCTGATTTATTTCAGAAGTGTTTTGTTATTCTTGTTATAGAGATCTTTCACCTCCCTGCTTAGCATATTCCAAGGTATTTGTTTCTTTTGGTGGCTATTGTGAATGGAATTGCATTCATGATTTGGCTGTTACCTTGGATGTTGTTGGTGTGTGGAAAAGCTACTGATAATTTAAAATTGATTTTGTATCCCAAAACTTTGTTGAAGTTGTTTATTAGATCTAGGAGCTTTTGGGCAGAGACTATCAGGTTTTCTAGGTATAAAATTATATCAGGCCAGGCATGGTGGCTCACGCCTATAATCCCAACACTTTGGGAGGCCAAAGCTGGTGGATCACTTGAGGTCAGGAGTTCAAAACCAGCCTGGCCAAAATGGTGACACCCCGTCTCTACTAAAAATACAAAAATTAGCAGGGTGGGGTGGTGGGCACCTGCAATCTCAGCTACTTGGGAGGCTGAGAGCAGGAAAATTGCTTGAACCTGGGAGGCAGAGGTTGCTATGAGCTGAGATCATGCCACTGCACTCCAGCCTGGGCTATAGAGCGAGGCTCTGTCTCAAAAAAAAAAAAAGTATGTCATCTACAAACAGATATTTTGACTTCCTCTCTTCCTATTTGGATGCCTTTTATTTCTTTCTCTTGCCTGATTTCTCTGGCTAGGACTTCCAGTACTGTGTTGAATAGGAGAGGTGAGAGGGGACATCCTTGTCTTGTGCAAGTTTTCAAGGGGAATGCTTCCAGCTTTTGCCCATTCAGTATGATGTTGGCTGTGGGTGTGTCATAGACAACTCTTATTATTTTGTCATATGTTCCTTCAATGCCTAGTTTGTTAAGGGTTTTTAACATGAAGTGATGTTTAACATGAAGTGTACATTATCAGAAGCCTATTCTATCTACTGAGATAATCATATGGTTTTTGTTTTTAATGCTGTTTATGTAATAGATCACATTTATTGGTTTGCATCTGTTGTACCAATTTTGCATCCCAGGGATACAATCTACTTAATCTTGGCAGATTAGCTTTTTGATGTGCTGCAGGTTTTGTGCTCAGTTTGCTATTTTTTTGTTGAGGATTTTTGCATCTGTGTTATCAATGATATTGGCCTGAAATTTTCTTTTTTTGTTATGTGTCAGCTAGGTTTTAGTATTAGGATGATGCTGCCCTCATAGAATGAGCTGGGGATGAGTCCCTCATCCTCAATATTTTGGAATAGTTTCAGTAGGAATGTTATCAGCTTTTCTTTATATATCTAGTAGAATTTGGTTGTGGATCTATGTAGTCCTGAGCTTTTTCTTGTTGGTAGGCTTTTTATTACCAATTCAATTTTAGAACTAATTATTGCTCTGTTCAGAGTTCCCATTTATTCTTGGTTCAGTCTTGAGAGGGTGTTATGTGTCCAGGAACTTATCCATTTCTTCCAAGTTTTCCAGCTTGTGTGCATAGAGGTGTTTGTAATAGTCTCTGAGAGATTTTTTTTTTCAAATTTTTATATTACTGTGGGGACTGTGGTAATGTCACCTTTGTCAAAATGGTGTTTATTTGGATCTTCTCTCTTTTTTCCTTTATTCTAGCTAGCAGTCTCTAAATTTTCTTCTTTCAAAGAACTCATTTCTGGATTCACTGACCTTTTGTGTGGTTTTTCACATATGAACATTATTCAGTTCAGCTCTCATTCTGGTTATTTCTTGCCTTCTGCTAGGTTTGGGGTTGGTTTGCTCTTGTTTTGCTAGTTTCTTAAAGTGTGATGTTAGGTTTTTACTTTGAGATCTTTGTATCTTTTTGATGTGGGTGTTTAATTCTCTAACCTTTCATTTAGAACTGCTTTAGCTGTGTCCCAGATATTCTGGTATGTTGTATCTTTGTTCTCATTAGTTTCAAACTTTTTTATTTCTTCCTTAATGTAATTATTTACCCAGAAGCCATTCAGGAGCAGGTTGTTTAATTTCCAAAATGTATGGTTTTAAATGATCTTCTTAATATTTATTTCCGTTTTTATTGTGCTATGGTTTAAGAGTGTAATTGGTATGATTTCTTTTCTTTTGAGTTTGCTGAGAACTGTTTTATGACCAATAGTAAGGTCAATTTTAGAGTATGTGCCATATGCAGATGAGAAGAATGTATATTCTGTTGTTTTGGGGTAGAGAGTTCTGCAGATGTCTGTTATGTCCATTTGGTCAAGTGTCAAGTTCAGGTCCTGAATATCTTTGTTAGTTTTCTGCCTCAATGATCTGTCTATGACTGTCAGTGGTGTGTTGAAGTCTCCCATTGTTATTAAGTGGTCACCTAAGTCTCTTTGTAGGTTTCTAAAAACTGTTTTATGAATCTGGGTGGTCCTGTGTTGGGTACATATATATTTATGATAGTTATTTCTTGTTGAATTGAAATTTTTACCATTACGTAATGCCCTTCTTCATCTTTTTTTGATTGTTGTTGCTTTAAAGTCTGTTTTATCTGAAGTTAGAATCACAGCTTCTGCTTGTTTTCTGTTTTCCATTTGCTTGGTAGATTTTTCTCCATCCATTTACTTTGAGCCTACAGGTGTTATTACATGTGAGATGGGTCTCTTAAAGACAGTATACCATTGGGTCTTGCTTCTTTATCCAACGTGCTACCTTGTGCCTTTTAATTGTGGTATTTTGACTGTTTATCTTCCAGGTTATGGAAGATATGTGTGGATTTGATCTGGTCATTGTCTTGTTAGCTGGTTATTAGGAAGACTTAATTGTGTAGTTGCTTGATGGTCTGTGTACTTACATGTGTTTTTGTGATGGCTGGTAACAGTCTTTAATTTCCATATTTAGCACTCCCTTAAGGATTTCTTGTAAGGCAGACTTGGTGGTAATGAATTCCCTTAGCATTTACTTGTTTGAAAAAGATCTTATTTCTCCTTCACTTATGAAGCGTAGTTTGGCTGGATAAGAAAGTCTTAGTTGGAATTTCGTTTCTTAAGAATGCTGTATATAGTGCCCTCTGGATTGTAGGGTTTCTGCTGAAAGGTCCACTGTTATCCTGATGGGATTCTCTTTGTAGGTGACCTGCCTCTTTTCTCTAGCTGCTGTTAATATTTTTTATTTCATGTCAACCTTGGATAACCTGATGACTATTTGTCTTGGGGATGGTTGTCTTCTATGGTGTCTCACAGGGGTTCTCTGCATTTCCTAGATTTGAATGTTGACCTCTCTAGCCAGGTTAGGAAAATTTTCATGGATTATATCCTCAAGTATGTTTTCCAAGTTGCTTGCTTTCTTTCCCTCTCTTTCAGGGATGCCATTGAGTTGTAGAATTGGTCTCTTTACATAATCTCATATTTCTCAGAGGTTTTGTTATTCTTTTTTATTTTTGTCTGACTGAGTAAATTTAAATAACTGTTTTTGGAGCTCTGAGATTCTTTCTTCATCTTAGTCTATTCTGCTGTTAATATTTACAATCATATTATGATATTCTTGTAGTGTGTTTTTTGGCTTTATCAGATCAGTTTGGTTCCTTCTTAACATGACCATTTCATCCTTTCAGCTCCTGTAACATTTTATTGTATTCTTTTGATTCCTTGGATTGGGTTTCAACTTTCTCCTGAATCTCAGTGATCTTCATTCCTGTCCATATTCTGAATTTTATGTCTGTCATTTCAACCAGGTTAAGAACCACCTCTAGGGAAAAGTTTGGTCCTTTGGAAGTAACAAGACACTCTGGCTTTGGGAGTTGCCAGAGTTAATGCACTGGTTCTTTGTCATCTGTGTAGACTGATGTTCCTTTAATCTTTGAAGTTGCTGGAATTTGGATGAGGTTTATTTGCTTTTATCTTCTTTGATGACTTGGGGGTTCGATTGTGGTATAAGGTGGGTTCAGTCAATTGGCTTTGATTATAGAAGATTTCAGGGGGCCAAGGCGCAGCTCAGTACTCCTGGGCTGCATGTTCTAACTTTAGGGGTCTGGTACTGAAAGCCCCACTTTGTTCTCTGGCCTCCCAAGGTTAGGAACTTGCTTCCCTGAAAGGGCTAAGATGCTCCTGCTCCACTGACCCCAAAATTCTGATGGGGGGTGCAGACCAAAGCCCTTAGGGTGGTGGCAGTGGAATCCATGCTTGCTCACACACACCAGCAGCTGTGGTGGTACAGCATGGTACACATGCATTGGCTGGGTAGGGCACCTGCGGGACTGGGGGCACCAGTGGTGGTGGGGTGGTGATGGGTCTGCTGGTGTCTGTACAGGCACTCACATTGGAGGTGGCAGCAGTACAGTGGGGGTAGGGCACTAGTGAGGGTGTTGGGTGTCTGTGTACACCCTTGTGCCAGAGGTGGCAGGGGCAGCATGGCAGAGATGGATGTTTCAGCATGTGCACACACTTGTACTGGAAGTGGTGGTGGCTCCATTTGGGGTGAGTGAGGCTGTAAGGTGTGCTTGCATGCCCAACACCAGTGTGGCAGCAGGGTGTTGGACACATGCACAGCATTGGGGAAGGGGAGTGAGGTCCACTGACATGTTTGCACTGGTGAAGTCGTTGGTGAGGAGCTATGGGCGAGTGCCTGTCTGCAAAGTGGTGGGAGTATGCTGCAGTGGGTGGAAGCTGCAAGTGGCCTCATTGCATGAGCTTGGGCTGGTCTGTAGGAGCTCTCCCATGGTTATGAACAGTTTGCCAGTGAACGAGTTACCATGAGGGAAGCACCCTAGTTGGGTATCCGAGGTCACAAGGCAAGTAGGCACAGCCAGGCTGGGGCCCCAGGAGAGGCCACTAGTGGGGGTGATCAGATTAGACTGACCTCATCCAACAGGCAAGACTGCCCTGTTCTGTCAAGCTCTAACATTAACCCTAAGGCTAAAGTCTCCTAAAGGAGTATGGCGAGCCTTGAGGTGTAGGTGTCCCTAGCGATACTCCACGCAGCTGTTCTCATGCCAAAACCTTTGGGCTCCATACATGCTGGAGTCCTGCCCCTGCCACTTTTCTAAGTGGCCCTTTCTTCCAGCTCAAGTGTTCATGGGTGTCTTGGGTTCTCCTGCAGGTAGGGTTCCAGAGGTGAGGGGCAAGAGCAGGCCACTCCTCACCTGTTCAACTCACCCCTTTCCCAGGAGTCACTGGGAGCCAGGGGCAGGTCCTGATGTTCAGCAGCCCTGCACAGGGTTCTGAGCTTTCTCTCTCTTCAGTCCAGTGTCTGCATCCTCCCTCCATCCACTTTCAATGCCTTCTCTCCAAAGGTCTGCTCAGTGTGCCAGTCTTCCTAATGTCCTGGTCCCTTGGTGGGAGATGTTCTTCCTGGCTGCATCCAGTTGGCCATCTTGTCTCCCTCCAACTTTTCAAAATTAAAGAAAAAAATCATAGTAGCAAGATGGTCTGGGTGGCCTTTTTCTCTGCAAAGGCTGTTTGGGTGAGGCTGATGCTGTGAAGGTGTTAGGATCAGTTCTGATGCCTTGCCAATCCAGAGGTGGTGGGGCTGATGGTCATGGCCTGGAGTATGCTCAGATGACAGGTGGTACAGTTGGAGAGTCCCCTTATCACCCTTGGAAATTTTTTTTAATTTTTTCTTCCAAATCCTGTAGTAATATTTATGTTCCAGAAAGATGTCCCACAGATATTCTGCTCTCATGCACCCTCCCTGCACGGAGTTGAAACTGTACTCCAGTTTCAGAAGTGTGTAGCAGTGTAGTACGTACTTCAAGTTAATCTGAAAAAAAAAAAAAGAGAGAGAGCTTCCCACGAGGCATCCCAAGAAGCCTGAAGTGCAGTTTAGTGAAACAGAAACACCTGTATTATTCAATGCAGCTCTGAAAGATGACCAACGGTTTCTTCCAAACTTAGATTTTCCTCCAAACCCTTGAATTATTGCTATTAATGAAGTTACTCATGAAGTGTAAAAGTAAAACAGTGCAATGGACTAAACTGTGACCAGAACTTTAGGATATACTTGGAGGCCCAGAGGTGAGGCAGGCACAGGCCAGGCACCTGAAGCCAGAAAATTCTGGGTGAGCAGGGAAAGGTAGATACTTACCCTGAGTCAGCACCATCCAACTATCTAGGCTTCTGGTTACCATGCACCCCCAAATGTGCTTTCCCAGTAGTAGGGTGTTTCCCAAATAAGATTGTTGATAGCACTTTAGCAAAAGTCCTCTCACACTTTGCAGAGATCAGCAGGTTTGAAATACTCACAAATAAATCCAGAAGTACCTTTTTGTTTGAGCTTCAGTGAGGAAGGACACCTGACGTCAGAGTGCAACGTAAGGATTAAAAAATGTAAATACCCCTTCATTCTCCTTTGGAAGGAGACAAGACCTGTGAGACAGCAGGGAGAGATAATTCAATTCTGATGTTGCTGTGTTGATTTTTTGGATAGTTACCAGTTTTACAGTTTCGAGGTAGGCTCATTTTTATGCTAGTTCTAAACTCATACATGCACACCCTTCCTGACACTCAAATATAAACTATACGTACATATACTTATTTGTGTTGTACATATACACTGCAATAAATGTATACTTCACTATATATAATATTATCTAACATATATATCTGAAGTATGAGTAATTTTCAAGGTAAGAAAAGAAGATTTATTTATTCATTAATTTTTTTCAACAAATATTTGCTACAGACTCACAGTGATTCAGATACTGTTTTGGATGCTAGGAATATAGAACAGACAAGGTCCCTCCTCTCATGGCATCTATATTATATTCAAGTTCAGGGAGACACAAAATAAACAAATAAATAATTTAACAAATTAATTCCAGGTAACAGTAATTGCTATGAAAAATTAAACGGGGGAATGTATCTGAGAATGTTTAGAAGTGAGCTTTGGCATTTTAGACAATATCTTGCAGACAATGTTGTTGTTGAAATCTGAATGCTAAGACTCTAACCATGCAAGTGACTGGAGGAAATATATGTGAAAAACATTTGAAGCAGCAGTGAGGTTCAACTTTTTAAAGAACTAAGAGAAAACCTGGAGAGTAGAAAATGAATGTGAGAATTGAGGAGTTGAAGTTGAAGAGGTAGGGGAAACCAAATCACTCAAAGCTTATAGACTATTAACAGGTGGATTCTATTCTCGCAGCCACTAGAAGACACCAGAGAGTTTTAAGCAGGAAAGTATTGTGGTCTCTTTTGTGTTTTAATGTGTAAGTCCTTCTAGTTGTTGCACAGAAATGTTCCATAGGGTATAAAGAGTGGCATCAGGAAAACAGCATATGGAGTTTCAGACCCACCAAATTAGAGGGGCCTAGGAAACACTTTGGGCATCCTACATACATGCCAAACAATATTTAAAAGCAATGCTACTCGGGTTCAAGGCAATTGGCCTAATTGGCCTATAACTAAACTGTCTGCTATAAAAAATGTGGTACTATTCACAGGAAGATAACAGAATCCAGACTCTTTATAAGGAATCATCCCTAAAGCCCAAGTACAGTAAAAACTTACTAGGCATGCAAAAAAACAGGAACCCATAACTCAAAGTCAAGAAAAAAAGCCATCAACACCCCTGGTCCAGCCTCTGACAAAACAGCCCACATGTGAAACTAGTAGACATTTTAAAGACACATGACAAAAATACACTTAAATTTATGGAAAATATGTTCAAATAACAAAGAAAAAAATTTTATTAAGGGAACAACTAAGAAATCTCAACAAGGAAATGGAAAATATTTTAAAAATGTAAATTCTAGAACTGAAAAGTACAGTAACTGAGATAAACCATTTACTATGTAGGCTTAACAGAAGATTTGAGATGGTGGAAAATTGAGTCAGTGATCTTGAAGATATATCAGATATATTCTAGTCAGGAGAATACAGAGAGGCTGGATGCCGTGGCTTGCACCTGTAATCCCAGCACTTCAGGAGGCTTAGGCGGGTGGATCACAAGGTCAGGAGTCAAGACCATTCTGGCTAACACGGTGAAACCCCATCTCTACTAAAAATACACACACACACACACACACACACACACACAGAGATTAGCCAGGCGTGGTGGCGGGCGCCTGTAGTCCCAGCTAATCGGGAGGCTGAGGTGGGAGAATGGTGTGAACCTGGGAGGTGGAGCTTGCAGTGAGCCGAGATCACACCACTGCACTCAAGCCTGGGCGACAGAGCGAGACTCCGTCAAAAAATAATAATAATAATATAGAGAAAAAGGTTGGAGAAAAAAATGAACTTTCCTTCAGAAATATGTGTGGCAGTATCAAATAGTGTAACATACATATTACTTGAGTCCCAGGATAAGAAAAAAATGAGAATGGATAGAAGAAACTGTTTGAAAACAATGACCAAATATTTCTCAAACTTAATGGAAACCTAAATCTCCAAGAAACCCTGTGACCTCAAGCAGGATATTCTCTCAGCTACAAATTTAGCAATTTATTTAACATTTGTTAAGTGCTTACTCTGTGCAAAGAGCTATGCTGGGCATGGATAAATATATATCTGAATATGGCACAATATCTACCATATTTAACAATCTAGATCTGTACTATCAAATATGGCAACCACATCTGAATATTGGGCACTTGAAATGTGGCTAATACAACATGATGAAATGATAACAGTTTAGATTAAATAAAATATATTATTGAAATTAATTTTACCTCTTTTTGTTTCTTTAAACTATACAGTAGAAAATTTAATATTACACATGAGTTTGCACTACATTTCTGTTAGCACTGATTAGGAGATAATAATCTAGTTTGTAACATAGCGTCCACATATAAAAATAAAATGATGATCAAGTAGCTAGCTCTCAAATCAGATAAATTGGAGCTAGATACTTTTTATTAGTATTTAAAATTTTGCTAGTACTTACCACTTTAGTTTTTTTGTTTTGTTTTGTTTCTTTTGAACTTGTTTTAGTTTGTGTTTCTGGAGAGGAACCAGAAACATAATGGGTATCAGAAAATGTCTATCACTTATAATTAACAACAGATTATTTTGATCTCATTATAAGATGCTTGGGGTTTTAAAGTTATCAGTTTGCATAATTTGACTATCTCATGATCCACAATGGTGAAGGGGGCATGAGTTTATCTGTTTATTTGTATGGTTCTTTTAAACATAAATGAGGAACATTTAAAATGTTTTAAAAACTCAAGTGTTGTCTACAATGGAATCCACCTAACATACCACTTGCAATAGAGTAGAAATTTTTTATTTTTATTTTTTACTGTTTGAACACATATATTTGGTAGACATTAAACAAAGAAAAAAAATTTAGCGGTTGCCATTAAAAACTGTCCAATTAAACATTTTTATTGAGTTAGGTTTATTTGTACGTTTAATGTGAATTATCAAAGAATGAGAATTGAAGTGATTTATTCATTTTCTTGAGCTCTAACACAGCAGTTTGCACTATCTATGTGATTCTTCCCTTCAAAGATCTAATAGTCCTGTGTATGGTAATTTCCTTGCAGATTATGTCCACCCAGTGCCCTTCGATGTTCAGTTCAAGTTTTGTCTTTGGTTTTATAGATTTCAACTTTTAAAAAGCAAACAGCATGAAGTTTTCTCTTTATGAGCGTTCTCTTTTGCCACTCTCAAATTCCACTCTTCTTCTTCAGATGTAGCTGTGGGTTTGCAAGTTAGGGTGCCCAAAAAGCAAAGGGGTTTGAAATGGCTCAGAGAAATTGGGTCTTAAAATCTGTTAGAAATGATGAGGCCAAAAGGTTCATGCTGACAGTTTGCATAATGACTAAGATTTTCTAGAGTTAGTAGTTTGACAAACTGTAAAATATTAAAGAAATCACCATTGCAGGTCTTGCTGTCTCTGTCAAGATGACAAAATCATACTTTTACTAGGATAAACTCTGCATGAATAATTTTGCTACGTATATTTTATTCGAACAGATTTTCTGTTTCCATCATCATAGGATTCCTTGACCTGGACAATGTCTATTTCCAGCAACACACATACTTATAAATGACATTGCACATCTGCTGCTATACTACTTAGGAGTCTATAAGATGTTCCAGCAAGGTGTACAAAGACAGAAAAAAATCTATAACAAAAGCATGTAAATACAATGAGAATCTGAGTTGCTATAGGAATCATAGACACATGATTTCTCTCTATATATATTCATATATATATATAGATATATATACACAAACACATATAATTTACTCTCACAAAACAATAAAAGGTGCCTTTGTTGTGACCTTTAAAATTCTATTCTAGAAAACAAAAATAGAAAAGTAAACCATAAAACTTCCATGTAAACTTGGATGGGAGAAGCAAAGGCACTTTTTTTTATATTCTCAGCTTATTAGTGAAACAACCAAGGAAATTTAAATAGTAGTTAAACCTGTAACTGTGTTAGAAAGTAGGGAGAGGTATCATCCATGAGTCAGAAACATCAAAGAAAGCCTGGTGGATGGAACTGCTAAATCTGCTTGGTTATTCTGAGAAACAACAGCATCAATGCGAATAAGATCAAGGGGACCCTCCAGAAAGTCACCCACGCTTCCTGAGGATTCAACACCATTTAGACCTTAATTAGCCACCATTCAATACTAATGTAGCCTGTATTCAACATAAATATTCAACGAAAGGTCCAAGTTTAGTTACATCAAGCAGGAAGTTTCAGTGTTAGTAATACCAAGTGGAAAGTTAGTATGAGATAAGGGCTGGATAAATAACTGAAAGGAAGAAAAAGCTTGTTTACCCTAATGAAATAAGAGTGAGGAAAACACTACACTCATGTGGAAAATACATATTTTGAAGGAGGAAAAAATTACCTATATAGAAGAAGCTGAAAGAAACTTTAGAAAACACTCATTTTGTGTTCTCAAAATATAATAAAACCAAACCTTCATAAACTTTAAAAAACAGTAGATAAAAGAAGTGATGATAAGACAACACATTGAGAAGAAAACATGAGAGGGTGAGAGGGAAGTAAAAACAGAAACCCTGCACCCTGCAAGTGTAAAGCAAAACAGCCTCAACCATATACCATGCAGTGGTGAAGCTGAATTATTTTCTTTAGGTTAGATGGCCATTACCATAATTACTATAGAAATGTTAAGACCTGAGTTAAGAGTAAATGTGGATGGTCGGTGTTTTTAAAAAGATGCAACATGTGTCCACTAACTCCACTGAGTAGCCAAACATACACTAAAGGAACAGAATTTCTTCTGAAGAAAACACATGAGAATACTAAGAAACCACATGCATTGTTATAAAAAAAAAATCTGTCCCATGGGTGATTGGCATTGAGCAATTTGTATTAAAAAAAAATTGCAATGAGGGCAACATTCTAGCCCAGAGTTTGGGTAATTTTTGGTGATGGTAGAAGCAAAAAATGTTATGAGAAACAATTTGTGCAGGTATGAGTGATTAATTCCAACTTAGGTTTAGTGGATGGTGTTAGGAAATGAAGATCATATTACTGCAAAGTGAGCTTCCTTCTAATTTATTCTTTGCTTGTATGGCAATAAGTAGAATCAGGAACATACAGAGAAATTTATACACGGAAAATTGTTCTTTAAACAACAGTCCTTTTATTTATTGGGACAAGCGTTACAATTGCAGGGATGAGAGTTTATTTCCATTCAGAAGCAATTCATCTCAGTTTCCATTAACCAGCTTACAGTGTGATTCAAACTGCAGTTAATTTTATTTATGTGAGGCTTCTGGCTTCTAGGTGTTGTTTTAAGAGCAAAATGTTAAATAAGCTTCTCAACTTCCCCTGGTCATCCCAAAATTTAAGTGCCAGGGGTGGAAGTGAAGGAGGGTTTGAGATAGGAATGAAAACTAACGTCTCAAATTCTTGATGATAAAATATATTCTGTGATGTACGGGAGGCAGGGAAAAACTAGCAACTCCATTATTGCATTTCATAAAATAAAATCTACGCATTTCTCTTCTATGTTTGAGGGTAAAGCAAGTGCTCAGAAATGAATTACTCTTTCTTCATCACCTGAACTATATGGTGACTTGTTTTCATTTGGAAGTAAGATTTATACTTTAATCACAACAGTCAGGCTCTGGAAAACTATACTGATATCATGCAGTTCTCAATGCAAGCTTGGGCAGAGTTCTGCCTTAGAGGGGAAACTTCTCCCAGTGAGGCCATTCTGTTGCTAAACCTTCTTGTATGAAGTTTAATTCATTTCTCACAACATTTTGTTTTGTAGCAAATCATACTGCAGAGAGGCTCTGGTTCAGCAGAAACTGAAAAAGACTCATTACCAAGACATTCCTCTCAGCTTGCCTAACTTTAGACAAGTTTCTTTCTGACTCTAGGCTCTTGACTTCCCTTTTCTTAGAACATTTACTTTAGAAGACATGTAAATTCTCTTTCTGCTCCTTCGAGATGTAAACCTTTTAAAAAGTCTCCTGCCAGTTTTACAAGCCAAGAGTGTCTTTCTCCAGGACCCTGAAGCTATCCTTTTGAAATGTAATCAAGAAAGATAAAGCTTCTATCAACCCAGGCTCTAAGGAAAGGGTAGGAGTGTAACTTCAATGGGTGCCTATTAGCAAACACAGGTGGTCTTATTACAGAGAAAAACACTTGCACACTCAGGAATAACTCAATGTGCCCCACACACTGCATCAATCAACCTCTTCCCTAATGTCCTCCAGTAATCTTCTGTTAGCTCACAGCAGTACTTAAAAACATTCCCACCTTTGTTTCAATGAATTTGAGTTAAAATTCAGCCCTGGCATCTCTTACCTGTTGCAATAGCCTTGAATAAAGTCTTCCTTGTCTGTTTAACTTTGGTGGAATTTTTGCTTTGACACTTACGGACTGCATGTTTGTGCCCGCCCCACCCCACTCCCAAATTCATATGTTGAAACTTTAACCTCCAATGGGACAGTATTAGAAGGTAGAATCTTTGGGAGGTAATTAGGTTTAGATGCAGTCATGATGGTGGAGTCTCCATGATGAAATTATTGTTCTTATATGAAGGGAAAGAGACTAGAAAACACTCTCTGCCCCACCCCCCAACCCCAGTGCATTCACCAAGGAAGACCATGTGATAACAGGGAAGACAGTCCTCACAAGAACCTGACTTAGGCACCCAAATGTGAATGTCTGTGGTTTGGCATGAAAGCCTCTTATGGAACATTATAAATCCTACAGTTCTATAGTGCCTCATAGGATTAGGTGACTAGGAGGACATTTGGTGGAGGAGAAGGGTAGGTTGGGGTGAGAGAAAAATTTATTTGGAGGTAGTGGCCCGACTTTGTCACTTCATATATTCAATCTTAATGAAACTAGCAGAATAAAACCATGAATTACATTTTATTACTTGTGTAGTTTTATTACAAGTAGTTTGACAACTTCTGCTGTTAATAACACATTCTGTTTTGTTTTCTCTCAGGAAATTTACTAGCTGGGGTGAGGGAGAAATATTTGTGTCTCCCACATTCCACATCATACTGGTTGTTGGAGGGTGGTGGTGTAAACCAGGAGGAACTTCCTACTCTCACCTTAATTGCTTCTGACTTACTATAGTGACATTAAGAGTGCTATTTTTGGAAGCATCTTTGGACTTAGAGAAGATTGTACCCATCTGGAGGCCTCCAGTGGCTGTCTAGTATGAATTGAACTTTTAAAAATTTATTAAAGACAAAAAGAGCTGTGGAAATGTTAGCTACATCATTAATTAAATTATTTCTCTTGAGAGTATTTTTTGTTGCTGTTTGTCTTACAAACCATTCCCATAGGACATAATTAAACCCAAGAGGTTGGTTGCATGTGTGTTGCGGAGGGAGGCAGAGTTGGGAGAGGAGTGGAGTAGAGTTTGGAACAAAAAAGGTGGTAAGATTGTAATCACCATTTATTATCTAATTGGGCTGCCCCACTCTCCTAGAAATATTAATAGCACAATGTAATAGCTGAAGCTCAATTTCACATATAACGGTAAATTACTTAATGCCTCTAAAGTTGTAAGCAAAGTAAAAGTCTTTCTTGATGATGAAATGCTTTCAGAATTCTGGAAAGAAGGAAGGAGGCTATGAGGTTGGGATTGGGGTCTATGTGGTGAGAGATGGGAAACTTCTGGTTATGACAAAAGTAAGTTTTGATACCTAAGGAAAAATAAAGCATTTTCTCTGACTCAATGGCAAAGCAGAACCAGATGCAAATTGATCTTTTTCAGAACTTATACATGTTAGAGTCTGCAACTGTTTTGAGGCATTTTAGGTAGTGCTCAGTAGAGGCTTTCTTCGAAGATCTGGTTTGAAGCAGTTGCTTCAACTTTTGGAGGCTCCCATCATATCAAGGTCCTAAATTATGTTGCAGATCACTGCAATACTAGTCACTGCAACATTTCAGAGTCAAAAGTTTTTCATATATATTTACTTGTTGGGAAAAAGACCTGCTTCTGGAACCCACAGAAGTGGATATTTTCCTGGTAGCCCCTCTTGTCTGAGAAGTGAATATAAAAGGTTAAGCTTTAAAGGCATTCTTCATCTGGTCCCTCACAAACTACCTCTGACTCAATTTAAAAACAAAGGGCAATCATTATCTTTCTAGCACAGAAAATCCACCCCATTAGGAAGTCCAAGCTTAGTGAGCGAGCATTTCCAGAGATAGGTGAAGGCAGGACACAGGACCTGTCTTCTGTTCACTTGTAATGACAGGGATTTCCTCAATTTCTGAGTAGTTCACTCAATGTTTATGAGGTACATAAGAATTCTTCTGCATTGTTAACCTAAGTCAGTTATTAAACTCATATCTAACAAACATTTAAAAATTATATTTTAAACACTTTATTGATAATACCTTATTTCTTTACAACACTTACTCCTTTTGAAATATTTTCACAAACATTATTTTAATCTAACTTGTTAGCTACCACCCACCCATTCGTCCTTGCATTTATTCTGTCAACAAATAGTTTAAATAATTATTAAGTGCCAGACACAACCATATGAGTTACATATTTATGAATTTGTTTTTGGATAGAGGAAACTGAAGGGAATGGAGATTAAATGACTTGTTTAGGATCACAAAGCTAGTAATTTTTAGATTCAGAGTTTGCACCCAGAAAGTAAGACAAATTTAGTACTCTTCTCATTAAAAAACTTCAGATTTTGAAGAGGGGTTCGCAAAATGATCTGCCCATCATTTGGCAGTGCAAATGACTAAGATGCAGTGCCTGTTGCTGCTGAGTGAAGTTTGAGCTTTGAAGTTTGTTGTTGTTGTTTCTTGAGAATTAAATTTTCCATGTAAGTGGGAAGGCTAGCTCAGGAATGAGAGAAATATTGTGATATATCTGTGCTTCATCATTTCTAAAATGGCAGGAAGTAAAATAAAAGAACTAAGTTAGGCACTACATAATGTCAATTTATATCACCTTATGATATGTATATGGATCTAAAACTACATAATCATCACTTTTTGATTGATATATGTCTTGGAAGATTAGCATAAAATAAACTTTGTGCTGTTATTTAAGGACATTCTCTAAGAAGCTCACTCATCATGTTCTAAAACAATTCCTTTCTCTAACCTTTTTTTTTTAAATTAAACTTTAAGTTGTAGGGTACATGTGCACAACGTGCAGGTTTTTATATATATGTATATATGTGCCATGTTGGTGTGCTGCACCCATTAACTCGTCATTTACATTAGGTATATCTCCTAATGTTATCCCTCCCTGCTCCCCGCACCCCACAAGAGGCCCTGGTGTGTGATGTTCCCTTTCCTGTGTCCAAGTGTTCTCATTGTTCAATTCCCACCTATGAGTGAGAACATGTGGTGTTTGGATTTTTGTCCTTGCGATACTTTGCTGAGAATGATGGTTTCCAGCTTCATCCATGTCCCTACAAAGACATGAACTCATCCTTTTTTATGGCTGCATAGTTTTCCATGGTGTATATGTGCCACATTTTCTTAATCAGTCTATCATTGATGGACATTTGGGTTGGTTCCAAGTCTTTGCTGTTGTGAATAGTGCCACAATAAACATATGTGTGCAAGTGTCTTTATAGCAGCATGATTTCTAATCCTTTGGGGATATACCCAGTAATGGATTGCTGGGTCAAATGGTATTTGTAGTTCTAGATCCTTGAGGAATCGCCACACTGACTTTCACAATGGTTGAACTAGTTTACAGTCCCACCAACAGTGTAAAAGTGTTCCTATTTCTCCACATCCTCTCCAGCACCTGTTGTTTCCTGACTTTTTAATGATGGCCATTCTAACTGGTGTGAGATGGTATCTCATTGTGGTTGTGATTTGCATTTCTCTGATGGCCAGTGAAGATGAGCATTTTCTCATGTGTCTTTTGTCTGCATAAATGTCTTCTTTTGAGAAGTGTCTGTTCATGTCCTTTGCCCACTTTTTGATGGGGTTGTTTGTTTTTTTCTTGTAAATTTGTTTGAGCTCATTGTAGATTCTGGATATTAGCCCTTTGTCAGATGAGTAGATTGCAAAAATTTTCTCTCATTCTGTAGGTTGCCTGTTCACTCTAATGATAGTTTCTTTTGCTGTGCAGAAGCTCCTTAGTTTAATTAGATCCCATTTGTCAATTTTGGCTTTTGGTGTTTTAGACATGAAGTCCTTGCCCATGCCTGTGTCCTGAATGGTATTGCCTAGGTTTTCTTCTAGAGTTTTTATGGTTTTAGGTCTAACACTTAAGTCTTTAATCCGTCTTGAATTAATTTTTGTATAAGGTGTAAGGAAGGGATCCAGTTTCAGCTTTCTACATATGGCTAGCCAGTTTTCCCAGCACCATTTATTAAATAGGGAATCCTTTCCCCATTTCTTGTTTTTGTCAGGTTTGTCAAAGATCAGATGCTTGTAGATGTGTGGTATTATTTCTGAGGACTCTGTTTTGTTCCATTGGTCTATATCTCTGTTTTGGTACCAGTATCATGCTGTTTTGGTTACTGTAGGCTTGTAGTATAGTTCGAAGTCAGGTAGCATGATGCCTCCAGCTTTGTTCTTTTGGCTTAGGATTGACATGGCAATGCAAGCTCTTTTTTGGTTCCATATGAACTTTAAAGTAGTTTTTTCCAATTCTGTGAAGAAAGCCATTGGTAGCTTGATGGGGATGGCATTGAATCTATAAATTACCTTGGGCAGTATGGCCATTTTCACAATATTGATTCTTCCTATCCATGAGCATGGAATGTTATTCCATTTGTTTGTGTCCTGTTTTATTTCGCTGAGCAATGGTTTGTAGTTCTCCTTGAAGAGGTCCTTCATATCCCTTGTAAGTTTGATTCCTAGGTGTTTTATTCTGTTTGAAGCAATTGTGAATGGGAGTTCACTCATGATTTGGCTCTCTGTCTGCTATTGGTGTACAAGAATGTTTGTGATTTTTGCACATTGATTTTGTATCCTGAGAGTTTGCTGAAGTTGCTTATCAGCTTAAGGAGATTTTGGGCTGAGATGATGGGGTTTTCTAGATATACAATCATGTCATCTGCAAACAGGGACAATTTGACTTCCTCTTTTCCTAATTAGAATACCCTTTATTTCCTTCTCCTGCCTGATTGCCCTGGCCAGAACTTCCAACACTATGTTGAATAGGAGTGGTGAGAGAGGGCATCCCTATCTTGTGCCAGTTTTCAAAGGGAATTCTCCGTTTTTGCCCATTCAGTATGATATTGGCTGTGGGTTTGTCATAAATAGCTCTTATTATTTTGAGATACGTCCCATCACTACCAAATATATTGAGAGTTTTTAACATGAAGGACTGTTGAATTTTGTCAAAGGCCTTTTCTGCATTTATTGAGATAATCATGTGTTTTTTATCTTTGGTTCTGTTTATATGCTGGATTACGTTTATTGATTTGCATATGTTGAACCAGCCTTGCGTCCCAGGGATGAAGCCCACTTGATCATGGTGTATAAGCTTTTTGATGTGCTGCTGGATTTGGTTTGCCAGTATTTTATTGAGGACTTTTGCATCGATGTTCATCAGGGATATTGGTCTAAAATTCCCTTTTTTTGTTGTGTCTCTGCCATGCTTGGTATCAGGATGATGCTGGCCTCGTAAAATGAGTTAGGGAGGATTCTCTCTTTTTCTATTGACTGGAATAGTTTCAGAAGGAATGGTACCAGCTCCTCCTTGTACTTCTGGTAGAATTCGGCTGTGAATCTATCTGGTCCTGGACTTTTTTTTGGTTGGTAAGCTATTAATTATTGCCTCAATTTCAGAGCCTGTTATTGGTCTATTCAGAGATTCAAATTCTTCCTGGTTTAGACTTCATAGGGTGTATGTGTCCAGGAATTTATCCGTTTCTTCTAGATTTTCTAGTTTATTTGCATAGAGGTGTTTATAGTATTCTCTGATGGTAGTTTGTATTTCTGTGGGATCCATGGTGATATCCCCTTTGTCATTTTTTATTGCATCTATTTGATTCTTCTCTCTTTTCTTCTTTATTAGTCTTACTAGCGGTCTATCAATTTTGTTAATCTTTTCAAAAAACCAGCTGCTGGATTCATTGATTTTTTGAAGGGTGTTTTGTGTCTCTATCTCCTTCGGTTCTGCTCTGATCTTAGTTATTTCTTGCCTTCTGCTAGCTTTTGAATGTGTTTGCTCTTGCTTCTCTAGTTCTTTTCATTGTGATGTTAGGGTGTCAATTTTAGATCTTTCCTGCTTTCTCTTGTGGGCATTTAGTGCTATAAATTTCCCTCTACACACTGCCTTAAATGTGTCCCAGAGATTCTGGTATGTTGTGTCTTTGTTCTCATTGGTTTCAAAGAACATGTTTATTTCTGCCTTCATTTCGTCATGTACCCAGTAGTCATTCAGGAGCAGGTTGTTCAGTTTCCATGTAGTTGAGGGTTTTGAGTGAGTTTCTTAATCCTGAGTTCTAGTTTGATTGCACTGTGGTCTGAGAGACAGTTTGTTATAATTTCTGTTTTTTACATTTGCTGAGGAGTCCTTTACTTCCAACTATGTGGTCAGTTTTGGAATAAGTGAAATGTGGTGCTGAGAAGAATGTATATTCTGTTGATTTGGGGTGGAGAGTTCTATACATGTCTATTAGGTCCGCTTGTTGCAGAGCTGAGTTCAATTCCTGGATATCCTTGTTAACTTTCTGTCTCGTTGATCTGACTAATGTTGACAGTGGGGTGTTAAAGTCTCCCATTATTATTGTGTGGGAGTCTAAGTCTCTTTGTAAGTCTCTAAGGACTTGCTTTATGAACTTGGGTGCTCCTGTATTGGGTGCATATATATTTAGGATAGTTAGCTCTTCTTGTTGAATTGATCCCTTTACCATTATGCAATGGCCTTCTTTGTCTCTTTTGATCTTTGTTGATTTAAAGTCTGTTTTATCAGAGACTAGGATTGCAACCCCTGCCTTTTTTGTTCTCCATTTGCTTGGTAGATCTTCCTCCATCCCTTTATTTTGAGCCTATGTGTGTCTCTGCACGTGAGATGTGTCTCCTGAATACAGTACACTGATGGGTCCTGGCTCTTTATCCAATTTGCCAGTCTGTGTCTTTTAATTGGAGCATTTAGCCCATTTACATTTAAGATTAATATTGTTATGTGTGAAATTGATCCTGTCATTATGATGTTAGCTGGTTATTTTGCTTGTTAGTTGATGCAGTTTCTTCCTAGTCTTGATGGTCTTTACAATTTGGCATGTTTTTGCAGTGGCTGGTACTGGTTGTTCCTTTCCATGTTTAGTGCTTCCTTCAGGAGCTCTTGTAGAACAGGCCTGGTGGTGACAAAATCTCTCAGCATTTGGTTGTCTGTAAAGGATTTTATTTCTCCTTCACTTATGAAGCTAAGTTTGGCTGGATAGGAAATTCTGGGTTGAAAATTCTTTTTCTTTAAGAATGTTGAATATTGGCCCCCACTCTCTTCTGGCTTGTAGAGTTTCTGCTGAGAGATCTGCTGTTAATCTGATGGGCTTCCCTTTGTGGGTAACCCAACCTTTCTCTCTGGCTGCCCTTAACGTTTTTTCCTTCATTTCAACTTTGGTGAATCTGACAATTATGTGTCTTGGAGTTGCTCTTCTTGAGGAGTATCTCTGTGGCGTTGTCTGTGTTTCCTGAATTTGAATGTTGGCCTGCCTTGCTAGGTTGGGGAAGTTCTTCTGGATAATATCCTGCATAGTGTTTTCCAAGTTGGTTCCATTCTACCCGTCACTTTCAGGTACACCAATCAGATGTAGATTTGGTCTTTTCACATAGTCCCATATTTCTTGGAGGCTTTGTTCATTTATTTTCACTCTTTTTTCTCTAACCTTCTCTTCTCACTTCATTTCATTCAGTTGATCTTCCATCACTGATACCCTTTCTTCCAGTTGATCGAATCGGCTACTGAGGCTTGTGCATTCATCATGTAGTTCTCGTGCCATGGTTTTCGGCTCCATCAGGTCATTTAAGGACTTCTCTACACTGATTATTCTAGTTAGCCATTCGTCTAATCTTTTTTCAAGGTTGTTAGCTTCTTTGTGATGGGTTCGAACCTCCTCCTTTAGCTTGGAGAAGTTTGATCATCTGAAGCCTTCTTCTCTCAACTCATCAAAGTCGTTCTCCATCCAGCTTTCTTCCATTGCTGGTGAGGAGCTGCATTCCTTTGGAGGGGGAGAGGTGCTCTGATTTTTTTAATTTTCAAATTTTCTGCTCTGTTTTTTCCCCGTCTTTGTGGTTTTATCTACCTTTGGTCTTTGATGATGGTGCCATACAGATGGGGTTTGGTGTGGATGTCCTTTCTGTTTGTTAGTTTTCCTTCTAACAGTCAGGACCCTCAGCTGCAGGTCTGTTGGAGTTTGCTGGAAGTCCACTCCAGACCCTGTTTGCCTGGGTATCAGCAGCAGAGGCTGCAGAACAGCAAATATTGTTGAACAGCAAATGTTGCTGCCTGATCATTCCTCTGTAAGTTTCATCTCAGTGGGGTACCCAGCCGTGTGAGGTGTCAGTCTGCCCCTACTGGGGGGTGCCTCCAAGTTAAGCTACTCAGGGGTCAGGGACCCACTTGAGGAGGCAGCCTGTCTGTTCTCAGATCTCAAACTCCGAGCTGGGAGAACCACTACTCTCTTCAAAGCTGTCAGACAGTGACATTTAAGTCTGCAGAGGTTCCTGCTGCCTTTTGTTTGGCTATGCCCTGCCCCCAGAGGTGGAATCTATAGAGGCAGGCAGGCCTCCTTGAGCTGCGGTGGGCTCCACCCTGTTCGAGCTTCCTGGCCAGTTTGTTTACCTACTCAAGCCTCAGCAATTTCAGGCACCCCTCCCCCAGCCTCACTGATGCCTTGCAGTTCGATCTCAGGCTGCTGTGCTAGCAATGAGGGAGGCTTTGTGGGCATGGGACCTTCCAAGCCAGGCACAGGATACAATCTTCTGGTGTGCCGTTTGCTAAGGCCATTGGAAAAGTGCAGTATTACTGTGGGAGTGACCCAATTTTCCAGGTGCCGTCTGTCACAGCTTTGCTTGGCTAGGAAAGGGAATTCCCTGACCCCTTGCACTTCCCGGGTGAGGTGATGCCTTGCCCTGCTTCAGCTCATGCTCAGTGTGCTGCACCCACTGACCTGCACACACTGTCTGATAAGCCCCAGTGAGATGAACCCGGTACCTCAGTTGGAAATGTGGAAATCAACCATCTTCTGTGTCTCTCATGCTGGGAGCTGTAGCTCTCTAACTTTTTAAAATATTTTTTGGAGCTGTAATCTCACTCTGTTGCCCAAGCTGGAGTGCAGTGGTGCAATCTCAGCCAAGTGCAACCTTCACCTCCCAGGTTCAAGTGATTCTCCAACCTCAGCCTTTCAAGTAGCTGGGATTACAGGTGCTTGCTACCATGCCTGACTAATCTTTGTATTTTTAGTAGAGATGGGTTTTACCATGTAGGCCAGGCTGGTTTCAAACTCATTACCTCAGATGATCCACCTGCCTCATCCTGGGATGAGGATTAGTTCTGGGATTATAGGTGTGAGCCACTGCCCCTGGCCCCTTTTCCTAACTTTTATAACTTTATTGTAGTTAAAAAAATAGTGGCACAGGAAATTTAAATGATTTGGACAATATCTATACAGATGAGCAGGCTTAGATTTAAATTCAGCCATAGCATCAGGCAATAGTGGTAGTGCTAATATTAGAACTTACATTAATTCTGTATCTACTTATTATTCTTTCAGAGAAGACAATAGTGCTTCATAAAGATATAGTTGCAACCAGCTTTTATTGTAGTATTTATGTACCAAAGAAGTGTTGCCATATACACCAGTCAGGATAAAGGAGATTACGCTGTAGTAAAACCTTATTCATGAATTTCAGTGGTTTAATACAATAAAGCTTTATTACGTGGTCAAAGAAGCACAGAACAGGCCCTGCTTCACAGTTGCCAAGGGTCCTGGTTAAGGGAGGAACTGACATCTCAACATGAGGTTCAGGGTTTGCTGCAGTATCAAAAAAAGGAGACTGGAGAATTGCACAGGGTTTTTTGTTTTTGTTTCTGTTTTTCTTAACCTCTGTCTGGAAGGGACATGTTATTTTTACTCACATTTTTGTGATACATGTATCACTGTATGGGATCTGAGAGTACAGAAGATGGAAAAGTGTATAAGCCAATTATCTGGATAAAAGATAATGGAACTGCCTACTCAATTCTATATATAATCCCACTTAGATAAAGATTTGTGCCTATCAATCCATCTTTCTTTATCTTGTTGATACATAATTAATAAATCATTTCATTACTCAAATATAATAATTCCACTGGTTCTGAGAACAAGGAAGAGAGACTTGCCCTTTTAACTGATGCCCCCAGCATGAAATATTCTTTAACAGCCACATCTAGATTTATGATTCATTAAAAATCAATGATTTTAGTAACAATCTTTTCAGAATGACTCTAAAATGATTTGCTTTCAAATATTAAGTCTAAGACCTAATGGTGGTGTTTTTTCCTGATTAGTCAATTTCTTCATTTAGTTTTTGTGGGGATTCTAAATCCCTAAACTATTTCAGTCTTTTATAAAACTTTTCCTTAGATTTTACTTCAAGTTGAAAAATAGTTATACCTACCCAAATAAAGTTTTAAAATGTGGAAGACAGTGTGGCAATTCCTCAAGGATCTAGAACCAGAAATACCATTTGACCCAGCAATCCCATTACTGGTTATATACCCAAAGGATTATAAATCATTCTATTATAAAGACACATACAGACATATGTTTATTTCGGCACTGTTCACAATAGCAAAGACTTGGAACCAACCCAAATGCCCATCAACAATAGAATGGATAAAGAAAATGTGACACATATACACCATGGAATACTATGCAGCCATAAAAAGGATGAGTTCATGTTCTTTGCAGGGACATGGATGAAGCTGGAAGCCATCATTCTCAGCAAACTAACACAGGAACAGAAAACCAAACACTACATGTTCTCACTTATAAGTGGGAGTTGAATAATGACATCATGTGGACAGAGAGGGTAACATCACACACTGGGGTGTGTCAGGGGGTCGGGGGGCTAGGGGAGGAATAGCATTAGGAGAAATACCTAAAATAGGTGATGGATTGATGGGTGCAGCAAACCACCATGGCACATGTATACCTATGTAACAAACCTGCATGTTCTGTACATGTATCCCAGAACTTAAAGTATAATTAGAAAAATAAAAAATAAAAAGAAAAAAACTGTTGATACACACACACAAAGTTTAAATGTGTGTGTTTGTTGCTTCTTTTGCTCAACATTATGTATGTGTAATTCGTATTGCTGTAACTGTAATTCATTCACTTATTGCTGTTCTATTGTATAAATATACCAGAATTTAATTATCTGTTCTACTTTTGATGGGCTGTTGGGTATTTTCCAGTTTGGGGCAAAAAAAAAAAATAGATTCCTTTCTGTGCTAAGAATTAAGTACTCAGAATTCAATAGCATCTTGAAAAGTAGAAAATGTATTGTTACCTGGAAAAAGTCACCCACCTTTTATAAGCAGAAGAAAGGAAGAAACTATCAATTATCACGTAATGTTAGATACAGAAGACAATGAAATGTGTTTTTCAATAGTTTTACAAAGTATAGAATCCATCTGTGTCTCTGAATTAATAAAACAAGGGTAATCATGTTGTCACCTATTCTAGAGCATTGGACCAAGATTAACAAGGTAATATTGGTAAATTACTTTGAGAATCTCAGATGAAGGGCATCGAGTAAGAAAGTGTTAGCTAAATAGTGATTACAATATACTCACACACATGCAAACATAGACACACATATACTTATGTGTACATATGTTTTATAATGAGTTTTACATGTCCCTGTGTTATCTGGAAATGAGTTTCTCAACATCACCACTATTGACATTTCGGTTTAGACAATTCTTTGTTGTGGATATTGTCCTGTGAACTGAAGGATGTTTAGCAGCATCCTTGGTCTCTACCCAGTAGATGCTAGCGGCGACCCTTCCTCCAGCTGTGACAATAAAAAATATATTTAGACATCGCCAAATATTCCCTAGAGAGAAAAGTTATCCCTATCTAGAACCACTGATTTAGAGGCTAAGACAGCAAGCATCAATATGAGGAAGTAAAAATATAAAAAAGAAAATTAATTGATTAGGCTAAAAGAAAGCCTTTAAACTGAAAACAGTAAAAAATTGATGATTTTTAAAACGGTCAGTTTATGCTCATTAACTGTGTCATCCTGGACAAATGATTTTCACCTCCCAGAGCCTCAATTTCTCATGGGCAAGGTGAAGACAATTAGTTTTAGTTCATGTGTTTCATGCAAAGGTGAAAGAGGTAATATATATAATGCACTTTGCAAGTCATTCAGTCCATAATAAGCACCCAATAAAATGGTAGCTTTAAAAGAAAATGAGAAAAGAGGCACATCTTTTGTTCTTTCCATTTGTCTGAAACTTGGAGAATATTTGTATGAAGCCCCCAAGTCACCTTCAGACTCAGGAGACAGCACTGTGCATATATTAATGTGTATAGAAATGAAATATGGGAACCACATCTGAGTCCATATGAATGCATTCCTTCCAAACCAACAATTTAGTGAACTTCTCCTTTGCTTGTATTACCTATAGTGCTAAAAGACCATATTTTAAAACTATAGATATTGGGTTTTCTTTTTCCTTTTTTGAGATCTGTACTCAAGCTATGCTAACCAAGGATTTCAAAACAACACTGACAATAGTTGATATGGTTTTGTTGTGTCCCTACCCAAATCTCACATTGAATTGTAATCCCCATAATCCCCACATGTCTAGAGAGATACCTGGTGGAAGGTGATTGGATCATGAGGGTGGTTTTCCCCATGCTGTTCTTGTGATAGTGAGTGAGTTCTCATTAGGTCTCATTAGATCTAATGAGATTTAAACTTTTTTTTTATTAGGGGCTCTCCCCTCTTTTCTCTTCACTCCTCTCTCTCCTGCCACCATGTGAAGAAGGTCCTTGCTTCCCCTTCACCTTTTGCTATGATTGTAAGTTTCCTGAGGCCTCCCCAGCCATGTGGAACTGTGAGTCAATTAAAGCTCTTTCTTTTATAAATTTTTAAAAAATGATAGTTTAAGGGAGACGCTTCTTTTTGGAACTTGATAGGCTGACTCAAAAAATTATAATAGAGAATAAAAAAACAAGAATAACAGATAATTTCGAACAAAATCAGAAATTTTGCTCTTTTGATTAGTTGTTATATTAACACTATAATACTGGTATAGAAATAGACAAATAGAACAATGAAATATGATAGAGAAGCTAGAAACCCAAATAGAAGAAACCCCTAAAATTTGTGAGGTCTGGGGTAAGTGTGCTAAAGTATGTGGTGGTGCAGGAAAAGCAGGTCTCTGACTACCAATCCTGAGACTTCACCCACCCTTGTTATCTTCCTATTCCCATGTGTTTCGTGCACACATCTGTGTGGACGCCAGAGCTCTAGCCTATATAGCTAAGCTCTTTACACACACACACACACACACACACACTCTCACTCTCTCTCTCTCTTTCCAAAACAGCCTCCACTTGGCCAGCCCTCATGCTTAGAAGTATGCCTATTAGTGGCATTGTCTTTCCTCCTCGGGGAAAACAGATTGTGCAGGTCTTATAAGTAAGCTCAGCGTTATTTGGGTAGGAAATTCTAGCATCTACGGTATCATTAGGTAGGTTTAAAATTGAGGCATGGATTCTGAATGGAAATGTCCCTAGTCTCGCAGTCTCTTTTCACCATACAAGGGGATATGGCAGGAGGAAGAGCTGATTAGACCCTCTGAAGTATGCATGCTAAGCCAGACGTTCCTCTTCTGGAAGCTATGGGTGGAATTGTACAAAATATATGAAGAGCCTTTTCTATGACAGAGTCTTTCAAATCAGTGGGGGAAGACCAGAGCATTCAACAAACAGTATTGGTATAATTGATTGTCCATAAAGAAAAAATAAAATTATACCTTTTACTGACAGCAGCACAAAATACATTCAAGCTATATTGAATATTAAAATATTAAAAGCAAAGTTGAAAGCTTTTTTGAAAATATATAAGACAATAACTGATCTCAGGAAGAGTAACATGTTAGACAATAGGAGAAAATCAGACACCTCACAAAGATTATCACCACAGATTCATAATTGACATCCTGTGGAGAAATTTACAAGAATAATCTGTTATTTTGCATTCACTAGGATATAGTTTAGAACTTAATTCAAAGAGTTTTAAATTTGTTTCAATGAACAACGTGTTCTGTGAAAGGGCCATGTCTGCAAAATGGCCCCCAAATACCAAAGAGCTGAGAAACCAAAGAACAAGGCAGACAAATCCAGTTTGTTGGCAAAGGGTACTTTACTGGGGAGAACTTGCAGACAGAAGCATGGTCTTGGGTGACAGCAATACAGGAAGACTTTGGCATTGTTACTCCCCAGACTCAGGGCTTACATACCATAGAGAAAGGATATACGTAGTATAAAGACAATTAAAGGCAACCTTCCAGAACAGGCAAGAATGCTTTGTGGAATGTAGCCTATAACTTGTTCAATAACATCAAAGTTGACATGTTCTTACACTAGGAACAGCAAATAAAGTAAGAACCAGGAGGCATTCATGGGAATGGGGCTAATCAAAAATGGCAGAGAGCATCCAAAATGGAGTCACTGTTGTCTCCACATATGTAACTGTTGTAGCTACCTGATATTCTTTGGATATTTGTCCCCTCCACATGTCATGTTGAAATTTGATTTCTGTGTTCATGATGGGGTCTGGTGAGAGGTGTTTGGGTCATAGGAGCAAATCCTTCATGAATGGCTTAGTGTCATCCTAGCATCAGTGAATTTCTCACTCTTAGTTGCCATGAGATCTGGCTGCTGGACAATAGCCTGGTGCCTCCTCTTCTCTCTTTCCTTCTCTCTTGCCATGTGATGCCAGCTCCCCTCTGCCTTCTGCCATGATTAAAAGTTTCCTGAGGCCCTCACCAGAAGGAGATGCTGGTGCCATGCTTCCTGTACAGTCTGCAGAACTGTGAGCCAAATGAACCTCTTTTCCTGGTAAATTACCTAGTCTCAGGTATCCCTTTATAGCAATTCAAATGGACAAAGACATTACCCTACTGAGACAGGATTGACTGCCCCCACCTCCCAAAACTTGGTTCAGATGTCAGTCTCATGCACCAAAAATGTATGTAGTTTTATGATTCACCTATTAAAGTTTTCTGAAGAGAGCATGTCAGGAAAATAAGTGGGTCCAAAAACCTAAAACCCCAGCCTAATCATGAGAAAAACATCAGACAAAAACCAATGGAGTGACATTCTACAAAATATCTGATAAACACTCCTAAAAATTGTGAAAGTCATCAGAAACCAGGAAAGTCTGAGAAGCTGTCAACCTAGAGGAGCCTAAGAAGATAGGACAACTAAATGTAATGTGGTCTTCTGGATGAGATCTTGGGACAGACAGAAGACATTGGGTAAAAACTAGGAAAATATGACTAAAGAATGGACTGGAGTTAATAATGTACTAATTTATTTCATAAACTGTAACAAATTACCATACTAATATATTAACGATAGCGGAAATTATGTGGAAAATGTGTGGGAACTCTGGGCTGGGCATGGTGGTTCACACCTGTAATCCCAAGATTTGGGAGGCCAAGATGGACAGAACATTTGAGGTCAGGAACTTGAGACCAGCCTGACCACCATGGTAAAACCATGTCTCTACTAAAAATACAAAAAAAATTAGCCAGATATGGTGGTGCATGTCTGTAATCCCAGCTACTCAGGAGGCTGAGGCAGGAGAATGGCTTGAACCCAGGAGGCGGAGGTTGCAATGAGCCGAGATTGTGCCACTGCATTCCATCCTGGGCGACAGAGTAAGATTCTGTCTCAAAAAAAAAAAAAAGAAGAAGAAGAAGAAAAGTAATATGTTGGAACTCTGTACTGTGTTTGCAATTTAGATTTTTGCAAAATCTAAAACTGTTCTAAAAAATAAAGTTTATTTTAAAAACTTTAACTTTATTAAAACTTTATTTTAGAAAACTAGGACCAATAGGTCCAAGAAAGAGGATGTAGTCCACCCACAAGGATTATTCTTATAAGGAAATTTGGCATGTGAGAAATGTAGTTTTACAAATCAATGGGAAAATACTAAATTTCTCAAATAATATTACTGAGGGAATAGATTTATTCATACTAAAAAAGTAAAAATATATTCCTATTGTCAGTATCTACAAAAATATATTTTAAATGGGTTAAAAACAAATGTGAAAAGCAAAAATTAAACATTTTAAAAGAGATCACAGAGAAAAATTACAATATTGGAGTAGAGAAAGGTATTCTTAAATAAGATACATATAGAATAAAACTTAAGGAAATGGATTAATTTGATGAAATTAATAAGAATTTAAAGTTAATTTAATGAAGGAATAAAGCTAAAAACTTCAATTTGATAAAAAACAAACAAATGGAAAAGACAGTAATTCACCAGGAGGAAATATATGCAACTCAGACAAGTGACAAAGGACTACAAACAAGAATACATAAATTCTTCAAGTAGTAAGTAGAAGCCAAACAATTCAATAGAAAAATAAATGGGAAAAAGATATGAACAGGCAATTTATGGAAAAAGAAATAAAAAACATTCATTCTTATTAATCATCAGGAAAATGCAAACTTAAACCATGAAGTGATAATTATCCATCCATCAAGTTGCCCCAGATTATAAGAAAAGTAAGAATATCAGCTGTTGCTAAGAATGAAGGTATATAGAAATTATCAGAAATTTTCGTGGAAGTGGAAATTGTCATAACTACTTTAGAGGGCTACTTGGCAATATATAGTAAAGTTGTGCACACAGCACTAGATGTCTGCTGTACAGAAATTCTCACACAGGTGCACAAGAAATGACAAGACTTTTCATGGTGGTATCATTTGCAATAAGGAACCACTGGAAATGATTGCAGTGTTTATTAGTCAGTGCTAAGGTTTTGAAGGCATCCCCCAAAAAGCATGTGTTGGGAATTTAATCTCCTACACAATGGTGTTGGGTGGTGAGGTCTAATGAGAGGTGGTTGGGCCATGACAGCTCTGCCCTCATGAATGGCTTACTGCTGTTTTGTGAGAGTGAGTTTCTTATAAAAAGGTGAGTGTGGCTCCCCTTTTGTTCTCTCTCTCACCCTCCTGTCTTCTGCTATGAGATGACTCAGGAAGAAGACCATCACTAGATGCCAGGCCCTCAGTCTTGGACTTCCCAGACTTCTGAACCATGAGCCAAGAAGTTTCTAAGTTACCAATCTCAGGTATCCTGTTATAGCAGCACAAAATTAAGTTATAAATTACCCAATTTCAGGTATTCTGTTATAGCAGCACAAAATGGACTAAGACAGTGGGGCAAGTGCAAATACTGCAAAGCATTCTCTTACAAAGACATTTTCTACATTTATTGTATATGAATGAGATACATGTATTTTTCATGATGTATCTTGAATATATAATGTTAAGAGAAATGCACAAGTTGGAACAAGTGTATGAACATAAACAAATGACAAATCAATTTCAAATTATTTTTATGTAGTCATGATAATAGATACCTAAAATTTTTATTTGGCAAAGTTCTTATTAATATTGTTTGACTAAGTATGGAAAAGGCAAAAAAGGTTTATTAGATAATTTTGGGTAACATATAACAATCTTTCACTAACTAAAATTAGTAAAATTTTACTTTTTATGGAAACCTGCAAAAGTATGCAATAGATTAGTTTGGCACAAACTGATAAAATGTAGAATTAAACTTTTATTTAATGTCTACCTCATGCTATTTCTTAAGTTTATGAAGATTATATCTTCTGAAAAATTATTTGTCATACAACATTTTACCGGAAGGCAATGATGCTGTTTTTCCATTTCTGCATCTCTTGTTCTTTGCTTAGTTTCTAGGGCAGAGTAATAATTTCAAAATTGCTGAATGAAAGAATGAGTAGTGCATCTCAGTCACTATCACACAAAAGGCCTAACAGCTAGCTGCTCTGCCCTGGTATCTATAATGCCATGTTCTTGAACATAGTAACATTATTCCAATATTCTGAATTATTTAACTTTTTTCGCCAATCAGATAAGTTTTAAAAAATATTCTACAGTTAAACCTTAAACAACATGAGGGTTAGATGTGCCAACTGTCTGGGTAGTCAAACCACATACAACTTTTGATTCCCCTGAAACTTAACCACAAATAGCCGACTGTTGACCAGAAACCTTACCAATAACATAAAGAGTTAATTAACACATATTTTGTATATGAATTATATACTGTAGTCTACAGTAAAAGTAATCTAGAAAAAAGAAAATGTTATTAAGAAAATCATAAGAAAGAAAAAGTATAATTTGCTTTCATTAAGAGGATGTGTTAATAGATCAGGATAAAGGTCTTCATCCTCTTTGTCTTCACGTTTCATAGGCTGAGGGAGAGGAGGAAGAGATGGGATTGGTCTTGCTGTCTCAGGGGTAGCAGAGGCAGAAGAACATCCAAGTGTAAGTGGACCTGTGCAGTTCAAACCTCTGTTGTTCTAAGGTAAACTGCACTTGCTTTTAAATACAAACTTCTAAAATATTTTGTAAGAATAACTACCTTTGCTTTCTGTAATTATTTATTTCTAAATATTAGATTAATATTATCTATGATTATAATTAAATATCTGCAATTAAATGTAACATAAAACGGTAGTCCTCAATTGCAGGCACTTTTGCCTCTAATGGGACATTTGGCAAGGTCCATAGCTATGTTTGGTTGTCACAGCTGAAGGGAGGCTGCTATTGGCATCTAGTGGGTAGAGGCCAGGGCTGCTGCTGCTAAATATCCTGCAATGCCTAGGATAGATTCCTCACATACAAAAAAAGACTTATCTGGACTAAAATGCCAATAATGCTAAAATGCCAAATAACCTTGATTTATATTGAAGGGAGAGGAAAAATGAAACACGAACATTCAAAGACTAACTAGCAAGCTAGTTCTTCAAAGCGAACAAATACATAAGAGAAATTAGAATTTCCTGAAATAAAGTATTTCAGTGCATATTAAAAGCTTGTATGTTTTGTTTATTTTATTTACTTCTTTCCCTCAGTAAGAGTTGGTAGGAGTACCCCTGTTCTATTCACTAAACTTCAAAGGAATAGAAGTGGGGTAGAATCCTGCCTGAGGGCAAACACTTATCTATCTAGTGAGTAGAAAGATGGAGTTTTTGCCCAGAATAGGTGAAGATTAAAGGCAAGCCTAAAGAGTTTGACTCAAAAGAGAGTTAAAATCTGAATTTCTTGATTCTGTGACCTATAGATACACTATGGAACTAAAAAATGAAGTATGAGTGAATAGTTACTGACATTTGGAAATAATTGTCTACAGGAGATGTAAGTTTTTATGAAAACATAAGGCCAGATCCTGTCTCCACAGAGTATATGAGAACTGTATATAAAATTTCCCCTCATTTATCTAAGCAATAGTGAAAACTAAGCATGCAAAGGCAGTGAATATAGCTTTCATAAATAGCATCAAATGAACAGAGAAGGGAGATTTTTAAAAATGGAAGAATCATTTATGATCTCTTATAGTCAATGGCAAGAGTTTAAGTGTATTAAAGGCCAAATAATAAATTACATTTGGCTGACTTTGTATATTTTTCCATAGCCTATGCAAATAATAACTGAAATTATGCTATTCTAATGTGTTGTGGCAATCTTAATCGTAATAATGAGGGCAAGAGGAAAATGCTGAAAACTTGTTTATCACCAACTCTCCTAACACTTAATCTGAACTAAACCAATTTTTCTACGTTAAACAAATCAGTGAGACAAACAGCAAGCTTATCTCACTGTAGGAAGAAGTGTAAAATGCTGTTTATGATTATTTTGAAATAAAATATCCACATCCAAACTATGTTAGTAAATCTATATAAATCCCCTACAGCCATACCTGCTACACAATAAGCACTCAATAAGTATGAGCTGCTATTTTTATTAAGGCTATGTTCCAATATTGCTTTAAATCTAATAAGTATCTTGTGACTAACCAGGCGAAGAATGCATAAGTACGTTCTTCTCATTCCAGAAGACTTTATGTTGCTGATTGGGAACATCAGGGAAAAAATCTCGTTCAATGATAAGAGGAATATATTTTTCTAAAATACCAATACCAGTTACAGCAATGCACGACGCACAATTGTCATTCTATGTGTCTAGTAAATGTTCTTCAAGTAACCCCTTTTCAAAGTCAGAAAAAGAATAAGTAATCTGAATAGGAACAGAAATATGAATAATAAAAATAAGTGACACATGCTTCTCACCACAAGAACAGATGGGATGACAGGGCTTAGTCATGTTAAGACAAGTGAAAGGAGGCATGTACTAAGTATAGCAAATTGGTTGAACTCTATATGGAATCCCACAGAAAGAGTAACTCACACAGTTCAAAAGTATTTATTCTTCCAATGATAACATTGGTAACATAAAATAAGCATGATAACTATAAAAATAAAACTTCAGCATCTTATTAAAGGACATAATATGAGACTTGAACAAATGTAGTACAAAAGAAAAATACATATTGAATATAACCACAAATAGTTGGTAGCAATAAATACTTTGATCACAGTTGATTTTAATGAATAATACATACAACATATGTAACATACACAAAAACTATAATATACAAGTCACATTGTGTTAAAACTTATTAGAATTGTTTTCAGTCTCAAAGTATATGGGGGCTGTTTTGAATGATCTTTTTGCCATTAAGCACTAATTTCATCACATTGTGGTCAGAAGACATTGTCTAAAATTAATTTGTAAGAGAGACAAGGTGGCTAACTAGACACAGCCAGGAAGAGCCTCTTCCAGTGAGAGAGACCAAAATATCGAGTAAACTGGCATATTTCCAACGGATCTGTTGAGAGGAAACACTGAAAGTAAATGGAGAGATGATGCAGACACTAGGACTGAAGAGGGAGGTAGCTGGGAACACTGCACGGGGTTACTGAGCACCAGGACTTATCCCTGGCCCTAATCAGCTTCTGAGGAAGTGTTGAATAAAATAACCATGGAATATATTTCCATTTAATGTATTCATGTCTTTAATTTCTTTCATCAGTATCTTATAGTTTTTATTGTACAAATCCTTCATCTTCTTAAATTTATTTCTAAATATTTTAATCATGATGCTATTATAAATGCATTTCTTTCTTTTCCAGATAGTTTGTTAGTATATAAAGCTACAACAATTCGTACATTGATTTTGTATCCTGTAACTTTACTAAATTTGATTATTAGTTCTAACATTTTTTGGTGAAATCTTTAGGGTTTTCTATATATGAAATTATGTTGTCTGTAAATAGGGACAATTTAACTTCTTTTTCTATTTGGATGGATGCCTTCTGTTTCTTTCTCTTGCCTGATTGCTCTGGTTAGGACTTCTAGCACTATGTTAAACAGAACTGGCAAGAGTGGGCATCCTTGTCTTGTTCTTAACCTTAGAGGAAAAGCTTTTAGCTTTTCACCATTGAGTATGAAGTTGTCTGTGGACTTGTAATTAATGACCTTTATTATGTTGAGATACATTTCTTCTATGCCTATTTTGTTGAGAGCTTTTATTATGAAAAGATATTCAAATTTTTTCAAATGCTTCTTCTGAATCTATTAGGATGATCATATTATTTTTATCCTCCAGTCTATTAATGTGATATATTCATATATCTGATAAGGGGTAATATTCAAAATATATAAGGAGCTCACTCAATCACACAAAAAAAACAACCCAATTAAAATGGGCAAAAATACCTGAATATTCACTTTTTTCAAAGAAGACATACAGTGACCAATAGATATATACAAATGGGCTCAACATCACTAGTCATCAGAGGAAGGCAAAGCAAACTACAATGAGATACTACCTTACACCTGTTAAGATGGCTATTATCAAAAAAAGAAAGATAACAAATGTTGGGGATAGAGAAAAGGAAACTCACATATACTGTTGATTGGAATGTAAATTGGTGTAGCCATTATGGAAAACAGTATGGAGGTGCCTTAAAAATTAAAACTAGAACCAACCTCCTAATTCAGCAATCCTGCTAAGTTTACATCCAAAGGAAATGAAATCAGTATCTCAGAGATATTTGTATCCCCATGTTTGTTACAGCATTATTTACAATACCCAAAGTTGGAAACAACCTAAATTCTATTAATGGATGAATACTATTCAGCCATAAAACTAATGGCAATTATATCATTTGCAACTTATGAATGAACCTGGAATATATTATGCTAAGTAAAATAAGCCAGGCGCAGAAAGCTAATGACTGGATGATCTCACTTATATGTGGAATCTAAAAATGTATTGAATTCATAACTACAGTGAGTAGAACAGTGGTTACCAGAAGCTGGGGGGGTGAGGGAAATAAGGAGATGTTTGTCAAAGGGCACAAACTTACAGTTGCAAAATGATCAAGTTCTGGTGATCTAGAGTACAGCATGGGTAGTGATGGATGTGTTAATTAATTTGATGGTGGTAATAATTACTCAATGCATATGTATTTAAAACCATAACATTGTACATCTTGAATATATATAATCTTTATTTGTCAATTAAACATTAAAAATAAAAAATTAAAGACAGAAATTATCGACAGGATTTTAAAAAGGAGTTGAATCCTTAATCCTTCTCTTACATAAAATCAGTGATCCATGTAGACAAAAACACATCTTATAAATAATAACAAGATAGTACTATTTTAAAGTGAGTCCTAAAACTGGACACATGTATTATATCTTGTAATTCTAATGAGGTAGGCACTATTATTATGACATCTTACAGACAGTGCAACTGGGGCTTTAAGAATTAAATTAAATATTGGGCCAAAGTTATGCAACTAGAAAATGACAATATTCAAGCCCTGGTATTTTTAACTCCAGAGCAAGGCTCTTGGCATTTACTTTTGACTTTCCTAATCTTATACTAGACAATACTACTCTAGCAAATAACCTAAATGTAATATAATGTCAGAAAATATTATATAAAAATCTTTCTACTCTACCCTTTTAAGAAATCTCTCTTCATCTTACCTTTCCACTCCCACCCCCAGGCTTTCACAATTCCACTCAAACCTTCAAAACAACTTGTTCACAACTTCGTTAGAATCAACTGATTAATATGCTTTTCATAATCAAATATCTTTATTTCACTCATAAAGTGGAAATGTGGAATAAATGGTCTTCTTCAGAAGACCACTGTCAATTTTGATTTTCTTTTTCCTTAGAGTGGCTAGAATATTTATTACAATGGTGCGTTTTCACAAAGAACTAGAACCCATCAGAGACTTGCTTTTAAATAATGCTTTGCACAGTTGATTCAATCAGCCCATGACTAATTCTAACTTCTGAATGAGGGGAAATAGCTGATTTTCCAACTATCCTGAGAATGCTATACATATTCATAGAAATTTGGAGTAATAATTGGGAACAAGCACTATTAAATCATCATTTGTTATATATATTTTTTACTAATAGAATAAAAAGAAAGATTAGAAAATGTCAACAAGTGATTTGTGTAAAGTCTCCTAACTCACAAGCTGACATTTCTTCATGGAAACGAGTTAGAAGTAATGCTGGCAAAGACTACTTTGTTAATTCAGATAATGTCGCTTTGTCTCTTTGGAGGCACTTAATCAGGCTTGAATAAAAATGAACAATGTGAAAATTCCTAGAGAAAATGCGATTATGGTACGATGCATCTTTCAGTTCACATGCTGACATTCCGAGTGTTTTAAAAAGGTACTCCATCAGCCTTTTAGATAACAGGAATTAAAAACAGATGGATTGTAAAGAATAAAAATAGGGACAGGAAAATGAGGTTCAATGTCCCTCCTTCACATGCAGAAAGTGTTGCATTTCTCTTCTTGGCTCATTAAAGTTCAGGTGTAGCTGGAATGTTGTACTGTACCTCTATGAGCCCATTTATCAGCAGCGCTACCCCTTTGACATTTTCTGTCCCAAACTTTATCTGCATGTTTTTTAAATTATAATTTACAATATGTAATGTGAGACCTTAGAATAATACAAGGAATAAACATTAAAACCCCAATCAAATTTCTTGACTTGAAAATATTTGAGGTGAAAAATGCTTAATGGAATTAATAGCAGATTACACATTGCAGAAGAATTAACTATTGAGACTCAAGCTGTAGAAACTATCCAGAATGAAACACAGAGACAAAACTGACCAGAAAGCACACAAACAGAGATTCAGTGTACACTGGAACAATTTCAAATGGCAAATATATGTATAATTGTAGTTGTTCCTGAAGAAAGGAAGTGGGGAGGGGACATTTTTAGGAATAGTGCAATAAGGATTTTCCAAATTTGATTTTTAAAAATCTATAAATACCTTAAAGCTTAAGGAACCCTGAATACATAGAAACACAAATAAAACTGCATCAAGATACCTCAAACAATTAAATTGCTTAAAATCGGTGATAAAAGGAAAAATCTTAAAAGTATCTAGAGGAGAAAAAGAAAAAGAAAGCAAGGAATGAAAACAAATTTCTTATCAGAAAGCATATAAACCAGAAGACTATGAAACAACATCTTTAAATCTCTAAGGAAAAACACTGTCAATCTAGAATTTTATGTCCAGTGAAAATATCTTTCAAAAATGAAGACAAAATGGAGAATTTTTTCAAACTTACAAAAGCTAAAAGAATGTGAATTAGATAAGATGGAAATAGAAAGAACAAGCCTACCCAATGATAATAAAGAATGAGAGGAAATAGACAAAACATTATGATTTTTGGTATTTTTGTATTTTAAAATCTTTGTAAAAGATCATTGTGTGTTTAAAGACAACACAATAGCAATGTATCCTTGGCTTTATGATACAAACATGGTATGTGATGATGGGGTAAAATTGTGAGGGAGAAAATGGAATCTTGTAAGCCTCTTATACATTGTGTTAGTTTATTTTATATTGCTATAAAAGAATATCTGAAATGGGGTAATTTATAATGACAAGAGATTTATTTTGGCTCATGATTCTGCAGACTGTACAAGAAACTTAGTGCTGTCATCTGCTTCTGGTGAGGCCTCAGGAAGCTTACAATTATGGTGGAAGTTGAAGGGGGAGCAGGCACATCACATGGTAAGAGAGGGAGTAAGAGAGAATGGGGAGGAGGTGCCAGCCTGTTTGTAGCAACCAGCTCTTGCATGAACTAATAGAGCAATAACTCACTCATTACTGTAGGGAGGGCACCAAGCCATTCATGAGGGATCCACTACCATTACTCAAACACCTCCCACTAGGGTCCACCTCCAACACTGAGGATCACACTTCAACATGAGATTTGAGGGAAAAAATATCCAACTATATCATACATGAAGTGATATATTACTTAAATTAAACTGTAATAAGTTAAAGTTGCAGACTATAAACTCTCAAGCAACCAAAAAAATTTCAACAAGTAAGTCAATAAACAAAATAAAATAAAATTATGTAAAAGGTCAATTAATCCAAAAGAATTGGCAGTGCAAGATTTAAAATAAAACAAATAGCATAATGGTAGGTTCAAATGCAATCATATCAATAATCACATTAAACGTAGATGACCTAAGCACACAAATTAAAAGGCAGAACCTGGCAGAAAGCAAGACATTTGCCTGTAAGAAACTCACTTAAAAAAACACACACAAATAAGTTAAAAATAAAAGGATAAAAAAGAAAACTCATGCCAAAACTAATTAAAAACTTGAAATAGTTACACTAATATCAGTATATGTAGGAGAAGTATGTTAAATGAAGAATATTAGCAATGACAAGGGAAATTCATTATGACAATGGCATAAACTTATAAAAAGTACATAGCAAACTTCAGTGTTTATACACTGAATAACAGCTTCAAAAATCATAAGTCAAACTTGATAAAAATGCCAGGAGAAGAGAAAAATCTGTAATTGTAGGCAAAGATTTCAACACACCTTTCTCAATAATTGACAGAACAAATAGAAAATCAATAAGGACATAGAATAGTTGAACACCACTCTCAACTATTTTGACCCAATTGACATTTTACAATATTTCACCACCAACAGCAGAATATGTGTTATTTTCAGTGACACACAGAATATTTACCAAGATAAACCATATTATTTTATCAGCAAATTTCAATAAAAATCGAAGGATTTAAATTTTATACAGACCTTTCAAGATAAATGAAGAGAATGCTTCCTAACTCATTCTCTGAGGCCAGCATAACTTTAATACCAAAAACCTGATCAAAAAAAGAAAAACAAGAAAAGAAAGCTATAGACCAATGTCCCTCCTGAAAATTACTGTAAAAATTCTTCACAAAATGTTAGTAAATAAAACCTAACACTATATAAATTGTATTCATAAAGTATCATGCTCAAAGTTGGCTTAATTCAATATAATTCAGTACAGTAACAAACTGAAAAAGCCATAATATCATTTCAAAAGATGCAGAAAAAGCATTTGACAAATACTAACATTCATTTCTGATAAAAAAATAATCTCAGCTAGCTAGCAACAGAAGAGAGTTGCTTCAATTTTATAAAGAATCTTTATGAAAATTTTACTGGTAGCATTCATAATTAATGGTAAAAAGTGCTTTGCTACTAAAATAAAGAAGAAGTCATGGATGTCTTAAGGCAAGAGTAGGAAATGAAAGACTGAGGTTGGAAGGGAGGAATTATCACTGGCTTTATTCAAAGAAATATCATTGTTTATGTAGAAAAATCCTATGAACTTACAAGAAAGCAACTAGACCTAATAAGAAAGTTTAGCAAGTGTGCAGGATACAAAATAAATTTATGAAAATGTATTCCTAGATTCTAGCAAAAATCAGAAATTGAAGCTAAAAACCAATATGATTTATAATAGTATGAAAAGTAAAATACAATAGCACCAAAAATATAAAATATTTTTAAAGATGAGCAAAACCGTATGCTGAAAACTATATAATGCTGCTCAGCAAAATTAAACACTATCTAAATAGAGAGCTATAGTGTGTTCATGGATCTGGAGACTCAAATACTTAAGATGTCATTTCTATCCCAGTTGATTTATTGATTATGACCAGAGTTCATGAACAGACTAGATTCCTGTTCTAGTCTCAAAAATTTTCACTCTAGCATACAGTTTGTTTTAGATTGTCTAAGGTGCTAAAAGTCCACAAACTCTTTCAGGAAGTGTAAGAAAAGACCCTGGAAGCTAGTCTGAAAGCCCAACATCTTATACATACAAAATTTTTTGTAGAGCTGAGATCTTCCTTCAAATCAGAAGCAGATTTCATGGCAGCCATATCTGGGTTGATCAGAAGTGCTGTTTTCAAAACATCTCTTTCCCTTTATCCTAAGTTTCTTCCACCAAAATTCTCCCCATTCTCTTTCAGGATGACTTGGAGTTTAAAAGTCGTTGCATGAAGTGTAAGGTTTTTATTTCATTTTCAAGCTTCATTTGAAAATTTATTCATAGGTCATAGAATATGGAGATGTAGAAAGGTGTCTATTTGTGATTTCTTTATGTAGGAGTATTATAAGAGGCCACTATTCTTAGAGACTCTGATAAACAGCATCTGACTCTTCTGAAGAGTCCAAGAACATTTACAGCTTAAAAAAAGAGAGGGAATGTGTCATGAAAGAAATATGAGCTAAGTTTTAAAAAAGGGCAGAATGAAGCAATTAGAATAACTAAGTAAGGAATAATGAAAATGATGGCTATTGTGCATGAATATGAGAGCAAATTGATCTTCTTTGGATAAAGGAGAGGCTACATGACATTTCCAACATTTTGGTAATCTTCAATACAAATTTTTTTTTACAGAAAAATAACCACAAAGGCATGGAGTCTAACTCAGTGGCTCCACCATAGACTTGCTGCTGTGAGGGGGTCAAAGGGTAGGTTCAGCTCAGCAGGTGTAAAGAACTACAGCTTCTGGGATAAATCAACAACCTTGCAGAAAATGCTCCAGGGAGCTCTGGAAACTTGGAGAATTTTGAACTATCTAAAAATCCCTGAAGTGAAAACTAATGACGACAATGAGTTAATGAAGTGAGAGGCTCAGTCTAAACCGACATGCCACATTATTTTAATAAGATATTGAATTTGTGTTTAGTGTTGTATACAGAGTTTAAATTTTCCTATTTTTCTTTTTATGCTGAATTTTGTAAATGGAGATTTGTTTTTTAAATACATACTATGTTCACTCTTACTTCCAGTGTTCTCTCTCAACCAAGGAGAAATGAATTAGAATTAAATGATCCTCTGGAAATCTCTGCTTAGGGGTTATGAACTAGGAGTAACCTTTCTAACTTAAATAAAATTCACTTTTCTGGAGTTTTAAGGAGATTTTGGCTAAATAGCCTTCTGAAGAAAGAGTTTTTGCAAGCCTAGTGGATATATAGGCAATTACTTCCGTGTGATTCACTAAGGAATGAGTATCACAGCAGTTGTAAGACTGCTATCTAATATTGAGTTTTATTATAGGCAACACTGCTCCACGTTTTATGTCTATTAACTTATTTAATCCTCACAACACTATGAAGATATTCTTATACTATTAGTAGCCTATTTTAAGAATGAGGAAAACTGCAACATATAGAGGCCAAATAACACATCTAAGGGTACACAGGAGGTAAGTGGTGAAGCAGGGATTTGGTCCTGGTAGTCAGCCTCCAGATCCTGTGTTTATAGGCACCACTATAGACAGACAATCATTTTGGTCCCCATTTGAGCTAGGCTAATTTGCTCTGTTCTCTGGCTATATGGTTACTTCTAATATTTGAACTAATTAATATGTTGACTCCTCTGAGTTTAAGATGCAAGCTTTAGGCTCCCTCTCCCTTTCACTAGGCATGGAGCCCTGCAGTACAGTAGGCTAGTGGCAAGGAGCATCTAGGCACAGATGAGAACAGGAAGCACTTTCCTCCCAAGACACCTGGGTCCTCAAAGAGGTGCAGAGCATCCAAAGTCCCAGAGGCCCTTGAAGTGGTGGATCAATAGGGCTTGTGGTAGTGATGAAGACATGTTGATCTCAAGGATGATTACGTGTTTCGTGAGCCAAAAAGCATGAGTAGATCTTGGAATAAGAAGTGGATGATAAAACATGGGAATAATATATTTCAGATAATCTCAGTGGAATTGTACATCTCAGTGGAATCCACCATGGACAATTGCTAATCACAAAACCAGATGCATCTACTCACTGGGAGCTTCGTATGTAAGGTCTACAGCACTTGGATGAACATTGCAAGGATAAAAGAGCAAGAGAGGGGACCTAAAAAACAAAAACTAAGTTGAATAAGTTCAGTTTGAAATCACAGTTAAAACACTGAAATGACTAAATTGACTTCGATTTCATTAGATTAAGTGTTCTGCTACCAAGCCAAATTGCAGCTTGAGAGTGAAATTATATGAAGATATGGAAATAAAAGACAGTTTCATTTTGGACACTCAAATACAAGGCTGTAAAATTGCTGTGTACACTCAAGTTTTAATGCACAGGAATATGATGCCCTAAGAATGACTTTCCTTTCTATGGTGGGAAGAGATAGGGAAGAATATTGAGTAGGGCAAAATAATCATATTATTCAATATCACAAATTAGATAAATGAGGCTCGGAGCAGTTATCTGACTAACTCAGTGCTTCACTGCCAATAAATGGTGGAATTGAAACCTGAGTTAATGTCTTCTGAGTCCAAAGCCTGCACTCTCTCAGTGGAGCCACATTGATTTCATTTATATAATGTTGATTACTACCAAAACAACTAAAGAAGGGAAATTTCTGCTCTAAATGTGAAAGAGGAACTACTAAATGAACAACATGTTAACACAGCCAAAAGCAGAGTGGGTTTATAAAGCCGTAAGATTTTCTCATAATCCCAGACTATTAAGTAAGCCAGGTCTTCATTACATGGTCATTACTTTGGAGATCTTCAAATTCAAGCCAATGTTTTGAGTGATGAAGCTAGCAAGTCTGTTTGGTTTTATCTGGGACAGGCTGAAGGAAGGATTTGTGGGTCCATGTTGATACAATTCATCAGCATCATGGTTCCAATGGCAAATACAGTGAATGAAGATGCACAGTTTATGGAGCAATTGCTGCTTAAGACTGAGAAAGAAGCTCACTTCAATTCCACCCTGATTCAATTTCCCTTTTTTCTTTAGTAATTTTAAGTATGATTGGAGGAGAAAATAGTATCTAATCTAGTTATAACTAATTTAAAAGAAAACAGGACTTCAAAATTATTCTTGAGCTTTTTTTTTTTTTTTTTTTTTTTTTTACTTTCTGCAATGTAAGAATAAAGAAGAAGAAAAGAATGGACCAGAAGAAGGTGAACTGAAAGTCTTCCTGCCTACCGGCTAAAATGAAGGAAACAATTTAGGAAATTTTGTGTACTATATATAGAAGCTGGTGGCATAAGTATTTGAACAGAACCATCATCGAAGAAATAACAAAAACTATGTTTCAGAAAAGCAGATGACAGTGTGTTTTTATCATGGGGTTATTGTATATATCAATCAGCTACAGTTCCTTTTTAAGAACTCTAATGTGAGGATTATAAGACATTTATAATTCACTTATTGAGCAGGCCTTGGAGAAATTTTTTAAAAAGTAATTGATGTGCTTATGAGTTAGTCCCTTGTGTATTTTCTTGAAGAGTGTGTTTCTTAGTCATGACGTATAGATTGTCTAAAGCTTTTTTGTTTTGGAAGACCTAAAAGACAAACTGACAAGTAACCATGCCTACAGATAAAATACCCTATTTTTATTTTCCCTTCCCAAGAGAATGTGGAGGAGGTACATGAGCTAAAAGTTTAGAGATTATAGGTCTCTCAATTTACTTAGGCCGTCTTTAGTGTCTTTCTAAAGTTTTATAATTTTCTTCATAATTTTATTTATTTATTTATTTATTTATTTTTGAGACGGAGTCTCCCTCTGTTGCCCAGGCTGGAGTGCAGTGGCGCGATCTTGACTCACTGTAAGCTCTGCCTCCCAGGTTCACGCCATTATCCTGCCTCAGCCTCCTGAGTAGCTGGGACTACAGGCGCCTGCCACCACGCCCGGCTAATTTTTTGTATTTTTAGTAGAGACGGGGTTTCACCGTGGTCTCGATCTCCTGACCTCGTGATCCACCTGCCTCAGCCTCCCAAAGTGCTGGGATTACAGGTGTGAGCCACTGCGCCCAGCCAAAATTTTTGTTCACATTATGTTAAATTTATTCCTAGGCACAATAGTACATTTTTTAAAAATTGCATTTTCTAATAGTTTGTTTCCATTGCATAGAAATGCAATTAATTTCTGTATATTGTATGTAGCAACATCATTAAAATAATAATTTTGATTATCTCTGTAGAAAATTACATCATATAAAAATGATAGTTTCTTGTTTCCATTTCAGTAAGAATTGTCTATTATTGCTTTCTATTTCTCTGTTTTACTCCATTATCTAGGGTTTCTGGTTAAATGTTTAATAAAAGTGGTGTTATTGGGCATTTTGGTTTTAATCTTCATGAAAAAGGAAAGTTTTAACCTTAACCCTAATTATAATTATTAATCTTATTTCAGACTGGATACTGGATGCTGAACTAGATATTGAACACTATTAAGTTTAATATCTATTCTAGGTCTTTTTCTGACACTGTATTTTTCTTAAGGAATTTATTTTATTTTTTAGGTTTTTAACTTTCATTTTAGGTTCAGGGGTATATGTGCAGGTTTCTTATATAGGCAAATTGCATGTCATAGGGGTTTGGTGTACAGATTATTTTGCCACCCAGGTAATAAGCATAGTACCTGAATGGTAGATTTTTGATCCTCACACCATTTCCCTCTCACCTCAAGTAGGCCCCTATGTTTGTTGTTCACTTCTTTGTGTCCATATGTACTCAGTGTTTAGCTCCCACTCATAAGTGAGAACATGGAGTATTTGGTTTTCACTTCCTGTATTAGTTTGCTTAGAATAATGGCCTCTAGCTCCATCAATGTTGCTGCAAGAGACATGATTTCATTCTTTTTAATGGCTGTATAGTATTCTATGGTGTATATGTACCACATTCTCTTTATCCAGTCTACTGTTGATGAGCATTTAGGTTGATTCTATGTCTTTGCTATTGTGAATGATGCTGTGATGAACATATCTGTGCTTGTCTCTTTATGGTAGAATGATGTATATTTCTTTGGGTGTATGCCCAATAATGGGATTGCTGTGTTGAGTGGTAATTCTGCTTTGAGTTCTTTGAGAAATCGCCAAACTGCTTTCTGCAATGGCTGAGCTCATTTATATTACCACCAGCAGTATATAAATGTTCCCTTTTTCTCTGCAACCTAGCTAGCATCTGTTATTTATTGACTTTTTAATAAAAGCCATTCTGACTGGTGTTAGATTGTATCTCATTGTGGTTTTAATGTGTATTTCTCTAATGATTAGTGATGTTGAGCACTTTTTCATATTCTTGTTGGCTGTGTGTATGTCTTCTTTTGAGAAGTATCTGTTCATGTCCCTTGCCCACTTTTTAATGGGGTTGTTCACTTTTTGTTGTTGATTTAAGTTCCTTATACATGCTGAATATTAGATCATTGTCAGATGGATAGTTTGCAAATATTTTCTCCCATTCTGTGGGTTGTCTGTTTATTGTGTTGGTAGTTTCTTTTGCTGTGCAGAAGGTCTTTAGTTGAATTAGGTACCAATTGTCAATTCTTATTTTTGTTGCAATTGCTTTTGGCATCTTCATCATCTTTGCTAGGTCCTATGTCAAGAATGTTATTGCCTAGGTTGTCTCCCAGGGGTTTTATGGTTTTCATAACTACATTTAAGTCTTTAATCCACCTTGAGTTGATTTTTACATATGGTATAATGAAGAGGTCCAGTTTCAATCTTCTGCATATAGCTAATCAGTTATCCCAGCACCATTTCTTAAATGGGGAGTTCTTTCCCCATTGTTTATTTTTGTCAACTTTGTCAAAGATCAGATGGTTGTAGGTGTTCAGCATTATTTATATTCTGTTCCATTGGTCTATGTGTCTGTTTTTGTGCCAGTATCATGCTGTTTTGGTTATTGTAACCTTGTAATACAGTTTGAAGTTGGGTAAGGTGATATCTTCAGCTTTGTTCTTTTTGCTTGAGAATACTTTGGCTATTTAGGCTCTTTTTTGTTTCCATATTAATTTTAAATATTTTTTTTTCTAATTTTAAATATGGATGAAGTCATTGGAGAAGCCCAAGAAGCAGGCTCTTTCAGTCCACACTCCTCCCGGCTCCAATTTGAAGAGCTGCTGTCATGTCTGCTGCTGTGCACTGGGGTGCAGGGGCAAGGAGCAAGGGATGACCCCCTCTCCAAGTTCATTCCTGGGCTTTGGTGGTGCCCACTTCAGCAGCTGGTGCTGTGCTCATGTTTCCTCTGACCCAGTGCTTTGGTGGGCTGCACTCCACCCCCTTCTTAAGGGTAATCTGCACTGAGGATTAGCTCTCCAGGAGAGAGGGGACTCCTTCTTCCCACTCCTTAAAGCTGGTGGGGCACTGTCCCCCAACTGACCAAGAGAACAGGCTGGGCACCCAGCAATGGCACACAGAGACCATTTACAGGTCATAAAGCTGAGTCTGACTGCAAGCCTCACTGACCAGGAGAAACCTTGTCTTCAGCAATTCTCCTCCTGCTCCAGTCCTGCGATGGGAGAGAGCCTAATTTCAGTGCCTACTGCTAGGGCACTCTCCATACTTGTCACTCAGTTCTGGACATGGGAGCCCTTCCACTACTCCAGGGCAAGTTCTCCAATCTCTGGCCCTAGATGAAAATGCCCGCAGTGGCTGCCACTGCCAGGTCTCCAAATGATGGATGTCTTTATATGAGCCTGGATTAAAAATGGCATCGTTTTCTCAGTCTCAGGTCTTGGAGATTGCCTGCTGCTTTTCCTGATGTCTTTCCCTCTCTTCAGCCTTTCCCCAAGTTAGCTCCTGAAATTGGGAGAAACAGGGTGCTCTCCCTTGGCCTGGGTTGTACAGATCCTTAGTGAAAAGGTGAGTCACAGAGGGAGACTGACAGCCCCTCTCACATACTGGGGCTTCACTCATTTTTATCAGCCAAATGTCATCATGAGGGCTGCTTGCCCACTTTATCCTACCCAGGGTCTTGGGTGTCCTTTGCTGTTCCAGTGAATCCCTGTTTTCCTTCCTGAATCAAAGCTCACAGAGTTGAACTTTATGTACTATTTTGCTATTTCCAAGTGGCTGAGGCATGCTGAAAGCCTCTAATCCACAATCTTGGAAAAACTGACTCTCCTATTAATATTAAAAACATTCTCAGTCACTGTATTTTTTATTATGCCTCTTTTATTCTTTTTATCATATATTCCTGGAATTCTGATTAAATATTTGTTACATTTCCCATTCTCATTTTTCTTAACCTCCCTGTTAGAGCTCCACCTTTTGTCTCTCTCTGTGCTATATTCTCATTAATGTTTTGGAATGTGTCTTCCAGTTCACACACTTTCTCTTCTGGTTTGCATAATATGCTATTTAACCTATTATGGTTTTAATTTAAATTAGTATACTTTTCACTGCTAAAATTTCTGTCTGATACCTTTTTAGTTCTCTTTGGTTACTTTCCACAGTTTGTTGTTTGTATTTGTTTCGTATTGTTGCTTTAACAAATTCTACAAATTTATAGGCTGAAAATAAAACTCATTATTATCTTAAAGTTCTGTAGATTTGAAGTTCAGAACAAGTTTCATGGAACTAAAATTACAGTGTCTTCAGGGCTTCATTTTTTATTGGAGACTCTTAGGTTGAATCTGCTCCCAGGCTCATGAAGGTTGTTGGCAGAATTCAGTCACATGCAACTGTAGGAGTGAGGTCCCTGTCTCCTTGCTGGGTTTCAGCTAGGGGTCGTTCTCAACTTCTAGAGGCTTCCTGCACACCCTGGCTTGCGGTCCCTTTTATCTTCTAAGCCAGCAATGGTGGTTTGAGCCTTCTTTTGCATCACATCTCTCTGACTTCTCATTGTGTTTCATCTTGCCCATCTGACTCTTCTGTCATCCTCATTTGCATTTAAGTGCTCATTTGGCCACATTGTGCACACCTGTATAATTTAGGATCCTTTCCCTATTTTAGTGTTAGCTGATTACTAACCTTAATCACATCTGTAAAGTCCCTTTGCAGCAGTACCTACATTAGTGTTTGATTGAATAACCAAGAAACAGAAATTTTTAGAATTCTGTTTACCATACGTATGTTTCCAAACATTATACATCCTCATTTTATATTCTGTATTTGATAATTTTAACATATGTTGCCCTTGTACTTTGGATCTCTTTCTTTTGGTTATCTTGGCTCCTGCACATTGTGCAATATGTTCTGATATAATTTGTAAGTTTTGATTAAAATCGCACATGAAGTTTAGCCTTAGTAACGTTTTAAGGCCCTGATTGAAAAAGGTCATCCTTCTTTTCCCAGGTACTTGAGAATACTACCAACTCAAAATTATTTTAAAATAGGGTTTCAGATTAAGTCCAACTCTTTCCCATGCTCTGTTCTCTGCCCTGCCCCCGACACACACATTGGTATTGAGACTTTAGGCTTCCTCCACCTGTTGTGTAAACCAAAATATGAAAGTTCTCCTGATATTTTCCTCTATGTGGTGAGATTTTTCCCTAGCTCACATTCTCACTAAGAATATAGTCCTTTGGGATCCTAACCCTATATTGGTTTCCATCCACCCTTAACTTGGTTAGACCCTAGCTTTCTCTCCAATTCCTATGAACCCATTAAGAGATCTCTAGGGATCAGCAGTTACCACCTTCAGTTCTTGTTTAAATCTCTGGATTCTTGCTTGTGCTTCATCTTTCTCTTCTGAGGACTTCCATTTTTTCTTGTAGACACAATTATGTTATCCAATATTTCTTATCATTTAGCTTCAAAAAGATCCCACGCCGTATCTGTACCACTGTACTATCAGTAAGAAAATTCCCTTTATTTCTTTTTTAAAACCCTGTTTTTTCTTTCCAGACAGATTCCCATATGTGGAAAAACCTTTTAATTTCTACTTCCCTTATGTATTATTTTTACTGTTTACTTCTACATTAATATGGTCTTGCCTCTATAATGGGGACCTGGGATTTTGATATTTGCATTCCCAAAACTTACCTAGTTAAGTTTTTACTGAACAATTTGATTCATCTAGAAATAACATGATTAATACTGCCCCTGGAGAATAATTTTAACTATTTCATTTTTTAGATTATGCTAGAATAATAAGCTGATACAGTTTGTTCAGTTTTACTCTTGCATTCCTAATCCAATCCTTCCTCTACTAAAATATTTAAAAAACATTTCAATTGGTAAAATCCACATACTCAAGCAAAAATAAAATTTATTAACTAAACCAATAAAATTTTAGAACAGAAATGTCATCATAAGGTCTCTTATATTTAGCCATGATAGAGATATAATAATATATCTAATAATCTTTGACACGTAATAATACATGGTACACATGTCAAGATACAATCAATGTACCATGACATCGTTTTGTCAATTTTTGCTAATAATGTTCATTAGTACCACTGTCTAAAATTATGTCTAAAATTATGTACCTCCCAGGCTGAAAAAAGAAAGGTTTGGACACCATGGTGAAAATATTGCACACATATGAGAGAAAAGAAGCTTGAATTGTAGAGATGCTGACATGTACAGCAGCAGTGGAGGTGAGTGAAAGATATACATATGTCAGTGCAGCCTTCCAAGTGCCTGCATGAACAGACAGTAAGTAGGCACTTAGTAGAATTGCTGCTGTCATCTAGACAAGATCCAATCCTAAGTAAGATGCTGAAATTCAAAGTGACAAAGATTTCTAGTTAACCTCTACGTAATGATCAGCATAATGACAAAAACACTATCTACCATAGAGTGGGAGGACAAAGGATTTTTGATCATCTGTTTAGAATTGCTTTCCGGAAACTTTCAAAGACAGTATGCAACTCTCAAACTAAAATAACTTGAGAACTTTAATGTAAATGGGACAAATGTGAAATGGGTCATTTAAGTCATTTTTGATATATCAAACATAAAGCTGTGGTAAGAGAACTATATCACTCACTTAAACAAATTTTCACTAAGTATTGTTTTTCACATACTCAGCTAGCAGCTATTGGAAGTAATTCATTAAAATTATCCAAGCTGAAATGTTTACATTATTTTATTGAGACCAAAACTTACTCATTATAATTTGAAAAGTCATTTTATTTTTTTATAATAAAAATGCATCCATGATCTGACGCAATTCAGCAATGATAAATTGAATGACTAGAAAAAAGCAGAAATGTAATAAATACTACAGATTATAAATACATGTGTAAAATATGATAGGGAAAGGAACAAGTGAATAGAATAAACATAGAAGAGTTATACAAAGCAGCAATATTATAATTTAAGCTTTACATGGACAAATTTTTCTTTGAAAAAATGCTTAATTTTTTGCATTGGCCCATTAATAAACATAGATAAATAATGAACATGACCAATTAATAATTTGCATGTTAAATATTATTTTAAAAACCCTCTTTACTATATTTAGTTTCAAGAATAGGTTTGTAAATAATCTTATTTGAATAAAAAATGACAAGGTCAGTAACATCTAGAAAGTGCCAACGAAGATTAAAAATAGCAAAGGTTTATTTTTTGCTTTGTCTTTTGTTGTATTTTTAGCATGAGAATTGCTATGATATAACATCTGCATCTTTTGCTAACTGTGCACCTTACTTTGTTTTTGATCATTTTCCCTTTAGCTGAATTTTGGAATGCCAATAGCACTTTCTCTTTAAAAATTTATTTATTGATATATAATATTTGTACATATTTTGGGGGTGTATGTGATATTTTGCTACCCGTATACAATGTGTAATTGTCACATCAGGGTAATTGGAAACTCATTCTTTTTCACATCCTCACTTCTAGAAGACTATTCTTATCCTACTTCTGTTTAAATGTTTAGTTTTTTTCTTTTTGATTTGATTTTAAATCATTTATTTTTCTCTTTTGTAATATGCCAGCAGTTTTCATTCTTATTCTTTTTTCCTTCTTTTTTTCCTTTTTTCATTGTAATGTTTACATACTAGAGTTATGTGATTTTTCTGTCCGTATACACAGCGATAATTCATTTAGATTTCTACATCTCTTTATTTTTAACATATGACATTATGTATTTCTGAACTAAGATAAACACTTAAGCAAAGTTGTTACTCATATACGAAAATATGTTAATAGTTTTTATAGCGTTCAGCTTTCCTTTCTAACTATACTGTACTAATAGTGAGTGCAAATCATAGCAAGCCTTATCCATAGCTCTCCAAAATGAATTTCTCAGTGTGCCAATATCATAAAAATATGAATTATATTACTCTAACTATAGAGTTCAGTAGAAATAAATTCTTATCTATAAATTATCTGTTATTTAGTATATTCAGCCATAATTTTGGAATTAGTGCTTCAATCTCAATTTTCATATTACATGTATATATTAAGAATAATCCAATTGGATTTTTTAAATGAGGAAACGCACATATCATTTAGATTAAACTTTTCTCTTCATCACCAGATGACCATGGCTTTGATTTCTTAGCAAATTCTCTGGAACAACACTGCAGAAATGATTTATCCAAGTACCGAATTAACTTGTTTATCTTATTTTCTATTTTTAGTTTCATGGGAAATTTCTGAAATAATAAATTGCATTTAAAATGTTACATTGAACTCCAACTGTAAGATGAAACAAATACTCTAATCTCTTTGAAGGTCAAGTTATAAATTATTCTTATGATGAAGCAAGTTGCAGATGGTTCATGAGCAAAATCTCAAACATGGGCTTCTTGATGAAGGCACATAGATGCTCTTTAGTTGCCCTGCAATAACAAATATGGACTCTGAGTTATAACAGCAGGTTTCGGGTATTCACGAGAATTGCAGCAGCTACACCATAACTGATTTAAATGTGTCATTAGTTATTTAGAGCCACATTTTACAGTCAATTATTAATGCCTTCCAGAAATTACCACAAGATAGTCAGAACTTTTGTGCTTATCATGGCATGGTCTCATTACTCATAGCAGGAGCCCACGAAGGGTAAGTGTAGAGGTCAAACATGGGTACAATCCAGGTACATATGCCAAGCATAACCACAGCAACACCAACAATGTTGACACCAAGTCCAGCTTTAACCTTGAACAGGAAAGAGCATAAATGTCAGTGTCCCAGAAGAAAGCCTACAGGAGATTAGAATCCTATTGTAGGAAGTATATGCCAGATTTATATGCATCCTAAATGATTAGTATAAATTGTCATTTTTTTAATTATACTTTAATTTCTAGGGTACATATGCACAAGGTGCAGGTTTGTTACATATGTATACATGTGCCGTGTTGGTGTGCTGCACCCATTAACTCATCATTTCTTAAATCCAGGGGTTCTTCTCCATTCATAGCAAGAGAAAAATCTGTCTCCAACTAAACATCGAGTTGGAGAGTCTCAGAGAATTTCCTCTTGGGAATATACCTAAGTAATTCTGATTAGAGGAAAATCCCTTAGAAATCTGCCACTTCATGTTAAAGCAGAATTTCAGTTTTGTGGTTTTATATTTCAATGAATAAGATTCAGGACACCATACGGCAACTGTATCTTTTATATTCACTCAACACAATTGTTAATTTAACCTTCAATATTTTCTTATTGAGATTTTATGCCATGTCTATTATCTTTCTTAGCATTTTCATGGTTTTAGCTCTTATATCATTTTTCTACAGTCCATTAAACAATCTCAGAGTTGCTTTGTATCTCTTAAAATAAAAATTGGCAAACTACTGCCCTTGATTTGTTTTGGTAAATAAAGTTTTATTGGACCACAACTATGCTTATTTGTTTACATATTTTCTTTGCTTTCATGATACAATGGCAGAGTTGAATAGTTGTGACAGAGAACATATGGCCCCACAGGGCCTCAAATATCATTTGCCCTTTTACAGAGAAGGTTTGCTTACTCCTGTATTCTCTGCATTAAAACATGGAGCCCTGAAACAAAAGAGGAATACTTAGCGAGGGTGATAACAAATGCCCTCTCTCCTGTCCATTCAAGCCAGCCACTTATTTATCCCAGAATCCTGTTTTTATCCTTTCTAATACACATACATCAGGCATTACTTATATTGTATTATGCACATTTTCCTTACCAAATGCATATTATTTTTGCGTAGAGGCAGTTCTAGAATGTTTATGTTGCAGGGGCTTAGGAACAGCAGTCTGTGTGAAAGAAAGGGAGCTGGCACTTACCTTGGAACTGTATTTGCATAGGAAGCTCACTGAATTTACTTTGGCTATATTATTGTTTGGGTTGGTTTGGAAATCGGTGATGAAGATTTGGAAACTACTAGAATATTCTCAAGACAGTTCTTAAAAAGTACTGAATATTCTACCGGTACTTTTGTATTTGGCAAAAATGTGCATGCTTTATCAGTGAAATTCTTCCTTATTGTTTGCTTGTGTTTTCACGTTAGGTCCTGGTATTGAAATCACAACAAGAAAGATACTTTTTTATCAGTCAGGCACTGACTCAGTGTCTCATTCAGAGGAAATGTTGGTGCATAAATGTTTGTGATAGAAAATCACAGTGTTGTTTTGATTGCTGATTTCTTTAACCATATTACTTCCTTTTGCCTAGATCAGTTTGGATCCTAGTGTTGACTTGTAAGTTTACGCTGTCATGTGGAGCATGTTCAGTGCTCTTTTCCTTCTTCCAAAGCATTAAGGATGCATTCAACATCTCTCTGTGACCATAAGTTTTAATGGCATGTTCACTTCTGATTATCACCCTTAAAAACAATTCTATGATTAGTCATGCACACCCCATTCATAAACATAATTCAGGCCCTGCTTTTCCTGGTGGTTGATTGGTGTATAAAAGGGAAGATAATTCAAGACATGGCACATACCAAGATGTGTATTGGATCTGATAGTATTTTTTCAGCTAACTCACCATGTCAATGACTTTCAGATGACCATATGAAAAGACAATAGCATTGGGTGGATTTGCTACTGGTAGGAGGAATGCAAACGAAGTACACAGAGTAGAAGGTATCAGAATATAAAGAGGGTTCACATGAATGGCTTCAGTCTGTTGTAAGAGATAAAAAGGAGTCTAAGTAAAATTTTGAGGGTAGATACCAAATATAAAAAAAAAAACAAATGTATTATAATAAGCCTTCCCAGAAGCAGGTTGGAACCTAATGACATAAAATTATATACATCATTACAGTTACAACTTGAAGAATATTTTTAAGAAAATGTCTCATCCTCTTGTTGTTTATACAGTTACGGATGCCCACTTAAACATTACAGTCCAGTTCATTTAGAAAATAAAATATTATTTATTCCAGAAACTAAATAAAAACAGCAACCATTTATTACTTATCTATTGCTAGGTGCTATGCTAAATATTTACATATATGTATATATTCATATATTTACACATAGTATAGTTTATAATATATAAGAAATGTCACATATATATATTGAATTTTTACCATGATTTTATGAGATGGCTACTATAACCTCAAATAACATAAAGAAACGGAGGCCCGGAGAGGCTAAAGTAACTTGTCCAAGCATGCAGCTGGTGAGCAACAGAGCTCAGGTAGGTTTTCAAGTCCCTGTGGCTCCAGCACTTCTCATTACACTAATAACTTTACTGCCTCTGTGATATATGCAATTTAAGATTTGCTTAGGGATCATCACGTAAGAAGAGTTACTACTATTCTTAAATCAACACATAATTTTCTAACTGTTCTATGTTGAGAAATTAAAAAAACAGCAGAAAACAACACAAAATGATATTGTACCAATATACACAGCCTATATTTTTTCTACTTTCAATCAGCAGCTTACGAACACCAACATACGCCCTTTGAGCTTGTAGCAGCATAATTCCAGAAAGACAATCCTTCTTAATTTAAAGTGCTTTCCTTTCACCAAACCCATCTACCCCAATAAGAAAAACATTTTACTTAAAGCTGTTTCTTGTAATTGCTACCTAGATGGAGAAAAGAAGAAAAGACATTCTTTCTCTCTCTCTCTTAGCAAACCCACTTACTTTTTAAAAATTCTTCCCTGGGCAGTAGAAAACTGTGTCTAAGATATTTAAGCCTGAAGCCTGAAGTGTGAGCCTAGTTTTTCATTCATTTGCAAATCACTTATATGAACCACTTCTCAGAAATTTAGGAACAATGTTCGAGAGGCAAAAGTGTCAGCGGTAGAGATAATACTAAAGTTACCAGCAAACACTGAATTCCAAGTCTTATATCTGAAATGGGTCTAGTCTGACCCTCTCTCTTATTTATAAAGGAAAAAGCTGGACTGAGAAAAAGTAAGTTGTTCACTTAAGATCATGCTGCTTGAACATGAAAACTTAAAAACAGTTACCTAGAGTGAAGGTCCCCTGAAAGCATTAATACAAATAAAGACCACCCTATAAGTTACTTACAGGAGGCCCATTTAGACCAAAAAAGATTCCATACCACAACATGAGAACCAGCATTCCAATCCTGTTTTTATCCTTTCTAATACACATACATCAGGCATTACTTTTATTGTATTATGCACATTTTCCTTACCAAATGCATATTATTTTTGCGTAGAGGCAGTTCTAGAATGTTTATGTTGCAGGGGCTTAGGAACAGCAGTCTGTGTGAAAGAAAGGGAGCTGGCACTTACCTTGGAACTGTATTTGCATAGGAAGCTCACTGAATTTACTTTGGCTATATTATTGTTTGGGTTGGTTTGGAAATCGGTGATGAAGATTTGGAAACTACTAGAATATTCTCAAGACAGTTCTGCTCTTAATGAAGAGTACTGCTCTTGATGAAGAGTAAAGATGGGATAAATGAGATACTCACCAATGGAGATAATATTGGGAGAAAGAGTGTAATGGTAGCTGGATTGCTGGCTACCTCAGTTAAAGATGTGACCATCAAAGAAGATATCAGAATTATTAGCCATACTGGTAATGAACCCAGAGGAGATAATTTATTTCCTATCCACTTAGATAATCCAGACTCCTAAAAAACAAATTTGCAATATTTGTTACTCATGAATAATTCTTTGTAATCAGACACAATAAAATCCATAAAAAACATTATTTCCTTTGAAAACTCACTTTCTAAAACATAATTTTAATCTTTTTTCCATGGTTTGGTAGGTCTGGGTGGCTTTGGTAGGAAGGAGCTATTGCTTAGTCTTATTTTAACACTAGGAACATGGTTTAGAAATTTTGAAATGTATTCCCACTTTTTTCAATTACATTTTAATTTTATCTAATTTATATATGTGGATATTTTAATAGACCATATAGAGGGCTTTAAGAGAAGAGCAGCCCTTCTGATTCACCTCTCTCTATTCCTAAGTTATATTCTGCAGAGGCAACAACTTTCAACCCTTATTAGCCACCTATAGCTAGCTATATTTAGGTATTCATAGTTACCTTTTAAAATAGTATTTTAATTATGATTTTTGCTTACTTTTAAAATTTAGATATTATTTACTGACTTTCTAATATGTTACATGATAATTCAGCTCTCTTACACCATCTACCAAACATATATTGTTTGTTTCTTCATTCCCCCATACTCATGTATTAACATTTTTGGTTAAATCAATATTTAATGTTTACCACTATGATTAAATAAATATTGCTCATAGCTACACCACTTAGCATACTATCAGTGCATTTACTCTCCCTTCCCCCACAAGAAACAACTACCTCATTATTTTGTTTGCTTAGTTTTCCAAGTACCTATCACTAATTCATCTGAAATTAAAACTAAAAAACTCCCCACAAATAGATGAACATATCAGGTAATTGCTGTCTTTTCATGTTCCCTGATAGCAATATCTATTCTGGAATATTTCCTCCTCCTGCTCCATTTGGCTTAGTTTCCCTTTAAATCTATTCAACTGTTATTGTCCTGGGACCCCTCTTTACTATAATATTATGACGTTCCTTCTCCTCCCCACTTTGTGGGATCATTTTTTAATCTACTCTTTTGCATTGGAGGAGCACTTCCTTCTATAACTTCCTAAGAATTGGTATAAGAATCTTTGCATGCCTGAAAACCTTTTTCTTTTCTGTTCCCACTGTTCTTACTGTTTTTCATTTGTAGAATTCTAGGTTCAAAATAACTATAACTCCACACTTCTAAGCCATTACTCCATTTCCTGTGGTTTCCAGTTGGATTCTTTAGAAGCCTGATCATATTCTGCTATTTGATTCATTATACATAGTGCAGAAAAACTGGCTATACTCAGATTAGCAAGGATGTTGTTCTGTGTTTCTCCCCCACATAAAAGGGAAAATCCCCCTTTTGTGGAATTTCAGTAAGCTATTGCATGTATGAATCTTTATGACAACTAGAAGTGGTATGAGAAATACTCTAATTACAAGCAGTATACTCTCAGATCAAAAGCTGGCACAGAAATTCCCAGATGTGAGTACCAGATATCATGTGTGGTTTTGGCTTGTATTTTTGTTTATCTGCTTGTTTTTGCTTATGACTTTTAGGTAGAAAAAGATTATCCACCATTTTAGTCACATTGACACAAATTAATCCTAGAATAGGTATACTTTAAGAATAGGTTTTATCTATGTCTAATTAGATGTGGAAATGATTATACTACATATTGTTTCCCTGTGGGGACGAAATCGCATCTTCATCCCCACGGTTCCAAAATTCTACATAAAGTGCTTTGGTATTGGTCACCCAGTAGCTCTCTCAGTCCAGAATCTCAAAGTCTCTAGCTCTAAGAAATTTCTTGTGTTATTTTCTGGAAATGTTCTTCCTTTCTATTTTTTTCTCTTTTTTCTGAAATGCCTATTAGTTGACTGTTGAACATTTTGGATTGATGTTCTAATGTTCTTATCTCTTTGTGAGCCAGTGTCTCATTGGCTCAATTTTGCTACAAAGTAAATCTCAATTTTCTATCAGGGAGGACAGAGAACAACAGCAGGACTGGGGAAAGCATCTGGGAAGCCCATAGATCCTTATTCACTTTTTAAACCATCCTCCATATTCAGCTCTGGCTTTTACTGTGGCTTTCAGAGTTATCTTCTGCCTCCAATTCCTGAGGTCTGCCAGGATGCTACGGATAACCAGCATGTTTCTTGTTGGCTCTTCATTTCGCCAGCCTATATGTTTCATATTTTACTATTTTTCTATTTGTACAAAGTCAGTTACTCTCAAATATCCTCTTTCCATGTTCTAAATGTGATCAACATTTCTTGCCTCTTCTTGTCCCTGTCATATAGTCTTTGTCTTTATGGATTGACGTGTTTTTGTTGTTACTGCAATTTTAATGGATATCTGAAATAAAAAATAAATCCTGCATGTTTAACCTAGGAGAGAAAATTTTAAGAATGTATGAAAATTGAAGAGGAGATATTCACTGATAAGAATTTGAAACTGTCTATCTGCTCATGAGAGAGAAATCATGTCAAAACAAAAACCAAGGGGCATTTAAGAGAAAAGTAATTGCAATGAGGTGAATTCCATAGTAGTTGCTGTTTCACTGTTCTGTTCCCAACTAGAAAGGTTATCTAGTTCTGGACACTTGCCAGACTACAATTTGAAAGAAAAGTGTTGAAAATTAATTGCCTCCAAATTTTTTACAGTCTAGCTTTTAGGGGCATATTTGTCCACAGCCATACTCTTGAAGCTCATGGCTTCAATCTGGCCACTTAGAGATAGAGTTATTCTGGGTATCCTGTAGACATTTGGCGCTATATATTGAGATTTTTATAGCAAACTAGACCTCCCTCTCTGGGTTTCTAAATTCTTCTACTGAGAGAACCTTGTGCATCAGACTAAGTCCACACCTTTTCATTTCCTCAGATTTTGTGTGCTAGGGTCTGGCTGATGCTTTCAAAATCACTTTGAGTGTCTAGGATCCAATCCAGACACATAATTCTGTGCAGAAAAATTGTCAATAAAGTTAGAAGCAAAGGAGTATCTTCCAATAAGTTATCAAGAAGAGAAGAGACAGTGATTTGTTTTGAGAAGTATAGAAATTTAACCTCCTGGAAGCCAAAGGGCTAAACATGACACCTCTCTCACCATTCTGTTCAATTTGATGACTGAATAAGGAAATGGAGGAGCCATAAGCTTTGAATATTTCAAATAAGTCTATGAAAACCAGAATGAGTGGTTTTTAATTAATCTAGGAGTAATTAATTTTCATGGAATTTTGGGAGAAGACAATTTTCTTCCAACAACTCTACAAAGACCAGGGCAATTACAAGGGATGAGGGCCTCCCCAAACTGTTGCTTTATATCAACTGGATAGACAGGTCAAATAAAGTCAACCAACACCTCGTGGTGTTTTTATTTCTTCCTAAGATTAGACATAATATAATGTTAGAAAGGGTTATGTGAATTTTTCTCCAGACTTTATTCAATAAACATTTACTAATTATCTTTAATGCTAATATTATTTCTCATTCTCTTTTTTTAAACAGCAATAGCATCATGATATACTGAAGTCCAAGAGCTACTCAAATTAATAATGACATAAGGTAAAGGCATAAGCAAACAAAAAGTATATTTCACTAGGAGTCACTTTACATAATACTATTTCATGAATTAAACATTTTAATCTTTTTTGTATTATTTCTTTTGACATTCTGGAGCACCATAAAAACTATGTTTTATGCTTGCAGCCTGTAACATTTCTTGAACTCTGAACTCACCTCATTTGTGTGGTATATTCACTGCATAGCTAGCAAAATTTGCAACATTAAAATGACAGAGTGAAATTGAATATGCCCAAAGATTGAATGTCTCTGTGCTCTTCTTTTGAACAGTCTAGTTAATTCTTAAATATCTTACACACAGAGTATTACCTCACAACCATCTGCCAGGGCAAATCCTCCACCAACAAGAATGGCTATATCCCAGGGCATGAATGACTGGAATTCTTTCCAAGTAATCAGTGGAGAGTAATCAAAAGCAACTGCAAAACAAAAATCCTGCAGTTACACATTGCTTAAAATATTACAATATGACATTTGCTTCAGCATCCTAAGTAGCCATCTTACAGGAAGTTTGTAATATTCCTATATTGTTTTTAAAGAGGGGAATTAATCTGGAGTTTGAGTAATTTCCACCTGGACTAGGTGGAACATTCTACTATAAAAAAGAGAAAACTCTATAACTTAAAAAAATCCTTTGGGTAATATTATAGAATATATTTCACTAAATTATAACATCGTCACTTATAATGGTACTCATTCATTCACTCACTCATTCATTTATTCATTCCAGTAACATCTTTGCCAACTGTGAATGGCACAGTGCATTAGACTATAATATTCTTTGCTATGCAAAATGTCCATAATATTCCATTGGTTCCAAGAGCATCTTGTAGAATTTTAATTATTATCCATTAATATTTGAACGGTTTTTAAGTCATAAGGAGGATCATGATAGATTCACCAAGATTTCAGTTTAAAAATAATTCAAGATTCAGATTAAATAAAGTATTATTTGTGAGGTCCTTAAAGTGCTTATAAAAGGATTATCATAAAGATTTCTCTTTATATTTGGCTTCTGATCTCTCCATTGCTTTGTTGATAAATAAGTTCATTTGGAGACATATTCTGCCCATTTAACATGTGTATAACAGGCAGCCTTCTACATGGTAAGATTTTAAGTTTACTAATAAGTTTCCTTCCTATCATCTTCCCCCAAATCCAAACCAAACCCATCCTCACCGATAACTGAAATTATGTCACCAGGTTTCTTACTTTAAGGTCATATATCTTGTTAAAATGTAAACATCTCTGAAATGTACTTCTTAATTAAAATTTAACATATTATATATTATTTGTCATTTTTAAGCCTTGTATGAATGACTTTAGCAGGGAGAGAGAAAGGTGGGTAGGAGCAAGGCTCTTTCTAAGGGAGGGAATTCAGATGTGGACACCAGGGAAGCTAAAGCTAAACATGGATTCGTCAGTACTTGCCACTGCCAGACCTCAGGGCTTTGACTGCAATGATCAGAGTCCTTGGGGTCCCATAGGAATCAATGCTCCATACTGCATCACCTCCTTAACACACATTGAGATATTCTAATCTCAAGTGAAAAACAAAATACGTTTGTTTCTATGCTGTGCTACATGTGTCCTGGAAATCTGATACATTAGTCATTTATAGATTCTGACGAAAGTCAAGTGGGCCAACACAACTACATAAATCCCAGTTCCATCTCCATAAGAACAAACAAACAAACAAAACCACAAGTCTACTAGTTTATTTCCAGACAATTACAAATTAGTTGTCCCACAATGACAAGATAGGAATCTGACTACTCAAAACATGCTGTGTTGTAAAGCAAAGATATGGATGAATCTTGTGTTTAAAAAGTGTCTGTGTCTGTGTGTGTGTGTGGGTGTGTGTGTGTTGAGAGGATGGTATGCTCAGGCAGATGTGTACACTTCTTTTTCATGTGTTGTAAATACAATGAATGCTGCCGCAGAATACCTTTTCTTTATTTTTATTACTATCATTATTTTTAGAGACCCTCTGTTGCCCAGGGCAGTGGCACAATCATAGCTCACTACAGCCTCCAACTCCTGGGCTCGAGTGATCCTCCTGCATTGGCCTCCCGAGTAGACACTACACCTGGCTAATTTTTTTAGTTTTTTGATAGAGCTGGGGTCTCACCATGCTGCCAAGGTTTATTTCAAGTGATCCTCCTGCCTGTCTCCCAAAGTGCTGTGATTGCAGGTGTGAGCCACCACAACTGGCCCTTTTATTTCAGCTGTGATCCTAGGATATGGCTATGTGAGGTTGATTTAGCTTTTGTTCCAGAACTACTTTGAGAATGTAAATACTCTTTCTCTTGAAATTCATCACCTTTTTAGATCCTCTGCATTTATTACCAAGGTATCATAATGAGGCAGCGTCTTCCAAGTTCTTTTTCCTATGTTTGCCAATAGTAAGACTAATTTTGAAGTGGGTTTACCGTAGGTCAAATAGTATCGCTTGTAGCAGAGCCCTAGCCATGATACAAAAGGAAATCTATTCTCACTTCTGCAAAGTAAGATGATCTCTCTTGCAGGTGGAAGATGTGCTGGCTTGAAGACAGCATTGCAGTTTGCAAATAGGGCATGCTAGGCCAGGGATTGTGCCAGCATAGACTTTCTTTCTGCTCTAGGTGCCAAGCGAAACCAATGGAATTTTATAATTTTTGCTCTTCTGTTAAATTTATGCAGAATTATAAATGATACTCAACCAATTTCTCCTGTAGGTGTAGTTTTAGTCAATCTCTTAGCTGGTATAAGAAAGAATAGCAGCCCTATAAGTAAAGCAACAGTTGAATCTGTAGCAAAACCAGGGTACCTGTAAAAGGGACAAATACTTGTATTAAAAATAGCATCGAGAACTTAAATGAGCTAAAACACCAATTTTGCTAATAACATATCAGTAGTAGGTTATTATCAGTAGTACGTGGTGTAGGTTATTTATCCTCGATAATCTGCCCTAAAATATATGGATTCCCAATTAAATGACATAACCCTAAAAACAATATGACCATAACTGAAATTATGTCACCAGGTTTCTTACTTTAAGGTCATATATCTTGTTAAAATGTAAACATCTCTGAAATGTACTTCTTAATTAAAATTTAACATATTATATATTATTTGTCATTTTTAAGCCTTGTATGAATGACTTTAGCAGGGAGAGAGAAAGGTGGGTAGGAGCAAGGCTCTTTCTAAGGGAGGGAATTCAGATGTGGATACCAGGGAAGCTAAAGCTAAACATGGATTCGTCAGTACTTGCCACTGGGCTCGAGTGATCCTCCTGCATTGGCCTCCCGAGTAGACACTACACCTGGCTAATTTTTTTAGTTTTTTGATAGAGCTGGGGTCTCACCATGCTGCCAAGGTTTATTTCAAGTGATCCTCCTGCCTGTCTCCCAAAGTGCTATGGTCTAACTATCTTAGACCATAGTCCTATTATTCCCATATATCTCTTCTTATTTTCAATACCACGTATACACATGCTGACGTACTAGGCCAAAGTGGCAAATTTCCCTTTTAGATAAGCTTACAGATTTGTTAAACAATTTCTTCTTTGAATTATTTAATTTAATTATATTGATGGAGATTTGAAGCTGAAACATTGCTAGAGCAGGGAAAGCCCCATATAATTGATTTATAACATCCTTCTATTAAATCGTGGCAAGGCGTGATGTTTCTGTGGTCCTCTAAAACTCTTCTATAAATTGTGAAAAGGAATTGATCTGTTTTCTGAGATATCACACCTGCTTCTGTGGTTATAGGCTCTAACCATATCATACAAATGAAAGCAACCTACTTAATGCTTTGCACCCCATGAAATTCAATCAAGAATATTAATTGTTGGAGTGGTTTAGCCAATGCTCACAAATGGTCACCGTATAAATTAAGACTGATTCAGGAACAGATGGGGTCTTAGAATCACCAGACCATTGTAACAAATAAGACAGGTTTCCAGAAGCCTCAACAGGAAAGAACCTGCAGACCAGATATAACTGAAATAGGCATTGATAATTAGCATTTAGTTTTAAAAGTCAGCAATATTAACTAGTGTGTTTCTGTAGCCTGAGAAGAAATATGTACCATGCTAAAGATTCTTTTACTATCTTGTAACTCTGTAATGTGTACACACTACAGAAGCTTCTCTACTTCTATAATTTACTTGAAAAATCTAAAAAGCCAAAGAAATGCCACATCTTTCTCAATCTAGCACTTTTTAAAGCAGTCTACTTTCTTTAAGTATAGACACATTTTCTTTCATTATTAGTTAAAAATCTACCTTACCATAATTTGTCTTACAAACTGAACTGATATTTATAATTTTATTATACCTTATTTCTTTTGTTTCAGTTATAATCTTTGGTTGAATTTTTGGCAAATTGGGCCAGGCAGCATGTAACCAGATTTTGTTTGATATAAAAAGACACATTGAATTCAGTCCAGGTACAAACAGATGGAATGAAAACATTAGGTGGTAGCTATGAATCTTGATATATCACGTTAGCTTTAGAAATTCTTAATGCCTGAAACTCTACATAACAAATATGTCCCACAAAATAGATAGATTAAATTAGGGCACAAATACTGAAATAATTTCTTTTCTAAGTACTTTAAAAACTATTCTTATCATATTATAACTAATTTTTAGTTTCTCAGGAATGCAGTTAAGTTGTGTCAGTATTAGAAACTATTAAGCTTATACAAATTTTATTTGTTTGGGGTTTGCCAATTAGATTTATATTTTAAAATTCCATCCTCTCTCAAACCTTTGTTCCTTTCCTATTGTTTTCTCTCAGAATTATAGGTGGCATGAGTGCCTGCTCATAGCCAATACACTGCTTTCCTGCTACAAACAAAACATCTCCTGTTTCCTCCCATAAGAAACAGAAATTAGAAGCTGATTATATTGAATTTCCTACTGGGATTTCTGCCTGGGCTTTATTAACTATCTCTGATTTCATTTAATTCTTACACACTGGTGTTTAGATAAAGACTCTCCCTGTCTAGGATGACAAAAGTTGGATTTTAAAAGGGGGAAGCATTATTTTTTATGTTGATCTAGATCCTACCACAAAACCACAAAATACTAATTAAATATTACATAATAACTTGATTTAAATAATTGGATTCTAAACCTCTTAAAATGAAAAGCTTTATTTCCAAGGGAATCAAAAAGTTTATAAAAATGAAGCTGATCCTTTAAAACATACTACCATATTGCATTGCTTGACTTGCGTGGTCATTAGGAATTTGGATTCAGACTTCTTACCCTTTAGAAACATTGACAATGCCTATAAAACCAGAAGGTTCTGATTTGGGGGGGAAGAATTTCTTTATTCTATATGGGCAAAATACATATGACCTAAACAATTTTGGTTTCTACCCCAAAATACAAAATATATATATATATATTTTTTTTTGCTGGAGGATGTGAGACAGGAAGTCCAAGTAAGACATGTGCTGAATTTAGAAATTAGAGTAGTTCAGTGAAAGATAGATTGGGAACACAAATCTCACAACCGAATTATTTATATTGACATGTAGGATGGTCCTTAATTTAGAAAATTATGCTATACTCTTCCCCCTCACTTCACACAACTCAGCAATTGACTACTGGTATATAAGACACTGAGATATAAAATTAACTCTGACCCAGCTTCTAGCATCAGCTTTTAAAATCAGTCTTATTATTTCTTCAGAAATTCCTTATCTATGAAATGGAGGCTGGGCTGAACTTGTAGAGAACTAGTGCAAAAATGTAAATAAGTGAAGAGAAAAGACAAGATACTAAACCAAACAAATAGTCCTCCATAGAATTAAAAAACAAAGTGGTAAAAATCACATAACATGAATTTATATCAGATTATTAAGAGGCATTGAGTGGTATTTATTTCACATAATAACATTAGTATAGCACTTCCTATAGGGAGAAGGCCAGCACTATTCTAAATGCTATAATTATCTCCATCTTACAGATGAAGACCCTGATAATTAAGTGACTTGTCCAAAGTAAGTGGATGAGTCAGGAATGGAACCCAAGCAGTGTGGCTCTGAAATCTATGCTCCCAACCACCATAGGACATAGCCTTTCTGCTATTATATTTCTAATTTTGTAGGGATGGGAATAATTTTGTCTAATGGACTTTGCCTTTTAGTAACAGAGTAAGTAGTATGGTTATTCTTTCTGTGCTCTTATCCTAGATTTCATTCCTTATAATTTTTTTCCTGAAAAGATTAGAATTTAAAATATCTTTTCAAGGGAAAGAAAGAAAAATATCTCATCCAATCTTTCAGAATTACAGGAACCACATAGGAGAGAAGCAGAGTATAAAACAGGAAGGGCTGACAAACATAACGTGCAAAGCTTACTCTGAAAAAAGTGCAGACCAACCAGGAACAAATCCAGGATCTCGACTAAACCATAGCAAAGCCATTATAATGAAGAGGACCAAGGTCACAATTTCTTGATACCTGTGGAAAAATTCCAACGGCATCACTTCTTATTTTCTCAGTCGGGACATTTGTAGAAACTCCTTGAGCTATTGTCAGGAATGATCTCAGCAGAACACTAAACACTATAAGAACTAGATGTGTCAATAATTTGAGAGCATCAGTGCAGTTTGAAAAAGCCCTTACTCCTCTTTGGGGTCTCTCAGCTTCTTTTCATTTTACCTGGCAAATTTTAGTTAGACAGGGTATGTGTTTTATCATGTTGAGTTATAGTCTATAATCTCCATAGTTTAGCAAATTTGGGGCCCTAATCAAGTGTTGTAAGTATCTTGCAAGCAAGTATGTGCTTGTTTGCTTTTCAACAGCTACTTGCAGTGTAAACAGCATTTCTCGCTCTCCTCTCTCTCTCTGTCTCCGTGTGTGTGTGTGTGTGTGTGTGTGTGTGTGTGTCTTACCTTATTGGCCCAAGCTTTTGGTATTCTTGCTTAATCACCTCAGCACAAGCTTTTTGTTGGACTGTTTTGGTTTTGCCACATTTGAACATCTCCTTAAAACTGCAAAGAATAATTAAGCCTGTTTAAGCAAGAAATTCTTTTACTACCACCTCCCTGTAAGGAATATATTTTTGCAAAACGTCATCATCTTCATGCAATAGGAATCTCCCTTCATGCAATATGAATCTCCCTGTTAATAACAGACATCTGTGCTTTTCACCTCTACCTTCACCTCCTTTTTTGAATGTCTTCTGTCTTTTCTGTTTTTGCGTGGTTTGCTCACTTTTTCATGTTCAATTTTCATTGCATATTTTCCATGACATTCTTTACCAATCTCTTCCTTTTTCCAAGTTATTTTGTACCATTGGAATTTTGCCATGTGCCACTTATCTCTAACTAACATTTTATTACGTACTGGATCTTATATATTTAAAATGTATTTATTGTGTATCTTCGTTGTTAATTGTTCCACGCGTGTAAGTTTCAGCCCACTAGTTAAATTATTTGAGGGCAGGGACAGTGAGGTGGTCATAGATGTTTTCTTTGGCCTTCTATCTCTGAACACTGCTACCTCTGAATATACACAGTAAATACTTGACCCATCAATCCAATAGTACCTTTGGCAAATGTATGAGACAGTTGAGGTCAGATCCATCAATTTTCACAAAGTATGCTAAACTTGAGTTTTACACTAGTGCAGGGACTGATCATGGTCAGAGACTAAACTAAGCCTAGTCTTAGAAGTAAAATAAACTCACCATAAATATCGTTTGACCCAGCAATCCCATTACTTGGTATATACCAAAAGGAATATAAATCATTCTGTTATAATGATACATGCATGCGTATGTTCACTGCAGCAATATTCACAATAGCAAAGACACGGAATCAACCCAAATTCCCATCAGTGGTAGACTGGATAAAGAAAATGTGGTACATATACACTATGGAATACTATGCAGCCAAAACAAGAAATAAGATCATGTCCTTTGCAGGTACATGGATGGAGCTGGAAGTCATTATCCTCAGCAAACTAACACAGTAACAGAAAGCCAAACACCAAATGTTCTCACTCATAAGTGGGAGCTGAACAAGGAGAACACATGGGAGAAGAACAACACACACTGGGGCCTGTCAGGGGTGTGGAGGGAGGGAGAGCATCAAGATAAATAGGTAATGCATGTGGGGCTTAATACCTAGGTGATGGGCTGACAAGTGCAACAAACCATCATGGCACACGTTTGCCTATGTAACAAACCTGCATATCCTGCACATGTACATGGAAGTTAAGATAAAATTTAAAAAAGAAGTAAAACTCTATTACATTTTTTTCTTTAAGTTTCTTTACTCATATGTCCTAATGGCACCCACAACATAATCTTCCTGTTTATTTCCAATAGTAACTGCCACTTTTTATTGTTTTCAGCTGCTGGTTTTAGTGACCTCCTTCCTCACTAATTTTCTGTCTTGAAGTCCAGTGTCTTCAAAACTGAACAGTTTTTGTGAAATACTGTTCTAGATGTAGACTTTTAAGAAAATTCCTCCAGAGGAAGCACTAAATGAGAAAATGGCTAGATTCTTATGGATTATCTCTTGGAATGTTTATGAGTAGCTCAGTTAGTTTACATTTTGTGTCAGTATAGACAGAAAGGACATTTTCTTCTGTAAAGTATCCGGTGGGGCAAGCCTATACATTCATAATCACCCTCATGCATACACCTCAATGCCTGAATATGAGTGAATGGACAGTGCTACATTTATGATCAATCAGGAAATAATTGCTTTTTACAATCTCAGTTAAATTACTGACTAGTGCCAGTCTCAAACTTTTACCCCTTGTCATGACATAAATACTACTAAGAAACTACTTAATGCGCCACCTAGAGAGCAATCTGTAGAAGAGAAAATCATAGTAAAGAAGGAGATAAGTCTCCTTAGAAACAATTTTCCACCCAGTACATTGCATATGTAGTTTATCATTTTGGTTGCAGACAATAAATAGTTAAGTCGAAAGCCAAATTGGCATTGCTACAAATGAAGGTTAATGCCTTCACAAAGGAACTGACAAAGCCTATGACAATGCATCAAACTCTCCATTTAAATAAATTCAATGGCACTGACAGATGAGCTCCTCTTCTCAGGTATGTTGGGGTCATTTATAATGGGTGAGTTAACTGTGTTAATAGCCAACATGCTAATCAGAATGTATGCTAGTTTGCCAGGGGAGTGGCTGATAATTTCCATCTGTGAGTCTAAAATCTCTGGAGGTAAACACCTTGGCAGACAGAAAAGGACACTGAAAAATTAGCTGGAGCATGAATCTGTGCAGTGTCTAACAGATAGTGAACACCAAGGGAAATGTTTAAACATACCACTGATCATAATTTACAGACTTTGCCTAGTGTATGCACTTCATGGGATTTTTTTTCCTCATCGAGAGCACATTTCAATATATTTGCCTTTTATCTTCTTAATTTCTCCTTTTTAAATGGTATGCCATTTTAAAATAATGACAGTGGTTGGATATATATTTTATAAAGTCTAAATGTAGCAATGAAGAACCTGTGACTCTTTTGACTTGGGATTGCCATCTCCTGTATCCTGCATTGCTACCTGCACAATTGAGTAGTCCCCAAAGGCTTGGATTTCCTGAAAGGGGCATTTAGTATGCAGCTGGACTCTCCCCATTGACGCCCACCTGCTGAAGTCAGTGACATTTTACACATTTGCTTCAGCAGGAGGACTGCCACATGCTGCTCCCACAATCTGAATAGAATTATTTTTTTAATCATCAGTACCATCTTCTCACTACTAACAAAACCATGGCAGTTCTGGAGAAAAAGCAGAAAGAGCAATCAAGAGGGGAGAATGTCAGTCCTCATATTACTAGGCATGGAAACCATGGCCACAGGCATGGAACCACATCTGATTTCAGCGTTTTTCTTTTCTTTTCTTTTGAGACAGACTTTTGCTCTTGTCATACAGGCTGGAGTGCAATGGTGCGATCTCGGCTCACTGCAACCTCCGCCTCCCAGGTTCAAGCGATTCTCCTGCCTCAGCCTCCTGAGTAGCTGGGATTACAGGCACCTGCCATCACGCCCAGCTAATTTTTGTATTTTTAGTAGAGAACGGGGTTTCACCACGTTGGCCAGGCTGGTCTCTAACTGCTGACCTCAGGAGATTCATTCCCCTGGCCTCCTAAAGCATTTCGCTTTTCAAAGGAAGTACACATAGCTGGCTTCAGTCTCTCTGGTTTGGTGAATAACATGCTGTTTTATTCATAGGTCCTTGAAATTTTTTAAATAAAACTCCACAAAAATACATTTGAGCTATTTTGTTTTTTCAGGAAAAAAATACTCAAGATTTGATATACAGCGACTTCACCTTTCTTTTAGGAGTATTGTTAAATGAGTAGAAATTACAGGCTGCATTTTAGATTTTGCTCTGGAGTCCTTCATAATTTTAAATGCTGGTTGTCATCTAAGTCATGTAACTCATTGGTACTTATGAACTACCAGCTTTGATCCCAGCCAAGATTATATGTTGAAGTGTCTTTGAATGCATTTTTTGACATTTTAGTGGCATCAGTCGGTCTTTATTGGTCAACATTTTTTTTTTACTTTGACTTTTATGTGTTCAACTTAGGCCCAGATGTGTTAGAATTACAGCCTTGGAAGGGATCTTACTGATTTTCTGGGTAAATTCTATCATCTTACAATTGAAGACACTGAGACTGAGAATGGGTCTGGACTTGCAATGATCCCTTATCTGGCCTCTGAGAAGCCACAGTTTTATTCCTGGTTTAGTAATTCCTAAAGCAATATTCTTTCCACAGAGAATATCCTCAGATCTTTATTGTACTTGGTATATTGAAAAGGATGTCAATTTTGGTGCTAGCATGATGCAGGAAGCCCTATATGTCACAGTGTAAGTTGCTTGATAACCCAAGGAAATCTCCACATTAAACCAAGTGGAGGGGCAAACCTTAAAATTCCCCTTTAACAAGTTGGACATCAGATTGAGTTATTTATGCCCTTCAATATCTTATCACCTTAGGACTCAAGTGACACTTAGATGATTTGCTTTCTAATCTTTATTATTTATTTATTTATTTATTTATTTGAGACAGAGTCTCGCCCTATCATCCAGGCTGGAGTGCAATGGCGAGATCTCGGCTCACTGCAACCTCTGCCTCCCGGGTTCAAGTGATTCTCCTGCCTCAGCCTCCTGAGTAGCTGGGACTACCCACCACACCTGGCTATTTTTTGTTTTTTTTTTTTTAGTAGAGGTGGGGTTTCACCATGTTGACCAGGCTGGTGTCGATATCCTGACCACGTGATCCAACCGCCTTGGTCTCCCAAAGTGCTGGGATTACAGGTGTGAGCCACTGTGCCTGGCCCTAATCTTTATTTTTATTTATTTTATTTTTTGAGACAGTTCTCTGTCACCCAGGCTGTAGTGCAGTGGTGTGATCTCAGCTCACTGCAACCTCCAACCCACAAGCTCAAGCAATCCTTCCACCTCAGCCTCTTGAGTAGCTGGGACCAGAGGTGCACACCACCATGCCTGGATGGTCCTTTTAGGGGGGAGGTTTTTTTGTTTGTTTGTTTGTTTGTTTTTTGGTTTTTTGTTTATTTGTTTTTGGTAGAGACAGGGTTTCGCCATGTTGTCCAGGCTGGTCTTGAACTCAGAGAGGATTGTACAAGCAATCCTCCCACCTTGGCCTTTCAAAGTGCTGGGATTATAGGCATGAGCCACCGCATCTGGCCCCTTTCTAATCTTTAATTAACTGTTCCACAGCTAATATTATTTAAATGAGATTCAGGCTTATCCTTAAAATATGTATTTGTGTGTATTAATTTTGTGATCAACAAAAATGCAGAAAGGTAGCCTGCATGGCATAGGGGAAAGAGCATCGTATAAGAAGCTAACAACTGGGAACCTAGACACCTTTATTTAGCCTATTAACATGAAATATTTACTTACTTGAATCCTAGGAAAAGCCACTGAAGCCAGATCCAGGATAAGAGTAGAATGATAAGAGCAGCCGGGAAGGAAAACGTAAACCATGATCCAAAGTTGAGGCAATGACAGTCAGGATAGCGTCTGTGTGAAAACATGGAGATGTGTTCAGGGAAGGAGAGAAAGGTGGAATCCTTTCTGATTGTCACAGGGAGGCAGTACTCCACCTCTTTCCTGTGTTGCTGTCCAAGAAGGAAGTCCTGGAATATACTCAGCATTAAGTAGAGTACTTTTACCCCTTGTCTCCTGTCTTGATTCTGGAACTGCATAATTATTGCTGCATCCCATATAAGCAAGAGTGGATATGTTTTGATTTTTGTTCTCTATATTTAATCTTTAAGGAAGTGCTTGTGGAAAAAACCCAGTGCAGTGCTTGGTACTCATTAAATGCACAAGAAATGGGTGTTCATGAGGTGTGTGCATTTTGTTGTCACTACTCAAATCATCAGTATACGAACAAGGAGAGACACATAAGCAGAATTGGGAACGGGTGAAAATTGATGGGACTGAATATCTGTTCCCATTTCACCTTGGTGGCTGGAATTCTTGGCCCTATGAAAGGACTCTGATACAGCCCAGGTCATCTCCCATGGCTGTTTTCCCCTCTGTTTCTTCTACCCCAAAGCATAGCAACTATCGAACCAGGTATATTGTAGCTCTTTCTTCCTAGAACCAGGTGGTGCTTTGGAGCACAGTCAAATGGAATAACTGATCCAGATAAAAATAATTAAAAGTTCTGAAGAAATCAACAACTTTTCTTTTTTATCTTACCTAGTTATTTTCAACTTTTAAACTCACATAATAACTCAACAACAACAACATAAGATCAGACACTAGCACAGTTTCTTTGGTAACCTCACATTCATTGTTCTAAAATGTCCAATACCAAATAAATTCTTATATAGTCATTTATTTTATAACTATGGAGAAACAATAGGAAATTTGAGAAACAGTTGTCTTTACTTTTTTTCTAAAAGCAATAACACAAAGATAAATTTGAAAATCTGAAAAACAAAGATATACAGAAGTAATAAAAACATCGTTAACATATTTTAATATGTTTGAAGTCATAAAATATGTAGAACTTTATAGAAATATATATTTGCAATTTTTTTCTATTTTAATCATACTTTGTACTTCGTCATTTAAAAATCATATAAGTAATAAAATATTTCATGTTATATCTATGTAGCAAATTTATACACTTTAGAGTGTTTCTTTTTCTACTTTAAGATGGTTCCTAATAATAATGGGCCCTCAAAACTCTAGATTTCTAAGGTTTTCTATGATTTTCTTTGAGCTTATGAAAAGTTACTAATCTCCCTAGGCCCTAGAATTATCTTTAGCAATTGGAGGATAATTTTTATCTACCTTGAAGGGATCCAAAGATTAGCTTATATATTTATGCAATTAGAAAGTGACAAATGATAATTAAAGATGTTAGAAAATTTGCAGTGTGATGAATGGAAAAATGCTTTATCACATCCATGAGGCTCTGTTGAAAACTGTTCATTTTTGGAAAATGTTTGTTGTCTCCAATTGGAAAATAAAGTAACAGGGGAAAAGCTGATCCCATTAGCATTAGACTTGGATTACAGGATGACCTATGTTATTCTGTACAACCTAATGACACTCAGAAATGCTGCTTGGATTAGGTTTAGACCCATGTCCTCAAGCCTAATTTCACTTTTCACCATCTGTGGCTCATATCTTGAAATCAGTATGCAGAGCTCTCTCTACCCACTGGAGAGAATCCTGCAAAATGTATTTGACTGAAGATGGGCTTTTCAGACTTTTTGCCTGGAGGAATAGTTTCTTTAGAAAAATGAAAGCCCGAAAAAGTTAAACTTCGTTGTTTTGTTTTGTTTAGTTTAATAGTATGGAAGTATATAAACAACCACATGGGACTATGCCTCTATAATCATAACCTTTACCCTTATACCTAGAGTGAATATTTTGAATAAATGAAGAAATATATGGCATACTCTAAGGATTTTCTTTTGCTGTGATGTTCCTTTTCCCACTCTTTCTTATGTCCTGCAAGTGAAGAGACTTCAAACATGCATCTGAAGCAAATACAGATTTCTTCTATCATGAACTATGCTAAGAGATTTAATTCTGATGAAATCCTTTTCTTTTACCTAACACTGTTTGGTATCTACCAAGTGCCAGGTGCTCTCCAAGCTACTGGGGACATAGTGGTGAATGAGATTGACCCGGTCCGGGCTCTCATGAAGTTTATGTTGAAGTGGGGCACACAGGCAATAAACAGGTAAACATATAACAAAATAGGAAATAAAACAGAATAATGTAATAAAAAGTGATTGGGGAAGGGGGAAATTTTACATAATGTCATCGGAGAAGGTAACATTTTAGATGAGACCTAAATAGCAAGAAGGAGCCAGTCATGTGAATAACTGGGAAACAGCATTCCAGACAGAGGAAATAGCAATTACAAAGTCCTTGAGTTAGGAATGAGTTTGTCACACTTGTGGAGAGACAGGAAGCCACTGTGGCTGTGGGTAGTGAGTGAAGGTGAGTGTGACACGACAGAAGTAGTCAATAGAGATCAGATCATATATAACCTTGTAGCCAGTCCAAAAGAAAGCGGATTTTATTACAAATGCAATGAGGACTAATTGGAACGTAGTAAGTTAGTAACGTGACATGATCTAATTAGTAATTGACATAAAACAGATTGGCTCCTGGATGTATTCTCAGGATTGAAGGCAACAAGAGTGGAAACAGGGTGTGATGTTCAGGATGTGGTAGACAGGGTTCCAAGATATGCCCCAAATTCCTGCCTCCTGGTGTACATGCCTTGTACGATCTCCTCTTCTGTGTGGATAGAATCTGTGAATATGATGAGATATCACTCCTGTGATTAGGTTGCATAGTGAAAAAAGTGAAGGGATTTTGCTTAGGTAATCAAAGTCCCTATCAATTGAAACTGAGTTAATCAAAAGCACGAACTATCCTGGGTAGGCCTAACTTAACCAGGTGAGCCCTTAAAAGAGAGCTTCCTGCTGGCCTGAAGAAGCAAACATCCTGTTGTCAGAGGAAGGGGCCCTGCAGCAAGGGCCTGAAGGCAGCCTTTAGAAGCTGAGAGTGACCCCATGCCAACAGCCAGCAAGAAAATGGACACCTCAGTAATTAAACTGCAAGGAACCAAATTCTACTGACAACGTCAATGAGCTTGGAGGAATACCCTGAGCCCCTATCTAGGTTACAGGCCCAGTTGCCACCCTGCTGTCAGCCTGGTAAGATCCTGAGCAGGAACCCAGCTAACCTTTGCCGGGAGTCTTTTTTAAAAAAACTCTTAAAATTTTTAATTTTTGTGGGTACTTAGTTGGTATATATATGTTTGGGGTACATGAGATGTTTTGATAACAGGCATTCAATGTGTAATAATCATATCATAGAAATGGGGTTATCCATCCCCTCAAGCATTTATCCTTTATATTACAAACAATACAATTATACTCTTTTAGTTATTTTTAAATGTACAATTAAATTATTATTAACTATAGTCACCCTGTTGTTCTATCAAATACTAGGTCTTATTCATTCTTTCTGCCAATTTTGTACCCATTAACCATCCCCACTTTTCAGCCCACACCCTATTATCCTTCCCAGTCTTTGGTCACCATTCTTCTACTGTCTATCACCATTGTTCATTTGTTTTGATTTTAGATCCCACAAATCAGTGAGAACATGTAATGTCTTTCTGTACCTGGTTTATTTCACTTAACATACTGACTTCCACTTCCATTTATGTTGTTGCAAATGACAGGATCTCATTCTTTTTTATGGCTAAACAGTATTCCATTGTGTATGTGTACCACATTTTCTTCATCCATCCGTTGATGGGCACTTAGGTTGCATCCAATCGTGGCTGTTATTAATATACACAACATTGCAACAAACATGGGAGTGCAGATATGCCTTCCAAATACTGATTTTCTTTCTTTTGGGTATATACCCTGCAGTGGGATTGCTGAATCACATGGTAGCTTTATTTTAGTTTTTGAGGAACTTCCAAAATGTTCTCCATAGTGGTTGTACTAATAATTTACATTCCTACCAACAGTGTATGAGGGTTTCCTTTTCTCTACATCCCCGCCAGCATTTGTTATTGCCTGTCTTTTGGATAAAAGTCATTTTACCTGGGGTGAGATGATATCTCTTTGTAGTTTTGATTTACATTTCTCTGATGATCAATGATGTTGAATGCCTTTTCATATGCCTGTTTGCCATTTGTATGTCTTCTTTTGAGAAATATCCAAATATTTTGCCCATTTTTAATTGTATTATTAGATTTTTCCATATAGAGTTGTTTGAGCTCCTTATATATTTTGGTTATTAATACTTTGTTAGATGGAAAACTTGCAAATATTTTCTCTCATTCCATGGATTATCTATTCATGTTGTTGATTGTTTCCTTTGCTGTGCAGAAGCTTATTAACTTGATGTGATGCTATTTGTCCATTTTTGCTTTGGTTGCCTGGGCTTGTGGGGTATTATTCAAGAAATTTTTGCCCAGACCTATGTAGTGGAGAGTTTAACCAATGTTTTCTTGTAGCAGTTTCATAGTTTGAGGTCTTAGGCTTAAGTGTTTAATTTATTTTGATTTCATTTTTGTTTATGGCAAGAAATAAGGGCCTAGTTTTATTCTTCTGCATATGGATATCCAGAGTTCCCAGCACCATTTATGGAAAAGACTGCCTTTTCCCCAGTGTATATTCTTGACACCTTTGTTGAAAATGAGTTCACTATAGGTGTATGGATTTGCTTCTGGATTCTCTATTCTGTTCCACTGGTCTATGTGTCTGTTTTTATACCAGTGCTATGCTGTCTTGATTACTATAGCTCTGCAGTGTAATTAGAAGTCATGTAATGTGATTCTTACAGTTTTGATCTTTTTGCTAAAGATAGCTTTGGCTATTCTGGTTCTTTTGTGGTTCCATATAAATTTTAAGATTTTTTTTTCTATTTCTGTGAAGAATGTCATTGGCATTTTCATAGGGATTGCCTTGAATCTGTAGATTGCTTTGAGTAGTATGAACCTTTTAATAATATTGATTCTTATCCATGAACATGCAATATCTTTACATTTTTGGTGTCCTATTCAATTATTTCATCCATGTTTTATAGTTTATATTACAGAGACCTATCACTTCTTTCATTAAATTAATTCTTAGGTACTTAGTTTTATTTGTGGCCATCATAAATGCAATTACTTTTTTGATTTCTTTTTCTGATTATTCAATGTTGGTATATACAAATGCTACTGATTTTTGTTTGCTGATTTTATATCCTGCAACTTTACTGAATTTATCAGTTCTAACAGTTTTTTGGTGGAGTCTTTAATTTTTTCCAAATATAAGATCATATCATCTGCAAACAAGGATACTTTGACTTTTTTCTTTCCAATTGGGGTGCCTTTTCAACTTTCTCTTGTCTGATTGCTCTAGCTAGAACTTCCAGTACTATGTTGAATAACAGTGTTGAAAGTGGGCATCATTTTCATGCTGCAGATCTTAGAGAAGGACCTTTTGGTTTTTTACCCATTCAGTATAATACTAGCTGTGGGTCTGTTGTCTGTCGTATACTGCTTCTTTTAAAAAAAAAAAAAAAAGTTAAGGTATTTTCCTTCTTTACAAATTTTTTGAGGGTTTTATTGTGCAGGGATGTTGAATTTTATGAAATGCTTTTTCAGCATAAATTAAAATGATCATATAGTTTTGGTCCTTCATTTTGTTGTTATGATGTATTATTACATTCATTTATTTGCATCTGTTGACACCTTTGCAACCTAGGGATAAATGCCATTTGATCATGATGAATGATCTTTTTAATGTGTTTGTTGAATTCAGTTTGTTAGTATTTTGTTGAGGATTTTTGCATCAATATTCATAGGGGATATTTCTCTTTGTTTATGTGTCTTTGGTTTTGGTACCAAGGTAACACTGGACTCATAGCGTTTGAAAGTATTCCCTCCTATATTTTTGGAATAGTTTGAGTAGGATTGATATTATTTCTCCTTTAAATATTTGGAAGGATTCAGCAGTGAAGCCATTGGGTCCCAGGTTTTTCTTTACTGGAAGAATTTTATTATGGCTTCCATCTCATTACTTGTTATTAGTTTGTTCGGGTTTTGGATTTCCTCATGGTTCAATCTTGGTAGACTGTACATGTCTAGGAATTTGTCCATTTCTTCTAGGTTTTCTAATTTAGTGGCCTATAGCTGCTCATAGTCACTACTAATGATCCTTTGAATTTCTGCAGTATCAGCTATAATTACTCCTTTTTCATCTCTGATTTTACATATTTGGATCTTTTGCTTTCTTAGTCTGGCTAAAGATTTGCCAATTTTGTTTAACTTTTTTAAAAAACAACTTTTTGTTTTCGTTGATTTTTTTTGGTATCGTTTTCTTTATTTCAATTTAACTTAATTCTACTTTGATATTTTCTTCTACTAACTTTGGGTTTGGTTTGCTCTTGCTTTTCTCATTCTTTAACATGCATCGTTAGGTTATTTGAAGTTTTTCTTTTTTTTTTTTCTAATGTAGGCACTTAGAGCTATAAACTTCCCTCTTGGTACTGTTTTTGCTGTATTCCATAGATTTTGATATGCTGTGTTTCCATTAACATTTGTTTCAAAAAATTTTTCAATTTCCTTGTGAATTTCTTTATTGACCCAGTGGTCATTCAGCAGCATATTGTTTAATTTCCATGTGCTTTTATAGTTTCCAAAATTCCTCTTGTATTTGATTATTAGCTTTATTCTTTGTGGTTAGAGAAGATGTTTGATATTGTTTCAATCATTTGAATGTTTTAAGACTCCTTTTGTGACCTAACATATGGTCTATACTTGAGAATGGTCCATGTGCTGAGGAAAAGAATGTGTATATTGCAGCCATTTGATGAAATGTTCTGTAAATATCTATTAGATCCATTTGGCCTATAGTGCAGATTAAGTCCAATGTTTCTTTGTTGATTTTCCGTTTGGAAGGTCCATCTCATGCTGAAGGTGGGGTGTTGAAGTCTTTAGCTATTATCGTATTGAGGTCTCTTTCTCTCTCTCCCTCTCTCTCTAGCTCTAATAATGTCTGCTTTATATATCTGGGAGCTCCCATGTTTGTTGCATATATATTTACAACTGTTATACACTCTTGCTGGATTGACTCCTTTATCATTATATAGTGACCTTCTTTGTCTCTTCTTATACTTTTTGTCATGAAATCTATTTTGCCTGATATGACTATAGTGACTCCTGCTCCTTTTTGGTTTCAATTGTCATGGTATATCTTTTTCTATCTCTTTATTTTCAGTGAACTATGTCATTATTGGGTAAGTGTGTTTCTTGTAGGCAACTGTCCAATAGATCTTGTGTTTTATCCATGTAACTACTCTATGTCTTTGGATTGGAGAGTTTAGTCCACTAACATTCAATGTTACTATTGATAAGTAAGGACTTACTCTTACCATTTTGTTATTTATTTTCTGGTTGTTTTGTGGTCTTTTCTTCCTTTTATCTCTACTTCTTTCAATAAAAGGAAGCTTTTAGTGAAGGTGAGTTTCTCTAGTGATATGGTTTAGTTTCTTGCTTTTTATTTTTTACGTATAGGGTGAGGCTTGATGTTCTAATGTACTATGGCTCAGCTAGCACTCAAACCACAAGACATAGTCTTTCCCACTCTCCCACCCCTTTCCAAAGGCAGTGAAAGCTCACCCTGTGTCCACTGCCACCACAGATCCATGGGGAGCATTGCCAAACTACCACTGATGTTCCCTTAAGGTCCGAGGGCTCTTCAGTCAGATTGTGTGAATACTGCCTGGCCTGGGACTCACCTTTCAGGGCAGAGGACTTCCCCTCCTTCCCAGGACAGGTCCATAAATGCCATCCAAGAGCCAAGTCAAGGAATCAGAGACCTTAAGAATCTGCATGGTGCTCTACACCCCTGTGGCCAAGCTGGCACCTAAAGTGTAAGCCGAAGTCCTCTTTACTTTTCCCTCTGCTTTTGTTAAGCAGGAGTCTCAACCCATAGCCACCACAGCTAAGAATGCACTGATTCTCACCTGAAGCCAGCAACTCTTAGAGTCTCTAGAGTCTCACCCAAAGCCCTTGATATACTTCCTGAGTCTTGCCTTCAGGGGCCAATAACTTTTTTTTTTTTTTTATGGAGTCTCACTCTGTTGCCCAGGCTGGAGTGCAGTGGCATGATCTTGGCTCATCACAACCTCCGCCTCCCAAATTCAAGCGATTCTCCTGCCTCAGCCTCCCAAGTAGCTGGGACTACAGATATGTGCCACCATGCCCGGCTAATTTTTGTATTTTTAAGTAAAGATGAGGTTTCACTATGTTGGCCAGGCTGGTTTTGAGCTCTTGACCTCATGATCCGCCCGCCTCGGCCCCCCAAAGTGTTGGGATTACAGTCGTGAGCCACCGTACCCAGCTGACAAAGAGCTCTTTAGTTAGCAGGTGATGCAACCTCCCAGGCTGGGTCTTTTTCTTCAAAACAACAGATTTCATTCTGGCCTAGGGTGTGTCTAGAAATGTCATCCTAAAGCTAGAGCCTGGAAAGGGGGCCAGTGCCCTAACTTGCTGTGGCTGAGCTGGTATCCAAGATGCAAGACAAAGTCCTCTCCACTCTTCCCTCTCCTCTCCTCTTCTCGAGCAGTAGGAAGGAGTCTTTTTTTGGAGCTGCAATCCGTGCAACCTGGAGTTAGCGAAGAGGGGATGTCAGGACTCCCTTAGCTGCCCTGTCTTTTGTCCCAGTAGACTACATTCCCCCCACACAAGTCCTCTGGCTCTAGGCACAGTTCAGCACTAGAAGATGCCTAGGAGTTGTAGTTTTTGTGCCCTAGACTTCCTTTCAGGTTTATTTTTGGCCCCAGAACATTTTAGCACGTGGTGGTGAGGGTGGCGGGAAGTCAAGTTCCAACTGCTGGGATGGGCACTTCTTCTCTGGCTACATCTGGTTTAAATACTCCCTTGGTGTGTGGGTGTCTGCTGAGTTTGGTCCTGTTTTTCTTTCTGCTATGACGGGGCAGCATTGATTTCAGTGCCTCACAATTGCTGGGCTCCTCCTTATCCCACAGCACAAGAATGCCCTCTGCAACATGCTGCCACTGCCAGGGAATGAGGGAGGGGCAGCATCTGTGATTTTACACTGTTTTCTCTACCTCTTCAGTGCCTCTTTCAATGATATGAAATTAGAAGGAGCTACTGTGAGTGCTCACCTGACTTTTGGTCCTTATCAAGGTGCTTTTCTGTATGTAGATAGATGTTAAATTGGTGTCCTTGCATGGGGTACTATCCATGGAGCCCTCTATTCCACCATCTTGCTCTGCCCCTTTCTTCCTAACTGTTGACCCACAAAAATAATGAGATAATAAATGTGTGCTGTTTTAAGCCACTAAGTTGGTTGCCATTTGTAAGGTAGCACTAGAAGAGAAATGCACAGGGAAACCTATTAGAAGATAAAGTCCCTCGGAAGTAGGGTAGAGTGGAGTAGATTTTAGTTTACATGTGAAGATAAACAGAAGGCAATGGATTTTAGATATATTTGGAATAAAACCTAGGAAATGGAGAAAAGATGTCATATGTTGAAATGGCGAAGTCTGAGGGGAGGTCGGATTGACAGGAGGGCAGGGGAGAGGTGGCAGATCAAGCATGCTGTTTTGGGATGTGATGATTTGAGATGTCCCTCAGTTTTTGAAGTGGTCATGTTGGAATGCGGCTGGATAAATAAGTCTGAAATTCAGAGGAGAGGGCAGGGGTAGAGATATAAAATTGGTAGTTATCAGCACATAGGTGGTATTACAAACATAGAAATGGGTCTGATAATTTAAGGAGTAATGGAGATTTAGAAGAGAAACTGGAAGTGCTTCTCTTGGGGCACTGTAAGTTTTAGAGGTTAGGTAGAAATGAGCAGATGAGCTAAGCACTTTTAATTTTATCAAAAATCCTGTGAAGAAAGCATTAAATTTTTATTTTACACAGGAAGAAACTGAGTCTTAGGGGGCTAAGTGGATTGCTCAAAGTCAGATTGTGTAGTCAAACTGGATTTTTAACCCAGGAGGAGTTTAAAACACAACTTTTGTTCATTAAACCATTATATCCTCAATTTTAGCTCCCAGATAAAAAGAGAAAATGCCATATATATTACAAAACATCCATAGGCTGGAGTACAAACTTTATGTTTTCTTGGCATTTTAAAACAACTGTAGAAATGATGCCCCATAACACAGAGATGTGCTTTGACCTAAAGCACATTTATGCATCAAGGCTGACTCTTAGGAAGAGTCATTGTCACTGTATGTAACTTATATGTTATATGCAACTTATGCCCCACTGCAAAACAAATAACTTTAATACCCTTGAAATACTCAGAACATAGCTTCAAAAGAATGAATGTAGTCTCGGAAATTTATAACCTTGGAACAAATTTTAGGCATTAAGTGTCATAGTATGCTACTATAGATACTATAATTGCACACCAATTATAGACCTTTTGACTGATGACAGTTTTGATTATCTCTGAGATAAAGCTACTTTTCCATTTTGTATGTGTGTACTTCCAGAGGATTTTCCTCAAAATATTAACTATTTATCATTCATGATCCAGGCTGAGATTTTTAACAGCAATGGCAAAAGTAGAGCAGTGGCAACAACAACAGCTAACATTATTGACAAGTTACTATGTGCCAGACCCTCTGCTAGAGCCACATGTGCATTATGGCATTTAATTATTTCAATAACGTTGTAAGTTCTAGTATCATCCCCATTTTACAGAAAAGGAAACTGATAGTCACAGAAGTTAAGCTAATATATGGTGGGCTTGAAATCTGAATTAAGGTCTAAGCCCAAACTCTGCCATGTCAAAGTTTCTTCCATAGTATTTACCAGAGGAATTATTACTGAGAAGTATATATTGCTCATTTCTGCAGGGAAAAATCACAGTAGTCTTTGAAAGTGGTTATTGCTAGGTAGTTATTCCTCATATGTGAGGGGGAGTGGTTCTAGCAAGCCCCGCAGTTACCACAATCCAGAAATACTCAACTCCTGAAGTCAGTATAATCCTCATGTGTATATATGAAAAGTTGGCCCTCTGTGTCTGTGGGTTCTACAGCCCTCAAATACTGTATTTTTGATCTGCGTTTGGTTGCAGATGTGGAACCTGTGGATATGGAGGACCAACAGCATTTTTTGAAACAAATCTTCATATGAGGAAACCCATGCAGTTCAAACCTGTGTTGTTTAAGGGTCAACCATAATTGGTTTATCTTCTTCCTCTTTAATTAGTGATGTAAAACACAGCAACAGTGACTGTGTTAATCATTGATAATACAGCTTTCTTCCAACCTGCTTTCTCTACCCATAGATTTCACAGCTGATACCTATAAACTAAAAAATATAATTTGGTAATCAGCAAGGTGTGAAATTTTATTTGTGATAATCTTCCTTTCTTTATCCAGTAGATCTTTTGTGTGTATGTTTAACCAATAGCTGTTGTACTTGTTTGATGAGATTGATGCATCAAAACCACTCTACCATGAAAGTAGTAATTGTCCCTAATAATATTTCCTTTCATAGGTTTGTTTTGATACTAAAAGATTATTCAGCTATTTAGATGATTCCCAAGAGTAATTAGTACTTCATTATGTCTTAATACAGTTCATCTCTACTGATGTTTATTGATCACTGATATGGTTTGGATGTTTGTTCGCTTCAAATCTCATGTTAAATTTATGATCATTAATGTTGAAAGTGGGACCTAGTGAGAGGTATTTGGGCCATGGGGGCGGATCCCTTGGTGCCCTCCCTGTGGTAGAGTTCACAGGAGATCTGCTTGTTTAAAAGAGTCTGGGACCTCTCCCCTGTGTCTCTTACTTTCTTGCCATGTGATTCCCCTTTGTCTTTGCTATGACTGGAAGCTTCCTGAGGTCCTCCCCAGAAACTGAGCAGATGTTGGTGTCATGCTTGTACAGCCTGAAGAAGCATTAGCCAAAATACACCTCTTTTCTTTATAAATTATGCAGTCTCAGGTGTTCCTTCATTGTAGCACAAAACAGTCTAACAAAATCACCTACTTGTATCCTTTATGGGCTAAAAGAAGAATAGGACAATGATTCGTTCAGCCATTACAAGCTTGTAATTTTCAAGGGTGATGGTGTAATCCTCAAAGTGCATGTGTGGATAAGACAAGCTTATGGAAGAGTAAACATAGGTTATGATTTTTAAAAGAGATGAAAATGGTGGTTAAGAAATAACAGAACAGAGCGCTAAATGGTATTGAATCCACAAAAGTACAGAAACATGCTGACAGAGTTGGCTGGTGTGGGGTCCCCCGGTTCCCTCTGCTTCCTTTCTGAGTCCTGACTGAAAATTAGAGTTCCTCTGTGTGACCCAGCCATCTGCAGGTTTTTTTCCCTGCAGGCTTGAATTCAAACTGGGGACTTGAACATTCCCAGGCACTGATAAAAGTATCTAGGTTTACTAGAAAGAAACTGGCCCTAGCCCCAAGCCAAATTCCTTAAACTCTATGCTCTGACCCCCTCACAGTGGACGCACCTATGTAGAACATTCCTTTTCTCTCATTGTTCCGCTAGAGGATTGCACTCTGTAAGTTCCCCTAATATACGCTTTGTACCAATCACTCTGGTATTTCGTTCTTCTTTCTTTGGAATCTCAATTCGCCCCATCTCAGGACTGTCTGGGCATTCCCTTGTGGAAGTTCCCTAGCTGTGGCTTTTTAGGCAACTCCAGCAAAGGCTTCAATGGAACAAAATGGCTGATTTTTCAAGAACCAGAGTAGGAAGTAATAGCTTAATTACAAGATAGTATTTATTAACAGTAGTGTTAGAAAATGTTAGTTGATGACTGGAAGAGTGTATCAGTGGAGCAAAAGGGGATAAGAATCAGGTAGAGAGCATTAAGCAAACAGGATTTTCTTTATGGAAGAGCCAATGAAAACCTAATGAATTTGTGTAATTACAACAAGAGGTGGTGGAACAAAGACTATTTCCAGAATACCCTGTTGCAAGGATTTATTAAAGCTAATGGTGAATTAATCATAGGGGAGTGTAGGAATTTAAGAATTTAGGTGCCCCAGCTACTACCAGATTCTAAGAATCAGAATGTCAGAAATATTTCATACTTTATAAATATCAGCCATCATCCTGCATGCCTCTCTTACACCACTGTACAAGCCCTGACTCATCCTCCATTTTGAAAATGGTCTTCTGGCTTTCAAAATATCATATGCTTCTGATTCTTCTCCTACCTCGATTAACTTTGCTCATCCTCTTCCTTGTCAATATTTCCTAAGAGTCTATCCATGTCTCAATTCTTTTAACTTTTTTTCCCTATGTGACCATTTTCATGCTCAAAAAATTACTATTTGCCTACAGAGAGACACTCAAATTTATAACTAACTGAAATGATGCATTTGCAAATGATTGCTGAAAATCACTTTGTGGATATGTTCTCAGTAGGTATTTAAATGTATCCAAATTCAAATTTATTAATTTCTACAGTGAACCTGCACTTTCCCATGTCTTCTCAAGAAGTTCATGGCATCACTATCTATCTGACCTTATGGACAAAAGTCCCCAGAGTCGCCCTAACCCCTCCTTACCCTTAAATCCTCATATCTAATTACTTACAACCTTCTGACTTTGCAGTGTCTTGAGTCCAAATCCTCCACAACTAGCCTAGTTCTGCCTTTCATCATTTGTTGGCACTTTGATCACAGACTCCTAATTGGTTTCCTGTCTCCAGACTCCTATAGTGCCAATCTTCATACGGCTATTCTAAACTATGTAAAACATGCACAGACTATTTCACTCCTCCCTAAAAAAACAGTTACAGACTTTTTGGTACTTTGATTTAATGAGTTATTTTCATTCATTTTCTCCATAAATGTGGTGCTTGCCTCTTTTAAGATTATTCCAAGTCATATGGACACATTTTCTGTAGCAACCAAGGTATGTGGGACACAGCTACAGCCCTCTTTTAGGAAACACCTTCTGTGATGTTTCTAGGAAGGTAACTTTTAAGGAGGCAGCCTTAAGGGTCTGGCTGGCTTTGGTTTTGGTCTTCAGTTTGCTAAACTGAACCTCAACTTTCTCAACTCTAGTAGTAGCAATAACCAACATTTATTTATTTTATTTATTTATTTATTTATTTTGAAGCAGGGTCTCCCTCTGTCACCTGGGCTGTAGTGCAGTGGTGCAATCTCAGCTTATTGCATCCTTCGCCTCCCGGGCTCAAGCCATCCCCTCACCTAAGCCTCCTGAGTAGCTAGGACTACAGGTGTGCACCACCATACCGGCTAATTTTTATATATTTTTTGTAAATGTAGGGTTTTGCTATGTTGCTCAGGCTCATCTTGAACTCCTGAACTCAAGCCATCTACCCACCTTGGCCTCCCAAAGTGCTGGGGTTACGGGTGTGAGCCACTGCACCTGGCCAACCAATGTTTATTCAGCCCATGCTTTGTCCTAGGCACTAAGTGCTACTTATTTTATGCAAAACTCAAAACAATCCTCTAAGAGAGAGATCATATTATTTTCCTCATTTGCTTGGAAAGGCAACAGGCTTTGAGAGCTTAATAATTGTCCAAAGTCACCTAGCTGGTGAATGAAAGAGCTGGGATTTGAACACAGATGTTTTAACTCCCAAGCGTAAGCTTTTAATTAAGCAAGGATATCCAGGATATAGGTACACTATAATATGTGTAAATTATCTGGCAAGGACTCAATACATCTCTCTACCTTCTCACCTATAGGTCAAAAAATAAATATTTCTATGTTTTTACATTTTAATGTTTTTCTCATATTTATGTTTTGTCTAGACAATTTGATGAAATATTCTTCCTGACAGGTTTTATTTCTTGCATTGTACAAAATAATTCAAAACTGTGCATTGCACATTGCCAGTTCTCAAGAAATGCTTATTAATTGAATGAATGAATGAAGGTCTGTTTCTATTTGTATTGAATAACTTTTAGCTTTCTCAGAATTCATTTTTTTGTTTGCTTTATGTAAAAAGGAACAAAAAATACATTTTAAATATTATTATATATACATTATATATAAAGAGATTGTATATAAAACATGATATGTATATCAAAAGAATAGAAATATAAGGCTTCGAAATACGTTATATGATTTCTTCCTCCAATAGTTTATTTGTAAGATGGCACCTTTCTCTAAACGTCAATGGTATGAAGCCATTAACTCTGAGGTTTCATGCATCCTTTGGAGCTGGGAAGGATCCAGAATGAAATTGTTCAAAAGGATCATTGGTATTACTCTAAAAGTTTACAAGTAGTACCAAGAGGAAAAGGTGGCATTATTTTAGTGGACATGTAGATAAAGAGCTATTTCTCTTCAGCTCCAAACACTGAAAAAGTATGCATACACACACACACACACACACACACACACACACACACATGCTTCTATAATATTTTCCATTGAAATTTAATACATTTCATTTTATTATTGCTTTGAGATGCTACCGCATTTTGTAGGGCCAACATTTAAGCAAAATTTTAATAAATATCTTGCTTGTTTAATACTATCAATTATATTTGTTCACATAAAGTTATTTTCCCTTCTATTCATGTATTTTGTATCATAAAAGGATTCTTTGAATTTTTTTCAGTTTGCATATAATTCCTAATATAAAGACAACCTTTTGGAGAAAAACATCATTATGTTTCAAAATATATTTTAAGCATTCTTTAAATTTAAAGGACTTTTTGGCCAAATCCCCATGATTAGGAGAAGTAGAAGATTAGATAACTAGTGAAAATAGTTACTAAAACCTTTTGCTTAAAGTGCTATAATGCTCTTAATCTGTCATTACAAATAGATTAGTGCACTCAATAAATCAAGGGAAAAGTTAAACAAAATTTGGTTGATACACTCTGCAAGATCACAAAGACCAAAACAACCTCAATATGAATTACGTTGACTGTATCAACTAATTTCATGGGAATGATGGAAACCAGCCGTTCTCTAATATCAACAAAGATAAAGCATAAGAATTTGGTCTGGATAGTAGAAAAAGAAGTTCACAGACAGGAACTAAGATGTGGAATCTCTTCCCTTGGAGAATTCATGAGAAAGGATACAAGTCATTTTCAAAAAGATGTCAGGTGCATTTCTTGTCTTGAATTAGGGGATATGTTGGATAAATCCTCACTGGTACTATGACTTTCAGAAGCCTCTCATTTATAAACCGAAAACCTTTTAAAGTTTTCTAAGTCAGTAATTGGAGTGTACATAAGGGATGTATATTCATAGAAACAATACTCTTGAAGGTCTGTGTAAGATTGATCCTAAACTCCTATACCACTGTTCTTTGAACACAAACACCCATTCTTTCTAGAATGGAGATTGACATTCTTTGAGTCTTGGATTTCTTAGAGAATCCATGCATGCACAACATTTTGCAAATAATTTCAGAAAATTCATAGAGTCTATGAATCTACTTCACAGAGAGTAGTTTTCCTGCCTCTAAACTCTAATTTTTCTGTGAACCCAAATCCTGTTCCTAGGCTTTCTCAATCCTGTTTATCTTCTTGAAATTCTGATTATTATCTGTTCTTTTAATAGAACCAGTCAGAGTGCTCATATGACACCACAGACTTTCATACTATTGTTTCAATGATACTTACATAGCGCAAAATATTTTTACATAGTTTACTTCATTGAATTCTCACAATACCCGTATGAACTGTGACTATTTTACATATGAAAAAATTAAGTCTTGGGAGAATCATGGACCTTTTTGTTGTTGTTAAATTCATAATGTGGCCGGATGCAGTGGCTCATGCCTATAATCCCAGCACTTTGGGAGGCCAAGGCAGGTGGATCACTTGAGATCAGGAGTTTGAGACCAGCCTGGCCAACATGGCAAAACCCCATGTCTACTGAAAGCACAAAAATTAGCTGGGTATTATGGTGCATGCCTGTGATCCCAGCTACTCGGGAGGCTGAGGCACGACGATCACTTGGCAAAAGTTGCAGTGAGCTGAGATCGCATCACTGTCCTCCAGCCTGGGCAACAGAGTGAGACCCTGTCTCAAAAAAATAAATAAGTAAGTAAAATAATTCACAACCTAAGTACCTGCAAGTGGAGGATTTTTTAACCCAAGTGTTCTACCTGTTGAATCCACAGATTCCCATTTCTGCAATGGATTGTCATCAGAGTTCCAAACATATTAAGAGTCATATATCTGTTTGTAGAATACTTTATTACTGACACTTACTGCAATTGTTCAATCTTTCAAATCTTTTTTGAATTCCAAAGCCAACCCTTCCATAATTAATACCTCTGTTCACCATTCATTATTTAAGTTCACATGTTGGTCCCCAAACCCTACATAAATTGTCCCAAGAAAATAATTCCTTTTCACTTTAGTTAACTATCATTTGTAGTATTATTTTCAATGAAAAATGTTTTTCCTGTTTGTTTAGAGTGGTCAGCCAAGAGTTAACTCCTCTGAGCTGACCTGGGAAATCTGTTGGCACAAGTTAATTCAGTATTCCCTGAATATTTAACTCTCAGTACAAAGGAAGGTCTGTAGATCTATAGATGTCCTGAAGGGAAACAAGGGAGAGTTAACATAACATCTCTGTACTTGGATTCTCTGAATCAGGTAAGAATAATTTTTATAATTTGTGTGCTGCCCATATGTTAAATCACCAATCCAAAAAGGTTACTTACGTATTGAAATACTCTGCAAAGATCAAGTTGGTGGAGGTACCAGTGATTGTTGTTAGTCCACCAATGGTAGAAGAGTAGGCAATGCACAAACACATAAGTTTACATGTCATGTGGCCCTTCTTTGTTCGATATTTGGTTCCCATGCCTGAGTTCTGTTCAACAACAACAAAAAAGTATCATGAGAACTGCTCTATATTTGTTATGGACTGAATGTTTGTATCCCACCACCCCCACCAATTCATATGTTGAAACCCTAACTCCTGATGTGATTGTATTTGGCAATGGGGCATTTGGAAGATACTGGGCCTTCCTTTGAGGATGTGGCCTTCGTCTGATAGGATTGTGTCCTTATAAGAGGACACATTAGAGAGCTTGATTCCTCTCTCTCTCTCTCTGCTATGGAGAAAGCCACAAGAAGTCATCTGTCTGCAATGCCAGGAGAGAGCCCTCACCAGACACTGACTCTGCCAGACCCTGATCCAGTCTTCAGAACTGTGAGAAATAAATTTTTATTGTTTAAGCCACTTAGTCTGTGGTGTTTTGTTATGGTGATATGAGCTGACTAATACAGCATTTGTCTTTCCATCAATAGAGATGTAGCAATAAAAGTATTTAAGCTGAAGCCACTGAAATATTTTAAAACCCAATTTCATTCATTTCTTCATCTTTCTTTCTTGTCTCTTACCCAACTCTTCCCCCATGTCTTTCCTTCTCACCACTGCTCCCAAAGCTTTTCATTATTTTTCTGTTGATACTGGTGGTACTCAATACTCAATAAGTCCCTGAACTTCTTTAAGAAGGGTTTCCCCACCTACACACCTTAATGGATGGTTCCCAGGGGATATTACTCCTGAAATGGAATGTTTTCAACACCATATACCTCAGCATTGAGAGATAAGTCAGTGTCCTCTTTGCTCCCACTGTCTTTTCCAGAACATTAATCCTCTACTCACACAAAAAATACATCCTTTTTTTTTTTAAGGATCACATAACCTGGATATCTCTTTCTCTCCCCATTCCTTTGACCATTATATTTTGATCTCCTGGTCATCCACTGTCATTTAAGATAACATTTGCACTCAGCACATAATCATCTTCCATAGTCCAAATCTTGTCAGTGACTGAATGACTATACTATGTTCATGAATAGCCCTTCAAATATCCTGGCCTCACAGAGTTTTTATCTCATTTCCAACGATTTTCAGTTCTCCACCTTAGTCACCCCACCCCCATAGTTACACCTTGGACAATGGCACATCCTGAAATGGTTTCACTTGGGGAATCACTAGTCCAAATGTAAGTGTTTTATTTAAGAGATGACTTCCTAGGGTGTAAGCCAAAAGCAACTTCATTCTTTTTCTCACCCATGACCCTGTAAACACCCTTTGTTGGTTTGATTCTTCCTGTTCCTGTGGTGAAATTCAAAGAAGAACCAATAACTTTTCCGGTCATTTCATTTAATGAATAGTTTTTCAGTTATCTTTAGTCAGAAGAATAGCTTCATTTCAGTAGTTAAAATAAACAGTGCCTTATTTAATAAGAAAAATCCCAAATTTTAAACTTAAGCATTCTCTTATCCCCTAGATCAGGCTTGCTTGAAAGCCCATAGCTGGAAGGAGGTTTGTGAGTTTGACTTTCTCCTTCTCTCCTAGTTCCAATTCTTCTCACCACTTGCTACACTCAGTTTCTAAACCTTCAACATTTGGAATGTCAAAAGAAGAACAGGATCAGGAGAGGAGTGGTAAGGATTAGGAGAGGTCTTATTTGACTGTGTATTAATTTTAAAATGGCATTAGTACTTTCCAGGCATGGTGAATGTTTGAAATGACTCCATCTGGTGGGCAATTTTATGGGATTTTATGAGACTCTTATTATCCAAATAAGAACATCAGATTGTTGTTCTTTCTACGTAGGTAATATACATCTTCTGCCTGGTGGCATATGACACACTCATGGTGTCTGCCTGTGATAGTCTACCTGGTCTCTTTATGTTGATATCCACTTATGCTGTCAAAAATCCCTTCTGGAGGAAGTTGCCTTTCAAATGATCCCACATGACACTCCTCCCACATGTTTCCTACATCTGGTCCAAAGGAAACAGTCACCTCTGTCCTGTTGTCAGTGACAGTGCAGCTGAAACTTGATTAGGTAAGGAAATTCAGCCACGAGTTTTGACTTTCTAATTTTTCAAGAATGTGTCAAACACTAATCCATTGACCTTTTCTAAGTCTAGGTTGGTAGGTAGCAAGTTCTCCAAGTAGTAGTTTCTTAACATCTATCTCACCTTGTTAAGTAGGAGACTCTTCCCTTCTTTTGACTATGATGGTACAAGTGGCAGGGGGTTGGGGTACTGGAGAAATACTCCAACTTTCTCCATAAGCAGACTATCTCTCAGCCTTCTCATTTTAAACACTAAGTTTAAGAGTCTAAAACTGTTTTTTGGTCACCTCATTTGCACGTACTGTGGAAATGAAATGCAAAAATACCTAAGTGTGTGCTTGATGTTATAGTTACTCAGGGGTAGAAAGAGTATCATTTTACTATCCCAGTTATCAAGAAATCGGCACAGTTATCACAGTTTCTTCTTCCAACTTCGTTGTTGAATTAATTCTATCTCTACAGTTCTTCAAACTGCACTGGCAAATCTAAGTCAATGAAGTATGTAGTTATGCCCAGTTATGGTCCTCTCCTTTCTTTACTTCCATCCTTATTCAGTTTAGATTCCATGGTACACCATTTCAATAAATTTTCTTAACAAAACTCCAAACTCTCTTTCTTGTCTTTTCTTGAATGGTAGTTCTTTATGAAAATTCCAACTGATTATAAACCCAACTATTCTCTCTCTCCATGTCATGTCTGCTTCTGAGTAGCCAGCTACTGTCGTTAAAAATTACATGCACAGTAGAGCAGATGGGATCATTCATGATCACAAACATCCAATGCTGTAATGATGTTGCTCCTCTACCCTACTGTGTTTGCATAACCAAATTACTCTACCTGTTTCCACAAGGAAATATAAAACCTTCTTTGTTATCTCTATATGTGCCTCTTAATGCTCCTTCTCAGTCTTTGCAAGTAGCTTTGCCTCCTACTTCACAGAGAAAATAGAAGCCAGTAGACAATGGTATCACTGTGAAATGTGGAAACCTACTTGCATTTGCCCCATCTTCTTGTTCTCTACATAATTAATAGAGTCAATGTTTCTCCTCCAACTTCTTGTTTCTGGACCACAGTCTCTGAGGTTTTCTCAGAAACCTTCCACTACAGACTATTGGAATTTTAATCAACATTTAATTATTTTTGAGCCATCTTTACAGAATAAAAACAAGAAAGACTTCTTAACCCTCCTTTCAAGTAAACTGTTGCCCTAACTCATCTCCATTTTCACAGCCAAACTACTCGAAAGAGTTGTTTACATTTACTGACTCCATTTTCTTAAATGCTTCCATCTTGCTTGTCTCCTCGTTCCACCCACAATGCACTTCCTGTGATTATCAGTAATCTCCTCAGTGCTAAGTTCAATAGGAACCTTTCAATCTCAACTTTGTAGTCCCCTAAGCAAGCATCTAAAAGAGTTTATCTCTTCTTTTTACTGAAAAAACTCTGCTTTGAGTTTCTGTGATATCTCACTCTTTGGGTTTTTCTATCTCTGCCTGTTTTTCTGTCTCCCTTGCCAGTTTTTTTGCCTTCCATCCTTCCTTAAAACAGGAATTTCTTTAAACTGTCACAGGCCCTTGCCTCTCCTCACTCTAATGTTTCTCCTTTAAAAATATCTTGTTTTTATTGATTTAATGACTATTTTTATGCCAGATCACCAAACTTCTGTCTTCAGCCAGACTCCTCCCTCTAGACCCATGTATCCAATTGCCTGTTCAACATAATTTGAGGGCCAGGCACAGTGGCTCATGCCTGGAATCTCAGCACTTTGGGAAGCCGAAGCAGGTGGATCACTTGAGGTCAGGATTCTAGACCAGCCTGGTCAACATGGTGAAACCCTGTCTCTACTAAAAATACAAAAATTAGCCATGCGTGGTTACAGGCACCTGTAATCCCTGCTACTTCGGAGGCTGAGGAAGGAGAATTTTTTGAACCTGGGAGGCGGAGGTTGCAGTGAGTTGAGATCGCACCACTGCACTCCACACTCCAGCCTGAGCAATAGAGCAAGAACCGTCTCAAAACAAAACAAAACTATATATATATTTGAATATATATGTGTGTGTATGTATGTGTATGTGTGTGTGCATGTATATATATATATATATATAATGTCTTCAATAAAACTCCAATCTGAAAATGTTCAGGACCAAGGCTATTACTTCTTTTGTCAAACCTAGTTCATCAGAATCACTTATATAAGCTGATGGCATCACCATCACTATAATAAACTCTTATAGTGTCCTTAGCATGTAATAAGCACTGATCCAAGTTAAAATCAATTAAATGTTTTAATTCATTTAAGTCTTACAATACAATGAGGTGGGTACAATTATAATGTCATTTTATAAATAAAAGACATAGAGAAGTTAAGTGAATTGTTCGAGGTCCCAGAGCCTGAAAATGACAGACTCGGGTTTTGAAACCATGCAGTCTTGCTTTAGAGCTCATACTCTCAGCCACTTTGCTGTTATATATTGCTTGTCCTCCTCAAAAACATTATCTTCCTCATCCCATCAAATTCTGTCAGTTGTATCTACTGAAATATGCCTGGACTCTGTTCAATTTTCTCCATCTCCACTGTTGTCCCCCTGGTCTCAGTCAACATTATCTCTGGCCTAGGTTAACGAAATAGTGTGTTTATGGATCTTCTTGCATCAATTCTTGCCTGTTACAGACTCATTCTACAGACTACGGCCTTTAAACAAAAATCTAAATGTAGTTAAGGAATATACAAACACTTATTATCTTTTATCTTCTTGTGTTTGTGTATTTCTTAAATACACTTGTACTTTTTTTTTAGGCTACTGTGTATAGGAAAGGTCTGAAATAGGCAAGAATTAATGCAAGGACAACCATAAAAGGATTGTTATAGTAACTCAGACCACATTTTCTTTATCCATTCATCATCTATCAAGGGACACTTAAGCTGTTCCCGTATCTTGGCTATTGTGAATAATGCTGCAATTAATATGGGGAAGCAGATATATCTTTGACATGCTGATTTCATTTTGTGGGTACATATATCCAGAAGTGAGACTGCTGGATCACATGGTACTTCTATTTTTTTTTCTAATTTTTTAAGGAATCTCTATATTGTTTTCCATAATGGTTGTACCAATTTACATTGCTACTAACAGTTTACAAGGGTTCTCCCTTCTCCAGGATAAACAGAAGAAATGCCATCTTCCATACAGATAAACATGCTATTTGAGACATTATTAAAATATCTTTTTGAAAAGTTGTGATAAGGAAAAAATTACTACTCACTAAAAGTCATCATAGATATGAAAATGGCATTTAGCATAGCAGGGTCAGGTGCATTGGATTGTAATTTACCTTTTACTTTCTAATTAACTTTAAGGTCAGCCCACAAAGGACTCTATGCTTCACCCAAAATAAACTAATTTACAAACGTCTCCCTTTCCCTTATATTTTATACATAGAAATCATTTGTATTTTCTATATGATAAAACATTCCATTGAAATTTGACACAAAATAAGTGGTATGTAAATAAGATAGGGAAATAAGCTTAAAAATTCTTATGAGTCATACAAAGTGACAATTGAAATTTGAAGCTTAACACTAAGTATTTTACTATAGGAAAGACTTCAAACACAAACCAGAAAGTGATGCATAATTTGAATATTATTAAATTGATAATAAGAATGGAAACTTAAAATATGCAGCGTTTGTATGATTTATCTTTGCCACTTTAAAACTTTCAAAAATATAAATAAAGAAAAAATTGGATTTCATATAAAAGCTTAACTGTAAATATATGCATATATATAGAATTATTAAGAGATATTGGAAGATATAAAACAAAAAAATCAAAACAGAAACAGGTTAATATGTTTGCCATGCTTTATGCCTTATGAATTAACCACACATTTTTTATTAATAAGGACCTTTAAAATATACATTATTGCTACTGCACATGAGCTGATGTTTATGCAAATATCACTGACAATTTATAAAGGCATTAACATTCGGGGTAAAAATTCTACAGTAAATGCTAACACTAATATATCATAATGCAAATTAAAGGTTAAGAGGAGGAGTTTTTGAAGTGGAATGGTGAATGCACCATTTTTTTTAATCTAGCCAGTAAACATGAGCTCCATGCATTCAGATTTACTGTTATTTTTAACGAGTGCTTGTGTTCACTGGGCTGAACACAGATGAGATGATACTGAAGTAAAGGGTAAAGCATGAGGACCAGAGGGACAGTAGTAGAGGGCACTGAGCTGAAAAATACGGCTCTTAAGCAAGCCTGAAATGAGCTACTAAATGAGCCAACTAGTGGTACAGAAACTATACAAAGGGGGCAGGTATCACAGCAGATTAATCTTTAGTCTTCTGCCCAGATAGTAGTTTCAGCCTGAGACCAAGGGTTTAACCTGAGCCCAAGAGGGAGTTGGAATAAGTAGTAGAGGGCAATGAGCTGAAAAATAGGTCTCTTAGGAAAGCCTGAAATGAGCCACTAATGGAACCAACTAGTGGTACAGAAATTATACAGAGGGGGCAGGTATCACGGCAGATTAATCTTTAGTCTTCTGCCCAGATAGTAGTTTCAGCCTGTGGCCACAGGACATTGTCACAGGTATATTATGAATGGAAAAGTACCTGTGTTATATGAGGAGATTTATGTGAAATGAAAAGTACAAAATGATGTAAAATTTTAAAACAAAAAATATTTCTACATACACACATGTGCCTGAAATGAAACATATATATGTGGCTGAAATGAAATATATCAAAATATTAATAATTTCTTAATTGTTATTTCTTAACCATGAGATTATGGGTATCTTCCACCTTCTTGATACTTTCTGTAACTTTTATAGCCAGAAATAAGTTTTTGTAAACATATAAAGCAATGATAGTCTATTAAGGCAGACAGGTAGTTAGAGATTATCTGGTATAAAGACCTAATATTTCAGAAGACCAAAATGAGTCTCAAGTGTGACCCAGCTGATTACTGCAGACTTGAAAGCAAAATCCATGTCTGTGAGTTCTCTCTCAGCGAATTTCCCCTGTACCAACTTGCCTTCCAGAACACTCATATGAATTTTTAAAACTACATTTGAGTTCCATTTCATACTGCTTTTACCACAATGGTAACCTATTGTGTTTTTATTCAATCCTTTCTGTCTACCATACATGTGGAGTATGCCTTCCACATCTTCTTCCAAGTAACAAAAATTTTCTACGAGGACATGACCAAATGCAGAATCCAATGACATCATCACAATGGACCTGTCAGAACAGAAATCCTGCAGGTCCAGATGTGACTCACTATTGCCACCTGGTGGCAGCGATTGCAGATTTCTTTCACAGCTTCCTTCACTGAATACGTATGCTTTGAATCATCCTCCCATTATGGCTCTGTCATAATGTTGCTTATAGTACAGAATTCAAATTTTCAATATGTTGCCTAGAGCTCTATTAACATCTAGAAATATGATATACATTACTTTTCCTGCCGCTTCTCTAAGTTAGAATATGTCTTTTCCCTCCTTCACTTGCTTATTTTTTTAAGTACATACTACTGGATCAGTCCCAAATATTCCCTGGTTGCTTAAACATTCTCTCAGAACAATCAAGTGATAGTATACCTAATTCACATCAATATTCTACCAATTTTATTGTCTTGACGACATCTCTTTCAGGGCCTCCTTTCCTGTCCTAAACCTAGTCATTTTTTTCTCTAGAACTGCAAAGAGCTATCTAGACTTAAGTCTACCCTCTTATTTCATCACAAGTCTGACTGGATATTGACTCTAGGATGGAAATAAATGTTACTTAAAATTTTGAAGGCAGTTTTTCTGCTGTCTCTGAGTAATGCTGCTGGGGAGAAGTATTCAGTCATTCGTATTTTTGATCCTTTATAAGGAATTAGTGTTTCTTCCTTTTTGAGAGCTTTTAGGGTCATCTTATAGTATTCTGAAATCTCAAAGATTTTAAAACAGACCTGCCCTGCGTGGGTCTGCTTCATTCATTTTGATGACATTTAGTGAATCCTTTAATCATAAAACTTGTACTCTTCCATTGTAGAAACTTTCTTGAATTTTTAATATACTCCTCTTTTTTCCTATTCTTTTTTGGAAACTCCTCTTATTTCCTGTTTATTCTGTTTCTATTTTGTCTACTGAATTTTCCATTTATGCTTTTATAGCTCTATATTTTACATTTATACTTTATTTTGTATTTACATATTTTATATTTTTGCCTTCGTGGTTCTGTTTTATAGAATACTATTTGTATTTCATAAATACAAGTAATTTATTTGTTTACCTATCTGATTAATGATATTTTCTTTTTTATAGTTTCTTCTTCTTGCATAGTCTCTGTTTCTCGCAAATTGCTCTTTTTTCTTTTTATTTATTTGGCACCCTCTCTTTCATAATTGAGGCTTTCATCAGATATCCAGGAATTTTTGGTTGTCTGCTCACATTTCAGGCAGTGAATATTTGTGTAGAAGCTCTGCACTCATATTTTGGGATTTGTTGTTGCCTGTAAGCTTCACTGTAATGTCATCTGACTTGGCCTTTTTTTGAGAAAATTCTAAGGTCAATGTTTTCATCTCTCTTAACGCTGATTGTGTTCTCCAAGGAAGCATCATCTGGCCTTCTACCTGCTGACACCTGAAAGGCATCGACCTGGCTCCTGGACCAGTGTAGATAGAAGGCCGGGTTCTCCATTTTCAACTTATAAGCTATCACTCAGTACCCCTGTTTTCCCTGTTTTCCTTCCTCCCCCAGCCCAGAACTGGATCTGATTCTCCTTATCCCGTTTTACCTTGTCTGAAGATCATATTTCTGTTTGGTGTATTAGAAGCTGTTGCATCCATGTGGATTTGGGGAAGAAAGTAGAAGATTTAACTGCTTCAGAAGCAATTTTTTCTTTCTCCTGCTTTTCAACATTTTAAAAACGTTGAAGCCTGCTGCTATGGAAATTGAATTGTTTATTGGCTTTTCTCATTACCGATTTAGGATTCAGCTTCCATGGGATTACTGGGGATAATGGAGTTATTTTCCACTCATCCTTTTACTTTCCAGCTTCCAAAATGACTTTGCTGTCATGTCTTCTCTTGATGTTGATATAATTTGGATTATATTTGAAAGTCTATTTGTTCTTGTTTAATGAAGACTTAGAACAGTGGTAACAAATGGGCCTATTTAACCTGCCATCTTAATGGAAGATACAATATTTATCTTTTTACATTTCAAAATTAAAGAAATAAATATTTACTAATAATTAATGTCCACTTTTGACCTTGGTGCTTTCATGGTCCATATGTTGGTAGATGATGTAACTAAAAAGGGAACAGGAAGGTGGAAGTTCCATAGTGCACAGAGGAATTGAGACAGTGGGAACCTGTCCTTTTGGTCTGCATATTGAGTTTAAAGGTCTTCAGTTAAGTTAATAACAGATTATGTTATTTAATTAAACCAGCCTTCCTACAGTGTTCTAATGGTTTAAAATGTCTATAAGAAGATTATTTCTGTGGAGAAATTATTATTTTTTTATAATAATGGATTCTTTATTAGACGAAGCTCTGACCAGAATAGGTGATCCCTTTGGTTTTCCCATCCTTTTTCTTCTCCATGCCTTCTCTTTGGCCCTATCAGGAGCTCAAGTCCTTCTAGCCCTACTCAAGGCCTCATTCTTTACCAGGGCAAAACTATCCCTTCAGATGAATCACTGACAACTCTCCTGCTATGCCTTCAACATCCCAGCAGGCTTATCATTTTGCTGTTCCCATCTTTATAGACCCTGAACTTCAGCTTAATACAAAAATCAACTTCTATGCTCTCTTGGATGCCACTGGAGAAAATCCCTTGGCCAAGCTCGCTGGTGCTATGAGAAATCCACAGCCTCTGACCTCAGCTGGGCCTCAGTATCACTCTGCAATGCTTTCCTGTGTTTCTGCTTTCTTACAAGGGATACCTAAACTCTCCCCACGTCCTTCTGTAAAGAAATGATTGAATGAAAGTACTAGACAAGTGAATAGCAAGAAATTGTAGGAGAGGATCTTCCCCTTACAGCTGGTATGAACTGTTCATGAAGATCTAGTGAAAATATAATCAGTAATAACCAGATGAATTCAGAGGAGTTGGTAGTAAAATTGAAGTCACAGATAAGACTCTTTGAAATAGAATTTATATCCACCATAGTTAATAAAGAACTATTACATATTGTGAATTTGGATATGCTTATAAAGTAATAAACATTTATTGTGTGTGTGATGAATAAAGAGATGTTTAAAATGCAGCATTAAGGACATGAGGCCTCTTTACAAATAAACTCTATTTTTCAGAAATGTTAAAAGTCATGATTAAATCCAGTATTTACTTAAAAAATTTTATTGCCCTAAATATTAACTATTTAGAAGCTTCCCTTGTACTTTCTTAGGAAAAAGCATATGTGTATGTGTGTTTGTGTGTGTGTGCCACTGAGAAAAACCTTGCTCTTTCTAGTTGTAAAAATGACTGAAACAAAATATAGTAACATGGCATATTTGTCTATCCAGCAGCATGACAAATCAGATTCCCTGATAAATGAGATGCTATTGAAAATATTAAAAACAATCTTTTAAAGTGCAACAATAATTTTAAAGCTGGATTTAAAATAGGATTTTAGATTTCAGTTTATCATGTTGCAAGGAGAGCTTGGTATAAAAGATATTGCTCCAGGCCAAATGTGTGTGGGGAATCATATAAGAAAATACACATGAAGCTGGTATCCTTTGCAGAAGTAGAAAGAAAATATCATGCTGACTTAAGGGAAAACAATATCCCCTAAAAATTCCTAACCATGAGCATTTTTTCTTAAAGCATTAATTTATGTTATGTGTGTGCTAAAGAGAAATAGGAATATAATTGAAAACTCTTACAAGTAGCTGCAACATATGACTTATAGAATTTCCATAGTAACTAAAAAAAAATTTCAATGTTTAAAAGTACTGAACATGCAATAAAATAATTCAACAAAATGAGAACCAGCGATAAATAAATAAAAACTAAGTCAAAGAAAGAGACCCACAAGGACTTCAGAGGTGTTGGACACAGACACAAAATATAATTACATTTACATATGATTAATAAAATTAGAGAAGGAATTGAAAATATGAAAAAGATTATAAAAGTTACAGGCAAATCTTAAGACAAATAGAGTTTACATAAATTAAATTTAAATAACAATTTAAAAGCTGAGTAAATACATCAAAATAGACATAGCTAAAGAGAAAATTAATTAGCTGGAATATAAATCAGAAGTTACTATTCATAAAAACAGATGTTAAGTAGCTTAGAAACCACAGTGAGAAAGTGCAGAATATTTAATTGGAGACTCAGAGGGAGAGAATACAGAGAACTAGGATGAGGCAATTGAATATTGAGAAATAACGCCTGATAATTTGAAAGAATTGTTGGAAAAGATCAATACACAGATTCAGGAGAAATATGTACTTAGGTATAGCAAAGTAAAATTCCGTCACACACACACATATACACACACATCATTAAAGAAACCAAAGAGAAAAGATTGCCTACGAAGGAATAATAATTTGACTGATAGCTAGCTGACTTTTAAATAGAAAAAAAGAAAGCCAAAAGGAAGTAGAAATATATAAATATATTTCAATGTGCAAAATAAAAAATAATAACTTATCTAGCACACTATAACTATAAAAACGTTTCAAGAATTATAGAAATCTTTCTATCAAACAAAAACTGTGAATTTAACACCAAAATCACTCTCTGAAGTACATTCAAAAGGTATATTCAGGAAGAAGGAACATGACCCCAGATAGGGGGTCTGAGAAGCAAAATACAATGGTGAACCAAGATATTAATAAATATGCACATAACTCTACAGAGCACTGATTTTAAAAATAATACAATTATGTAATTTATGGAGGAATAATAGACTAGAACTAAAAAATTGGAAAATAGCATGTAAATAGAAAGCGATGGTCTAAGTTAAAATATCCTAGGCTCTTTACACTGTTCAGGAGAAAAAAACAAATGGATTATCTTTAATTTTTTATTTATTAAGTAGACATGATATTGACTGAATTATGTCTCTCAATATTCTTATGTTGAAGCTCTGACACTCAAAGTGACTCTGTGTGGAAAAAGGCCTTTACAGAGGTAATTAAGTTTAAACAAAGAAGGGTGTCTAATCTGATAGGGCTGATGTCCTTATAAAAAGACCAAAAGGGACCAGAAGTCTCTCTTTCTACTGCACGTGCACAGGGAAAACATCACGTGAGGATACAATGAGAAGGTGGCCTTGTACAAGCCAGAAAGAGAGTTCTTACTAGAAACCGACCGAGATAACACCTTGATCTTGTACTTGGCTAGCCTCTAAAACTGGAAGAAAATATAACAGATTTGTATTGTTTAAGACACAGTTCTGTAGTATTTTGTTATGGCAACCCTTGCTGCCTAATAATATAGTAAAGTGATTAGGACAACTAAAATAGGCACAAAGTATAGAATAGACCACCCGTACAAGCGTGTGTGTAGCATGAAATAAAAGAAAATAACTGCATAGGAACACAGGAAGGAAAGATGGAAAGAATATTTGGAAAAAATAAAAAGCTGCAGTAGAAATTATTCTAAATATATAATGTCACAAATAATTTAAATGGATAAAACATGTCAGGCAGAGGTAAAAATTTTCAAACATAATAGAAGAGATACACCTAAAACATAAGGACACAGAAATACTGAAAGTGAAAGGATAGAGGAAATGCCAGGTAAATACTAGCCTTATAAAAGCTGGTAGTGTCATGCCTGTAATCCCAGCACTTTGGGGGGCCGAGGTGGGCAAATTATGAGGTCAGGAGTTCGAGACCAGCCTGGCCAACATAGTGAAATCTCGTCTTTACTAAAAATACAAAAAATTAGCTGGGCGCCTGTAATCCCAGCTACTCAGTAGGCTTGAACCCAGGAGACAGAGGTTGCAGTGAGCTGAGATCATGTCACTGCACTCTAGCCTAGGCGGCAGAGTGAGACTCAGTCTCAAAAAAAAAAAAAAAAAAAAAAAAAAAAAAAAAAAAAAAAAGCTGGTCGTCCTGTGTTATCAGCAGACAAATAAACTCAAAGACCAAAAAAATTAAGATACATGAAGAGATGCACAGCAAAATGATAAAAGGTTAATCAATCACACACACAGAAACATTCTAAATGAGTTCAAAATACATAATTTAACAATGCAGAGGAACCAAAATTGACAGAAGTATCAGAAGAAATAGAATACCCACATGCTAGAGGGAGAGTTTAACAAAACAGTCTCGTCAATTGCTGAATAAAAAGAGACAAAACTTGGTCAGAGCACAGAGATTTGAGAAGCACAACTAGCAACTTGATCTTACAGAGTTTTGGGAAATATCAAACCTAATTAGTTAAAAATGTACAATTTGTTTTAAGCACAATGAAAAATATTTATTACAGCTGACCATGTGCTAGTCCAAAAAGCTGCTTTAACGAGTTTTAGAGAACTGTTACATAGACCACAGTTTCTGACCACAGAAAAATTGTTAGAAAAAATTTAAAAGTAGCTAAAAATCTAATTTATTTTAAATTTCAAAACACATTTCTAAGCATCTTTTGAGTAAAAAAAAATCTAGTATAATGGAAATCAGAAAACACAAAACTGAAAAATATGGAAAATAGCTAAAGTAATAGAAGCAAATTCACATCCTTAAATCCTTACTTTGGAAGAGAGGAAAAACTCAAAACTAATAAGGTAAAGGTCAGATTTTTAAAATTAACAAAAGAGCAAGAGCATAAATACACAAATTAAGTAGACAGAACAAAGTAATAAAGAAAGAAAACTATTAAAAATAATGTGAAATATACATTAAATAGAGAGGGTGAAAAGAGTCAGAAGTTGGTTCTTTGACAAGACTTGTAAGACTAATGAAATAGACATAGTTTGGAAAGATTATTTGAAAAATGTTTTAAAAGCACAAGGAAAGTGTTAGAAATAAAGACATATAACTATAAATACTATAGAAATTAAATAGATATAAGAAAATATTATAAACAGCCACACACTACTAAATTTGTCATGGAACACAAATTTCTTTTTAAAAATGCAATTGTTTGATGTTGAAATAGAAAATCTGAATACTCTTAAATCCAGGAAAGTAATAGAATAATTTTTAAGTACATATGCCTTCCACTTTCTCCTTTCCTTGAGCAGCTAGCTGGGATACAGAATGGACGGAGGGAGATGGGGGAGCCATCTTGAACTACAAGGTTCCAGTGCTGGAAATGGCAGAGAATAGATAGAGTCAGGGGCATGGTGATGAAGGTGCCACTATACCAGCCTATTTCTATCTTGTTGAAATTGTTGCTATTTTTGGTCTTTGCTGTGGTGACCAATCCATACCTTAACTAGTGCAAGTGATAAAACAAAAGAAAACAAGAGAATGATTAACACAAAATTTGGACTATTGCTAACTCGGCAAGGGGGTGGGGGTGATTGTGTAAGGAAAAGAGATAGGCTTGTGTAGATTTTAGAAATCATTATGTTCTAGTTATTAAGCTGGGATGTGGTATACATCATCTTATTTTGTTATTCTTTAAAATATTTAGTCACGTTTTATAAATGCATATATGCATGAAATATTTCATAATCAAAATACAGAAAAATCAATTTGGAGACAAAATAAACATATTTCTTTTTTTTAGAAAATACCACTAGAAGATGCATAGGAGAACACTGTTGAGTACTTCAAGAAACAAAATATAGTATTCAAATAAGCTATGTAGTGTGGGGGGCTTATTGTACAGTTAAAGTACAGATATTTCCAATATGGCTGAGCTTATGCTATTTGCTAGATAATATTTCAATAACATAAAATGTGAAGAACTAGATTTTTGTATTTCATAAAATAAAGATATATGGGAGAAATGATATTGTCAAAAGTCAATAGTTTCTTTAATAGAAAAATGTTGTGTGAGACCACAACTAAGAATGGCCATCAATGGAGATAGCACTTTGACTCTAATAAAGGTTGAAATGTGGAGTGAGGTCACGTTCACAGATTGTTGCTGTGATTCCTAAAGAGTGTGTGGTAGTCGTCCTCTCCTTGCTTACCTCTTCTATAAACATTCTCTATAAACCACTGCATGAATAAAAGGAAACCCTAGGTTGGGTCATGTAAGGGTTGAGCAGTGCTAATTACTGCCTTTGCCATCCAATTTCTCCCAGTTTAGGAAAATGGAAGAATAATGAAGGAGAGCCAGCTTTTGTTTGTTATGTGATCTAAGCTAAAATACCTTTTTCATATCTGACCTAGGAGCCAGATATTCCAGAATTAATATCTCCTTATTTGGCAGAACTAATACCCCTAGTTTCTAATATCATGAACCATGTTTATTACTGTACTTACAAGACTCCTTTTAATTTTTGGAGAACATTAAAAAGTGTTGTCTTGTACAATTGGATTCCAACCATAAGGATTTTCACCCCTAAACTAAACAATACCTAATTAAAAGCAAGATGTAATTTATTCAAGGCTATTTTTTCTTTGAACTTTTCGCTTTGAGGAATTACAACTTATATTAAACTAATGAAAAACAATTATCTCAGATTTTTCATTAAAAGTTTACTGATTTTCTAATCTCTTTCATTTGTAGATGCCTGGAGGTTTAGAAATTGAGCTGATGTAAAACTCTGGGCTGTCTCTTTGAATGACATTAATGCTTGCAGGGGAGGGAAAGAACTAGCAACTTTATTCCTCCTTTGGTATCTACAAATGGACTTTTGGATACCTAGAACTCATTTCCCATGGAAATTGTATGCATGGCGGTTGGTTTACCAGGTACCCCAATGGAACCTGACAAATACATTTCCTCAGGTACTGTCAGTGTAATTTTAGGATATTCCTTTCTTCTCCCAGTATCTTTTCTTGTCTACAAATATTTCAGCTACTTTTAGGGGGTAATGTGGGATTTATGGGCTTGGCAACTATTCACCACTTTATTTTGGACAAGTAGAGAGCTCACTTAGTATTTGGGCCATGGCCTATAGTGAGAAGAGAACTTCATAAAAGTTAAGTCACGGGACAAATCTCTTTTTTAGATATGCAGCATAGGAATGTGATTCTTTGATATGAATACTTTAAAATAAGGTCCTGGACTACTAAATATCCATCATCTTCAACACTAATTATCTAGTCTTTATCACCACCAGCAAAATGATCATCGTTATTATCTGTATGAGAACTTTGCAGTTCTATTAACAAGAATTTTAGAGCTGATAAATTTTAGTTACAAACCATTTTTTTGTCTTTCTACCCAAAATGAAACCAATCTGATCCATAGTGTTGACTTTCAATGTTCATCAGTTTGATTCTTTGCTTGGTGTAGTTCATTTTTTTAAAGCAGCCAAAATCAATAGTATTTAATTTAATGGTTCTGTTGTCTATAGTGACTTCTCTGAATTTTCCCTGATGGTTAACTAGACACTGGAAACTTAGTGTAGTTTATATACAACATGAGTTATTTTAATCTAATTGTAATCATTTGATAAAAATATTACTGAATTTATTTATTCAATAAGCAAATATTTACTATTTACAGCAGTCACTGTTCAAGATATTTGTGATATGTTCTAGATGGACAAAAATCTCTGCCCCATGAACCTTGCATTTTAGTGGAGAAAGAAGACAATGAACAAAATAAATAAAAATTAAGCAAATGATATAGTCTGTAAGAAGGTGATACATGCTTTTGGATAAAGTAGGGTAGAGTCAGGAGGATTCGGAGGAAGGATATGGGATATGGTGGCTGCAGTGAAATAGGGAGATTAGGGTAGGTCTTGTTGAAAAGGCGACATTGAGCAAATGTTAAATGTATATTTCTTAACTAATGTTACTGTCATTGCTAAATACAGAATTTATTTGGGGGCCATTATTATTTTTTTCTACTTGTTGAGAATTTTCTACTTGTATGGATCAGTGTATGTTATTGCCTTTGGGGAGAAATATTATAGTTCTAAAAATTGAAGTAAGCTTATTGATCAGCTTAGATTAATTTAATTGTATTAGTAAAGAGATTGTAATTAAATTTTTAAAATCTTTAGTTTTGTACTAAATAAATGCTGCTTCAAATGAATAAAATTGTAATAACCTCATTAGAAATAAAATTTATTTATTTTATTGCAGGAACACAGCAAAATTATGCAGATTACCAAAAAAAACTAAGCCTTTTATTTTATTTCTCTTCCTTTTTTTTTCATTTTTATTTTAGGTTTGGGGGGTACATGTGCAAGTTTGTTATATAGGTAAACTCAAGTCATGAGTGTTAGGCAGTGTTGAGGGAAATTCATAACACTAAATACCCATATCAAAAAGTTAGAAAGACCTGAAATTAACAACCTAACATCACAACTGAAAAAAATTAGAGAAGCAAGAACAATCCCAAAGCCAGCAAAAGACAAGAAATAATCAAAATCAGAGCTGAACTGAAAGAAATTTATCTTCTCTGATATTTAATTTATACCACTCTCCCCCAAAAAGGAGTAATATTTGTATTTTTTTTTACTTGTAGGTCAAATTCAAAGTCAAACCCCACAGGATTTATTTTAATTCAATAGAATATCCCACCTACTTCAAGAAGAAAGCATAAGATCAAAAGATTATGAATATAAATATTTTTCCATTTTATAGCTAGACGAAGTAGATATTCATTCTTCCATATAATCAGTGTTAAATTATATAGGGTAAATCTATCAAAGAACAGCTGCAGTTTATTTTAATTGTAACACAAACTATATATACATTTATTCCTTAAAATATACCTATAATTGTTAAAAATCAAAACATATCATAAATATATAATATATAAAATAATGCTTTCATGCATGTCTTATAAAGAATACTTTAGTGCAGCAAAAAACTATTCCTGTTTTTATATAAAGCTAAATTTTTGTGCATTGCATTCTAGAAAGACCATAGAATCAACATTCAAAAGCCTCACTTTTCTTTCCTAAACTCAGATATTAATCTTTATTGCCAAAAATGCATCTCCGTTATCTTTTCTCTATTGAAAGGTTATTCCTACCTCTGAGTTCTGCATTCTAATCAATGGCATCACAATCTACCGCTCCCTAGTTTAGAGCAGTGGAGGCATCTCCTACATTTTTCTCCCTCATCCCCAATGTCTAATTAATAAAAAAGCTCAGTTGCTCAGTTAATCAAAAAGCTCACCACTGACTTTCAGGTTGTCCCAAAGGCAGAACTTATCATATTGCCCCACAGCTTTAAGGCTTTGCGTTTTCAATAAAATCAACTCTAAACTCCTTTGCATTGGATGAAGAAATATTTATCCAATGCAAATTAACCTGGGCAAACCCATACAATAATTTTATTCCGCACAACAGCTCATCTCTAGCATCTGCACTGTACAGGTTTCCTGAAAAAACCCATTCTTTACTTAGCTAGGTCTTTGAATTAGTTGTACTCTCTGATTAGAAAGCATCTTCCTCTTTTTACTCTTTTGCTTTCACTCATTCATTAATTGATAAAGATAACTACTTATCGAATACCTCCTTTGTGTCAGACAATGGGAATATGCCAGAGTTTAAAGTGCTGACAAGGTAGACACGTTCTTGCATTCATGAGTTCACACTCTTCTGCTTGCACATGCTCTCATCTTTCCAGACTCAAATGTCTTTACATTATACTTCCTCCCTGCAATACTCCCAGATCGAACTAGTTGCTCCTGCTTCTAGAAGTGTTGGCATCTGTGCATGTCTTTGTTGTGGTACTTAAGTCACACTTATTTTTATAAGTCCATCTTGTCCACTAGACTCTGAGCTGCTTACAATAAGGAGCAGGTCTTTTCATCAAATGACCTGCCTACAATGCCTGGGACAGTATTTGGATATCAAATCAATTTGAATGGTTTTGACTGAAACTTTAGGCCTTATGACAGAAAACTAGTTTTCCAAAGATGACCACAAGAAAGTTACTGAGTGCATGTATATTCTTTCTGTTTAGGTGTGCCAATTTTCACAACAGTTTTTAAAGCCCATTTCTTTTTTTATTATACTTTAAGTTTTAGGGCACATGTGCACAACGTGCAGGTTAGTTACATATGTATCCATGTGCCATGTTGGTGTGCTGAACCCAGTAACTCGTCATTTAACATTAGGTATATCTCCTAATGCTATCCCTCCCCACTCCTCCCACCCCACAACAGGCCCAGGTGTGTGATGTTCCCCTTCCTGTGTCCATGTGTTCTCATTGTTCAATTCCCATCTATGAGTGAGAACATGCGGTGTTTGGTTCTTTGTCCTTGCGATAGTTTGCTGAGAATGATGGTTTCCAGCTCCATCCATGTCCCTACAAAGGACATGAACTCATCACTTTTTATGGCTGCATAGTATTCCATGGTGTATATGTACCACATTTTCTTAATCCAATCTATCATTGTTGGACATTTGGCTTGGTTCCAAGTCTTTGCTATTGTGAATAGTGCCACAATAAACATACGTGTGCATCCCCATCAAAAAGTGGGCGAAGGATAAGAACAGACACTTCTCAAAAGAAGACATTTATGCAGCCAACAGACACATGAAAAAATGCTCATCATCACTGGCCATCAGAGAAATGCAAATCAAAACCACAATGAGATACCATCTCACACCAGTTAGAATGGCGATCATTAAAAAGTCAGGAAACAACAGGTGCTGGAGGGGATGTGGAGAAATAGGAACACTTTTACACTGTTGGTGGGACTGTAAACTAGTTCAACCATTGTGGAAGTCAGTGTGGCGATTCCTCAAGGATCTAGAACTAGAAACACCATTTCACCTAGCCATCCCATTACTGGGTATATACCCAAAGGATTATAAATCAGGCACATAAAGCCCATTTCTAATGTATTATTTTATAACATACCTGGCATACTGTTAATTTTTCATGTTTTAAAGGAATTACTTCTATCTCTAAAGATAATATCTTCATAAATATATATGCAATTCCCATCTTAAAAAATCCTTAATATATTCTGTAGCTAATGGCTTAAAACTTATCTTTGTATTCATTTTCTCTTTACATAGAAATTGCTCTTTCGCAGAAGATTTCTGTAATTAACAAGAGGGTTTTCTTTTTCCTATTGAACTGCATGTTAATGCATTCCATGGCCAGATGAAGAAATATATGTCCCACTTTCCTATTCCTAATGCCATAGTTACTATAGGACTATTTCTATGCGGGATTTATTTCTCAGTTCTTGAGATTATATTGCTCCCAGTGCAATCTAGTATAGTATTTTTATATTGATTTATTCTGGGGAAATGAATTCTATGGGATAGTTTACAGAGATCTCCTTGCCTCTTTTAATATCTAGAATGGCTACAACTCCTCCACCTGTATTTGACAGAAGCAACTCATGAATTCTGCACTGATTTTTTTAGTGGCAATGGAAGCACTAAAGATAATGACTTGTAATTACATGAATAGGAGTTGCTCCAAGTTCATAACCTGGAAGAAATGACGACAATGCTCCTAATGAAAATCAGGCTATTAGGCCAGCAAGATTTTAATAAGAAAAGGATAAAAAAACCCTACCTATCAGGTACTATGCTTATTACCTGGGTAAGGAAATAATCTATATATCAAACCCCCAAAACACGCAATTCACCCGTACTACAAACCTGCACATGTACCCCTGAAACTAAAATAAAAGTTAAAAGAAAGAAAATGAAGCAATATTCTGAGACTGGAATTATATTTCTTTAAACTACCTTGGCTAACTGCCATTATCCTGATTCTGGTAAAAAGAGACAATAATGATACTAATTTTCAGAGCCTAAAATATTTCCTATCCAGATGTTGATTTCCATCTGTTCATGAAAGCTTATCAAACCATTACACCATGCTACTACTTAGTCAAGCAAAATAACTTATAGAAAAGGAAGCAAGTGGCAGGTTTTAAAATGCATATGCATCTAACTACAGCTCTGATATAATTTTGTATATAATTATTTAGAATTGAATTTATGTACCTTTTCCAACTCCACCTTGCTTGAAATTTTCCCTGTATCATTATTGTATCTGAAAAATAAATTGATCCAGTTATAATTTTATTATAATTTGGAAAAATCCTAATCAAAATGCCAGTATTCCTTACCCTGGAACTGGGTTTGTTTTCTCTTTCCTCTCATTTATTTCATGTCCATTAACACTTTCTGCAAAACATTAAATAAAAGAAAAGCAGTTTAAATAAGGGGTTATCATTGGGTTTGCCTGTGTGTGGATGCGAAGATGGAAGCATCGGTAGAAATTGAAAATAAAAAATTCACTGTGTGCTAACATAACATTCATCTTAACGTATTTTATAAATACAAATATCCTCCCAACACTTTTTCACTGCATCAGAGCAGTTAGTCAGAGCCAGAAATAATAACAGTGAAATTTGATGCTGTATCCAAATAGAATGTAGGAATTGAAGATTCCCAGTATTATGCAGGAAAGCCATTTCAGTACAGGAAAGAGTAACCGGGAGGTCTACTGATAAAGACATGAGAGAGTGTTCCATCAGTCTGGCTGAGGGATAGAAAAGGCATTCTTTTTGCAAGCGAATAGAAATGTAACAATATAGGTAAAATATTTGTAGAAAACTATTTTTGTAGATACTGAGAACTATAGAGGGAAGAAAGTTAAATTCACATCATGCATATATGGACGGTTAATTCAAAATACAACTTAGAATTCTTGAGTTTATGTCTATTGCTCTAATGACTAGACCCCAGATTGGCCATATCAACATGCGATACCATCAACTTCTAGTCCGTGGTTGGTTGATCCGTTGAAGTAAGTCATCTGAGTGGCCTCGACCTCTGCTTCTGCATTGATGATCTGCTGCGCTACAGCCTCCGCAATGGGCATTACCATGGCAGCCGTCGAGGTGTTGCTGAGCCACATAGACAAAAAGGCAGTGCTGCTCATGAACCCCAGCGTCAGCCTGAAACCAGAGAGCCGTTAGTGTGGAGCTGTGCTCTTAGCTTAACTAGCACCGTATTATTTAACTGGAAGATGTTTAAGATGTGGTCTGTGAGTTGGGAAATTAAGTCTTTCAAAACATGGAAGGTTAAGATTCTGCCCAGATGATGAACTTGGAATACGGTGACAGCCAGGTAGAAATCAAAGCCGCACATGTGAAAGTGGAATTCTTAAGAGATTTGTCTCCCAGGGAACCATGCAAATTTTCTCTTCAGAAACATAAAAATGATTAAAACTAAATGAACTGCAAGTTGGTTATATGACATAACAGCTTATAATATTACATCAATATCTGAATGCTCTTCACAGCTGACCACTTATCTTCAAATGCTAGTAAGATGAAAATGCAATCAACTTTCGAATTTAAGGTTCCTTATTTTTTCTTTTATCTTTTAGCCATAACTCTGTTTGTTCATAGGGGGTGTCAGGGAGGTACAAGGACAAAGAAAGATTAATATTTATAAAGCCTCTTTTTACTTGTTCACTATACTGGTTCAGTATAAGGTGGGTGGAGAAAATAGTTAAAGTCATTTGCTAAAATGAGGTTTCTGAATTTTCTGAATATTCTATGATTTATGCTCTCCTGAATCTGATATCCTTTCCTATTGTCAAGATCTGGACACACTACATTCATTGTCTTCTTTTATAAATAGTTATTCTTAAAAATAATATGCCTAAGACTACAAAATTTTAAGCCATATCTATAAACTTTCAAAGTCACACTTGTGAAAAAAAATGATCTCTTTTGAGTAGACGGGCCTAGAAAATCATTCAGAAGCACACCTTTCTATATAGAGCAATTTATGAAATAATCTGACACCCTCTTAAAACAGATGTACAAGAACAATACCACAATGTAAGTTTCAGACTCCGATAAGGTGAATATTTTCAATGCGTACAACAAAATAAAAGAAAATGTATTAGGAATCTGCTTACACAATAAATGGTTCTTCTAAAAAAAAAGAAAATTAAGAACTTTTAACTTCTTAAGGCATTGTCAAGACAAGAAATCTTTGTATAAAAAATGCTGGCATCAGATAAAGCTTCTGGATGGTGAAAATGCCTTAAATTGAAGAGCCACTTAGTGGCATAATGGACAGAACTTCTGCCCCACTGTGAAGTACATTACGTCATCCTCTGGAATAGTGAGCAGAGGGTCAGGAAAAAGAGATACATTTCTGTAGCACCCTAAAAGGCATGGAGCGCCACTTCATTTTAAGAGTCAGATGATGTCGGGTTTTTTTGTTTGTTTATTTTGTTTTGTTTTGTTTGAGACAGAGTGTCACTCTGTTGCCCAGGCTAGAGTGCAGTGGCGCGATCTTGGCTCACTGCAACCTCTGCCTCCCAGATTCAAGCAATTGTCCTGCCTCAGCTTCCCGAGTAGCTGGGATTACAGGTGCCTGTCACCATACCGGCCAATTTTTGTATTTTTAGTAGAGACGAGGTTTCACCATGCTGGCCAGGCTAAACTTGAACTCCCCACCTCAGGCGATCTGCCCACCTCAGCCTCCCAAAGTGCTGGGATTACAGGGATGAGCCACCGCGACCGGCCAAGATAATGTCTTAAATGCATATGTGTTATACAATTTTTAAGTCAAAAAAATTGAAAATTTGTCTCATTTGCATCTTTTTTTTGTATTTAGCAAAATAACTTGCACTATAAATGAAAAACACAGATGTGGCTATGCCCTAGAATGAATTATGCAATATAAGTCAATACAATATTCTAATTTTCCAAGAAAGATGAGAAGGGAAGAAACACTTAAGGCTTTAACGCGAAATGCCACTATGCAAATGATTATGACACTGGAAATTTTCTTTAGCTTTCATTCATGTTCTTAGCAAGAGGTGAAATAAAACCGAAATAGCCAATTAATTTTATCAGTCAAATGAGTGATTTCATATTCTATAGATGAAATGTCTTGATTGTTTCACTTTGCAACAGTTGGTTTAACAAGAAAAATATTCACCTTGGAATTTTTCTGCACACATTTGTATTTTGTCAGTAATGTCTTTGTCTTTGGTTTGTAACATCCTTCCTGATGATAAAGGATGCTCTTGAACAAGTTCTGAATATGTAATCAGCCAAATAAACAAGATAGGAGGAAAATCTACTCTGAAGTCTATCAATCTTGTCTGTTGAGGTTCAAAGCTTCTCTCAGCTTTGACTTCTGTGATGCATAAAAGGTGAGAAAGTTGTGTGCACGTATTCCAACCACCCTGTAATTAGACCTGCAGTGAAAGTTGTTTTTTTTCCTCCTATAATTCAAGTACACTTTATATCACTTTCATATTTGCAGAGGAAAAAACGTCATAATTCAGACTGTGATACAAAGAATTTCCTGGGCGTGAATTACTTATTTGATTATTTGTTCTGCACAAAAATGGTCTGTTCAGCAGGTAAACTAGAAGCAGTAAATGCAGTACTTACCATGCAGGATTTACACCAACCATCATCACCATTTTCAGAGCAATTCTCTTGTGCAAATTCCATTTTTCTATGGATGTTGCTAAACAGATAACTCCAATTAGCAGTAAGTGAAAATCCTTGAAATAAGCAGATGCCACCTGAAATAACAAACCCGTGATTATTTACTTTGGGTGGGGAAAAATAACATTGCACAAGAAAGACATTATTATGCTGCTCTTAATTTTGACCTTCAACCACATAATCTTTCCATTTTGTTGAGAAAAATGTAGATGTGTTTGAATACAAATTTTGACATGTTCTATATTCTTACTCAAAAATGGTGTAAGGAAAAGTATACAGAAAAAAAAGTACTCAGGGTTATTAAATAGCTGAGTAACATCAGGTAAGTGCTTTTCTATTGGGGCTAATTTGTTTATGCATCTATAGTGGAATGGCAATGACTGTGATTTGGGAAGGTTTTCAATCAAGCTCCAACTTGCTACTGTCTTATCATGACCCATTATGCTGTAACTGCAGTCACACCTTTATATATGGAATGATTTTGCTTTCAAAATTACTTTTTATAAGGCCAGGCATGGTGGCTGACACCTGTAATCCCAGCATTTTGGGAGGCCAAAGCAGGTGGATCACTTGAGGTCAGGAGTTCGAGGCCAGCCTGGCCAACATGATGACACCCTATCTCTACTAAAAATACAAAATACTAGCCAGGCGTGATGGTGCATGACTGCAATCCCAGCTACTCTGGAGGCTGAGACAGAAGAATTGCTTGAATCCAGGAGGCGGAGGTGCAGTGAGCCAAGATTGTGCCATTGCGCTCTAGCCTGGGTGACAGAGTGAGACTTCATCTCAAAAAAAAAAAAAAAAAAAATTATAAAATAAATACCCTCAAATGAGACTTAACATTTTAAGCCATTTTCAGTCAACACCATTCAGAGATTAGTAAAGGACCTAGAACTTTAAGCAACCATTTGTAGCAGTATTTCTTAAAGAATACTTTGAAATAAGTTAGGTACATAATCTTTTTTTTAAAAGGGTTGTGTAATCGATTAAGTTGAGAAAACAGAATTTTGAAATACTAGAATTTTCTCTCCTAGATGCCTTTGCAAAAACCTTTAAACAATAGTGTATAATGTCATTTTTAAAGAGGGGGATATCATATACTGCATATTTTTCAGATTTATTTAATTATTAAAAACTTATTTAATTTTTAGGTGGAGAATTTCATGGGACTGGTATTCAAGAGAACTTACTTTAAGAAACACTTGGCTAAACTGAATCACAAGGCTGTGCTGAAAAGAGGATTATAAGAGTAAATACCCCTCTAAAAAAATCAAACCATAGCTAATAGAAGGAAAGGTTGGAATAAAACCATTCTAATGTTACAAAACCACAAAAAGGAAAATCAATTCTTGAGATAATTTTGCTATATTATATCTGCATTTTTAACATAACTTGCTAAGCTTGGCTTCATTTCAATAAAAAGCAAAAATTAATAATTACCCTTGAAATTAAAAGTAGGCAAGTGGACAACTTTTATATTTTATAAAATGTTCATTTATGATATCTTTCAAATTTTATATCAATCTCTTTACATTTTGTAGTGATTGGATAATAGAAAATAATTATATCAATTTCCTTACTATTTCATTTACTAATTACTCATTGAAAAATTATCTGTATACACCAAAATATTATAGGAGCAGAGAATACATTAATAAATGCTTGATATATTTTTCCCTCTTTGCACTTCTTCAATTCTCAAATATCAGGCCTTTCTAAATAGGTCCTATTATTTTTCTGAATCATAGCGCCCCGTTTGGTTTTATCATAGTATGTACATTACATAAATACTGTTTGTTTACGTGCTTATTGTTTTCTGTATTATACCATACATTCCGATGAGGACCAGGACTCTGCTTTGCTAACCATCCCATATTTTGCACCTAGCGTAGTGCTAGTACACAGTAGGAGAGCTTGGTAAATAGCATTGAAAGAATGAGGGAGGGAGGGACAGTGAATAAGCTATAGTCTCTGAGCTCTTATATCCCAGTTTTCTACACTCTGTCCTCTACTTCCTAGTCTCCTAACTCTTTCAACTCTTACTCTAGGTATAAGTATTTCAGTATATTAATTTATTAGTGCTTCCAGAGTCAGGAAGCTTTTTTTTTTTTTTTTTTTCTCCCTGGTTCTATACCTGCCTCTGAATTTTTTTTTTTTTTTTCTGACTTTGAAAATCCAGTTATCTCGGTCCTCCAAAATGCTGGTATTCCACAGGGTTCTGTCCATAGTCTTTATAGTCTTCTTGTTTTATCCATCCAATTACTGAATTTGAAGGATTCAACTTTATGGGACTAAAATAATGCCTGGCACATACATGGGGGCACTCAATGAACATTTGTTAAATGAATGTTGACTACACCAAGATCTTTATTTCCACACAGATAAGTCTTCTGAGTTTCAGACTGATACGTCCAACTGTTCATTTCCATTTGAATTTCCCACAAACACCTACAATTCAACATATCCACAATGACACTTCTCATCTTCTCACTCCCCATCCTTCAAACACATTCTGCCTTTGTGGTCAATGTAAACATCTATCTACTCAGTTGCCCAAGACAGAGACCTAAAGGTCAGCCATGATTCCTTTTTCACTTCCAATATAAGCCCTATTATTCCTAGGTCCTTCATATCTTTAAAATTTGTCCCTTTTTCTCTGTTTACACATGACTACCTTGATTAAGCTCCTCACTATTTCTCACTTGGCTACTGTATGATCGATCTTTTTCTGATCCACTCCATACCATTGTCATAGCCCCTTTTCTAAAGTGTAAATCTGATCACATAATTGTCCTTCTTATACTTCTTCAGTACAGTTTTTAAGAACTTTCCATAGTGTTAAAGACCAAATCCAGTATTTTCAACATGTCATAAAAGACCCTCATCATCTGGTCCCATTTCACCTCTCCAGTTTAGGTTTTTGCCACTCCACCCTTCTTCTTCCTATGTATTTAGTTCCCCAAACACAGAAGTGTTTTAACACTTGCTTGCAATTTAACCTGGAATGACCCTCTCCCCTTGTCTTGGATACTTCTAATCTTCCTTCATGGAAGATGTCAGTTCTTCTAAGATATCTTCCCTAGGACCCTAAACTGGATTAGATAATATCTCCCTTTTTATAGTACATCTTAATTTATATATTGATCATTTCTTCACTTATTTATCCCCTTTATTACACTAGATTTATCTTGAAGGCAAGATATGTCTTATTGATCATTGTATTTATGGATTTAGCACATGCCTGGCACAAATTGGCACTCAATGGATGTTAAATTTAATAAGTCCCTAGACATAAGGAGCTTACAAGCTATTAGACAATAAAAAACAAGTTAACAAAAAGTGCAATAAAGTATTATAGATGCTTGAATGATACTTCTCCAAAATATAATTGAGATTTTAAAAGTAAGTGGGGTGATAATTTTTTTCCTAGAGAGATTGGGAAAGTCTTCTTACAGGAGCTGATCCTTGAGTTTATTCTTGAAAAATGAATAAAGATTTAAGTTTTCATTTTCCCTTATCTCTTTTGCAGTTTGGCTCATGGAAATAAGCCCTATTGACTGCTGTGGTCCAAACATTGGTGTACCCCAGTGAAATTCATATGTTGGAACTTAAAAGAAACCAAATATGTTCACTCCAACCTCATGAATGGAATTAGTGCTTTTATAAAAGGGGCCTGAGAGAGCTCCCTTGCCCCTTCCATCATGTGAGGATGCAGCAGCAAGATGCCATCTATGAAGCAGAGAGCAAGCCGTTACCATACACTCAATCTGCCAGTGCCTTGATCTTGGACTTCCCGGCCTCCAGAACTGTGAGCAATAAATATCTGTTGTTTATTTACCCAGGTTAATGTATTTTGTTGTAGCAATCTGAATGGGCTAAGATACCCTATTTTACCAATACTCTGAGAATTAAATGAAAGAATAAATGCAGAATAACTTAAAAATACAAATAAACACTTAGAAGCAAGCCATTATTAGTAAGTGATTAGACACAGACAGAAGTCCAGGACTGTGAGACATTCTTGCTGTTACTGATTTGGGTTATATGAGGGGTTAGCATATTGTAGAGGGCCAAGCAGTAAATATTCTAGACTTTTTTGGCCATATGGTCTTCAGTGTAATTATTCAACTCTGTCATCGCACAAAATAGCCAAAGGCAATGTGTCAATGAATTTGTCCTACTAAAAAGTTTATTTTAAAAATTACGCAGCAGGCCGATTTGGCTTTCAGGCCCACAGTTTGCCAGTTTTCTCAATAGACCATGCAAACAAACTATAGCCTGCAGTCCAAATAAAATTAGTTGTTAAACTTAAGAAAAAAACTTCACATTCTCTGTTTTCATTGTAGTACCTATTCTATGGTTTTCATCAGTCAGAATATTTGAGAATAAACGTTAGCTACAGGCAGATGTGTTTGTTTATGGCCTACTTGTCCAGGAGGTAATAGAAGAAGGTGCTGTTGGTTTGTAAAGTACACTGATAAATATGACTATTCTCAAGGCAAAATTGATATGTCAAATAAAATTTCTAATAAAATTTGATATCTATTTGCAAGATCAACATAGTTATATTTCTGTCTCAAAATAGGATTTCATCAAAAAACATGGGCTTTTGCAATCAGAGCACCTGAGTTCTCTCTTAGTTATGTAATTTACCAGTTCAGCAACCTTTCTACAAATCAATAAATAGTTGTAAAAATTAAATATTACCTCACACCAACCTGTGAATTAAATGAGATAATATTTTTAAAAAGGTGCTTTGTTAGTTATTAGGTTGTTTTGCTAAATCCAATAGTCAATATCTAGTTTTCACATTAACTGACTTATCAGCAGATTTGACACACATAATCATTGCCTCATCTTCAAAACATTTGCTTCACTTGGATTCCAGGATCCCACACCCTCCTGGTTTTCCTCCTATCTCAATAACCTTTTCTTCTTAGTCTCTTTGGCTAGTGCTTTCTCTTCTCATTTACCTCTTACTGTTGTAGCTATTCTGAGGTCAGTTCTTTGTCCTCTTTGCTTTTCTATCTTCATTCACTCCCTGAGTGATCTCATCAAGTCTTAGGGCTTTAAATGCCATCTATATTTTGATGAATCTCAGATTTATATCTGCAGATTAGCTCTCTCTCATGAACTCTGGACTCTTTTGTATTCAACTGCCTACTCAACATCTTCACTTAGATGTCTAATAGGTATTTCAAACTTGTCTGTCCAGCACTGAACTCTAAGTGTCAGCCCCTTTCCTAGAGTAAGCCTGCACTTCCCATCTTCCTCCCATTTCAATTGATAGCAACTCCATTTTCCCAATTGGCAGATAAGCTGTGAGACATCTTTGACACTTTTCTTCCAACCATATGCCATATCTAATCAATCAGGAAAGTTTGCTGATTTTACCTTCAAATTTTATCAACAATACATTCGATATCTCTACTACTGCCCTTGGTCTGAATTACCATGGTCTCTCACCTACTGCAGTAACCTACTACCTGTCTCTTTCTTTCTGTCTTGTTTCTCAACACAGCAGCCCAAATTATCCTTTTTAAAATCAAAGTTAGGTTGATCATGTAACTTTTGTGCTCAAAACTCTTTTGAGCCCAAGATCCCATTTTATTCAATGTTAAAATCTTGCAATGGCCTACTTTGACCCTGCCTGGTCCATTGCCTCATTACATTATGTACCTGACCTAATCTATCATTATCCTCTTTAGTTACTCTCTTCCAATTACGCTGCAGATATACCTGCAATAAGGTCTTTGCACTGGGTGTTACCTCCTCTGCAATAGTCATTCTCCAAATATTCAAATGGCTAACTCCTTCATTTCCTGTAAGTCTTTGTTCAGGTATCACTATCTCAAGGAGGTCTAACCTGACCACCTTATTTAAAACTACCATTCTCTCTGATCCCCATTATCCTGTTGCATTTTTTCCATAGCACAAAATTACCTTTCTAGCTCACTATACATATAATATTTCTATTTATCAGATATAGTGTTCATTGCCTCCTTTCCTCTAGAAATATAGGAAATATTTTGCCTGTTTTTATTCATTGATATGTTCCCAAATCCCTGGCAGGGTACTACCATATGAATATCTATTGAATAACTGAGTAAATACATAACATAACACCTATCTCTCTCTCTATCTCTCTCTTTCTCTCTCTCTCTCTCTCTATATATATATATATATCCATACATGTGTATTTTCACATTCATATATGTAAAATTTGTATATATTTTTGATGATAATAATATTAATGCTTGTTTTGAAATATCAAATTGAACATACTCTAAATACTTTAGCATTTCAGGTTTAGTTCAACAAATATGAGGAAAGTTTAATATTTGTTGATATTCTTCAAATACAGTAATGGGCTCAGCAAAATACCAGTATTTAGGATTGGCTTAATAAATTGGTAAAGTTATAACTGTGATGGCCAAAGGGAGAGGTGTTTAGGGCTCTAAACTTAGATGAGGGCATTAATGACATAGTATCCTACTCAGTGACAGATCTGAGATTCAAAGATGCTGCAGTGGGCAGGAATTATAATTTAAAACTCTCAAAACAAATTTTAACTAGGAATATTAAACCTAATAATAATGCTTGATACTTAGTTTGTATCACTGTTTAACATACATCATTTAATTTTATCGTGACAACAATGGGTTGTGTAGCATTATCATATCCCACTTACAGATGATAAGAGTTATTAAAGGACATGATCATAAAGTAATCAGTGATAAATATCAAATTTTAAGCTCGGGCCTTATGACTAAATCTCTAGCTCATTCATAATAGACTGTAGCTTTGGTCAGCTAATTTATTAGTAAAAGGTAAGTTACCCTGTCAGCAAAAGGGATCACAAGTCTGAGAACGGTTTTCTCCACTAAAAGTTCTAAGGACTATGATTTGCTGCAAGTTCCAGTTAAACTTACAAGGTGAAGAGAATCACATAAAGTTTAAAACAAACTTAGGCTGAAATGCCATAGGGAAGATGATAGGCTCATTTACCTTTGCAACGCTCAGAATGTTTCTAGAATGAGCTATTCACTTTTGTGAATGTATAAATAATACCATTGGCTAACATATATGGAGTACTTACTATGTAATGAAATCTACATGTATTAACTCATTTCATTCTTAAGTCTCATTGACAAACTAGAGTTAGTTTCAGGAAGAAAAAGAAGATGGTAGTGGTGATGGAGTTGGAAATGGCAGATTTGAGGATGGGAGTTGAGGTCTGGAAACCACTAAGGCTCAAGGTGGGAAGAAATAAGGAGGAAATGAAATTAGTTTTCAAATTCAAGCAACACTGTCATGCAAAAAAGTGAGGTTTATTTATGAAATTCTACATGTTAGAAATAAGTTTAATGAGTCAGTGACTGAGTTTCAGATGTGGGCTCAATAAAGCTGAGTTACTTATGAGTTAAAATTATTCAAAAATAGTATGTATCTCCTCGAGGGATATTAAAGGCTCATAATCCAGAAAGCCTTTAAACACCTTCTGAATGATTTCACCTGTAAGAGATATTGGATGGGATCCCTGTTCTGGGTGAGAAGTGACCAAGAAGAATTCCCTTCAAGTCTGAGATTCTATGAGTTAAATTAGTCTGGGGATAAAGGACTGTTGGGCAGGTGTCTGCAGTCAGAGTGAGGCAAAACTGCCATTGGCACCTACAGTTTTGCTGCCTTTAGTCAGGCCCTTAGACACCACAAGGAGGCAGACATGTATATCCTTGGCAGCTCCTACAAAGCCAGCCCTTCCCAGGCACCCTTCCCTCCTGCTTCCCTCTAATGTTTGTATGTCCCTTCTGATAACAGCTTGTTACAGAAATGCCCCATGAGTCCAGTGAATCTCACTTCTACTTCAGCCTCTTTTTAACAGTCAATTTAGTCAGTTTTATTATTATTAAACCATAAGAGACAAAGGTATAACTGTTAAACATACATATCTCTGGACACAGAACCAACCAAGCCCATAGGACAGGGGTTAAAAATTTGACACCTTATTTTTAACAACTCATCAACCCCTTCCTTTTTTATTCCTGATATTGAAAGTCATATAGCATGTTTAAGCATTTAAGAAGCTTAATAGATTATAGCTCTGAGATTCCATGGGGCAGCAGAATGTCAGCCTGGAGGTGAGAGGAACTGAAGTACACCCCTGGCCACGCTTCCAAATCAATGGCCATTAGAAAGAAAAGACTCCAGGTTAGGTGGGAGGGGAAAACCCAATAAGAAAAGAGGATCAAAGAGGATAAAAAGTGCAAAAAGATCCGACGGGGGCTCCAAAATCAGGAAGAAGGACATGAAAATAAAGAAGGGAACCGTTCCTTTCACAGGAAGAAATGTAATCGAAGGTTAGTTAAAAAGAAAATGAAAGACAGATGAGCCTCAAGAGAGCAATGTTAGACCCAGGCAGAAGATAGAAGTCCAAAGGTGATAAACTGCACTGACTGGCATCTCGAACTTAACATCTTTCTTGAGATTGTTTCAGCTGTGGTTTAGATAGTTGTTCACTGGGTGGCTGGAGACTGGTTTCAATGCATTTGGGAAACCAAATCCACTTTCTTCAGATGGGTACGCTTAGATCGTATAGAACCAATAAACACCTCTTAGCATGAATAAACTCCTCTCAGCAAGAACAAAATGGAGCTACACATGAACATTAGTTTGGCTTTATCTTTTGAAATGGCAGGTTTCTGGACATGAAAACAGGCAAACTTTTTTCATTAAAAACAAAATTGTTTTTGCAACACCATGAGGCTGAATTCTACTGAATATAAAAAGCTTATGGAGGATGTCAACAAAATTCCCTGTTTTTGAGACGGAGGCACTAGGCATAGATGTCAGTGAGAGAAGAGGGGACATACATTTCTCCCACTGACATGCATGACTCAAGAAGTTGCAGCTTGTGTTTGTTCTTTGAAGGTGGACACACATGCAGAATGCCAGAGAGGAGAAACAGTTGGAAGTTTGGGGGACTTATGTGGAACCTTACCAACGGGATGATTGCTCCCCTTAAAAATAATTTTTCTCAATGGAAATCTCAGTACAAAACAGGAAATCAACTTATGACATTGGCAAGAGGACTTACCTTCTTAGAAGGCATGATCCCAAACATGGGTAACATTAAACTAGGCAGCAAAGCTGTTACCGACAGAGGCAATGCTTCTGTGAGCCAAAATGTGGCGACCACAAAGAGTGTGTAGGCACATTCTGCTTCCTGGTAAGAACAAATGCAAAGCAAAAGATGATATCATGAGGCTGGAGAAGTCAACATTCAAACACAAACATGTTTGCTTAATAGAGCCATGTCACAGAGAACGTAAGAAGATCCGAAGACCTCTGCATCTTTGAGTTGCCCTCAAATACTCATTTCTTAGAAGTTCTAAGAAGCAAAATTTAATAAACATAAAAAACGAAAGACAGAAAAAAATCCCCATTCATTACATTTATTTCACATTTCCCTCAAAATAGATAACATCATCTAGTCCATTTTCTTGCTCATATTAATGTGTATAGATGTTTGTACTCACCTTCCTTTGGCCTATAAAATGCACTCCCCCATACTTCCAGAGTACAGAAATAGCCAAGTTACAGCCTTTCCCCTGGGGGCAGGACACCTGCGTTTTAACTCATTCCTTGGTGCCTGGTTGAGTGGGACCCAAGCACTCCTGCCTTCCTCTCCTTCTAACTAAAAGGGGAAAACCAACCTAGGAGAAACCTTTGCCGTACTGAGTCTCAGAGAAAAGACATGACAAGTTGTGTGGCATGGAAGAGCCTGAATGCTACTCTTAATAGAATCTGTTGCTTTGCTTAGTATAAAACTATAGGTTCATGTTTTAGGGCATTGTTAAGAGATGGTCAAAATTTATCATTATATTTAACTTATGTGGATAACTTTGGTATGAAATCACCTGGAATGTTCTAAGTCTTTAGTAAAGGTTAGCAGCTATCAAATGGTGCTGTTTTGATCTCACAGTGCTTACTCTCTGCAAATTCTGAGTTGCATTTGAAAAATTTACAAAAACTGCTGTTTAGGTTGAATGAAGTTATTTATTTAAGCTTTTATTTTTGTCTAGCACTACTGCTGTCTGATTCACCTGCCTCAGGGTGAGTCCTTGGGGCTTGGGATTTACTTGACCAGCATCCCTACACTTCCAGTGTGTTTCTAAGATATCCTTAATAAGCCAGGATTAGGCAATACCTTTATTGTGTTATCTATTTAAAGGAGAAAGAATGAAAGTGTTTTGATGTTGACAGTTTCATACAGAGTCTGCTTCTACCATCTTGATAAACAATAAAACAACAAAACAAAGCTGAGCCTTGAATGGATCTTCCTAAACAGCTCTAGAGAGAATTGTGAATACTAGCTTAAATTAAAATGCCAGCATGGAAGAAAGGTTGTGCATTTTCTCTTAATGAGAACACATGGATAGCCTGAAAGTTCCTCTTATGACTTTATGTTTTCCATCATGCTTGTAAGAACCCAGGTTGCAGAGATAAAATGGATCACTTTTAATCTTGCTCTCTTGTTACAACTAGCCACTATCTTGATCCTACTTATTCCCCGGTCATTATATCTCTCAAATCTGCCCCTCCACCCACTTCCTCCACTGCAGGCAAGACTATTCCAATATCAGGTCACTTTCCAAGAATCCAGTTTGCATTTGGCATTCCCTTGCATAAAGCCAGATTACAGGTCTAGCCACCCTGACAACTATCTGGAGCACCAATCTATAAGGGTCTGCTAAAACATCAAAAAATAAATAGAATACATGGTGCTAGCTGGTTCTGTTCACCATTTACACCCCCTGCCTTAAGTGTCAACATCCATGTCAACATGGGCCTTTGGGTGGAGAGTCATAGTCCACTAAGATGGCACAACTTTGGTGACAGAATAAGGAGCAAAATTTCAAGAATCACATTATTACCTGGCCCAGACTACTTCCATATTTTAAGTGGCTCAGCCCTGACTGAAATCAACCAAAAGTCAGTGACTTTTAGTTGTTTATTGAAAACAATTGAAGAATCCTCATTTTGCATTCAAACCCACCTTGACTTTGACTATAATGTCTTATCGCAACACCTCCTGACATCAATTTTCTATATCCAAAGAATCTTCTTTACACACTTCCTTGATATTTGAGTTCTGATCCTTTCTCCTCATAATGCATCCCTTTCTCTGAACTCTAATTCATAGTATTCAGTGAGTTGGTATACCAACAAGCCCCCAGATCCTTTATGTGCTAGTTTCTACCTGTCTGTGCTCACATTCTAGACCCTTTGACCGTGTTTGATCATTTGGATGAAGCAGTCGCAAGCTGATGGCCAAGTCTAGCAAGGCAATTCTATATATTTGATTCACAGTGTTATAAGTCTATGTGCTTAATTTGAGTCAGGATTTACAAATCAGCAGATTTAATGTTAAAAAATAAAGTCTGAATTCCTGCCTTCTCTTTACAAACTGAGATATTTGGTAACATTGGGATCATATTCTTCCATGGCAACAGTTCTCCAGGGTCACCTTTAGAGATTGACTTGTATTTCTTCAGTTCTATACAGTACTACTACATTATTTCACTCATTCTCTTACCTCCTCAGCTTTTGTCAGCATTTTAGTAAAATATCTGGTAGGAAAAAGTTTGCCTATTTGCTCTGCCTTTCAAATATTGCTTTGTCATTCAAGAATCAACACTTAGATTGTGCATTTGGACTTCTCCCCTCTCTGCCCCTCTGCCTGGTCCATGAGCCAGCAGCGTCAGCACAATCTGGGCACTTGTGAGAAATGTAGGACATCAAGCCCTTCCCCAGACACACTGAATCAATCAGCATTTTCAAGCTCACAAGGTGATTCTTATCTAGGTTAAAGTTTGAGAAGCACAGGGCTACACCCTTTTCCAGACCTCTTTCATCTTTGAATCTGGTTCCAGAAACTTGCTTCCAAGTAGTTTCCTTTTGCCTAAGCTGAATCCCTGGATTTATAACCCATTTGGAAAACTTGTCTACCTTTTGATTTGCAGTCAAATTTATGTCTCATCATGGAGTTTACCCTGAACACATATGTGCATTTTGTATTTTTTCATAGGAGTCCCAGTGGATTATAATTGCAGCTAGCTAAAGCACCATATCTGCACTGTCTTTGATAGCTGCCTTCCCAGAATTTGTGGAAATTGCCCCCTTTTTTCACATCTGAATAAAATCAAAGGTCTGGAAAAGGGGGAAGACAGAGTTATTCCCCTCTGAGTGCTCTTTTTTTTAATCCTTATTTTTTAATTGACATGTAAAATTGTTTGTACTGTATTTATCATGTACAACATGATGTTTTGAAGTATCTATGCATAGTGGAATGACTAAGTCTAGCTAATTAATATGTGCATTACCTCACATCATTATTATCTTTGTGCTGAGAACACTTTATATCCACTCTTTTTAGCATTTTTCAAGAGTACAGAACGTTATTAACTACAGTCACCATGTTGTACAATAAATCTCTCAAGCTTATTCCTTCTATCTTTTGACTAACATCTCCTTAACCCCAACACCTGATCTCCCCAGACCCTGGAAACCACAAGTTCACTCTCCACTTCTATGAGATCAACTTTTTTAGATTCCACATGAGTGAGATCACATGCTATTTGTCTTCCTGTCCCTGGCTTATTTCATTTGACATATATCCTTCAGGTTCATACATGTCGCAACAAAGGACAGGATTTTCTTCATTTTGTGGCTGAATAGTATTTCATTCTCTCTCTCTCTCTCTCTCTCTCTCTCTCCATGTGTGTGTTTGTGTGCATGTGTGTGTGTGTGTATACATATCATATTTTCTTTATCCATTCATCTGTTGATGAACACTTGGGTTGATTCTATATCTTGGCTATTGTGACTAGTGCAGCAATAAACATGGGAGTGCAGATACCTCCTCAACATACTGATTTCATTTCCTTTGGATATGTATCCAGTAATGACATTGCTGGATCATACAGTAGTTCTATTTTTAATTTTTTGAGGGAATGCTGTGTTGTTTTTCATGATGGCTGTACTAAGTTATATTTCTGCAAACAGTGTTCACATCCTGACCAACACTTGTTGTAATAGCCATTCTAACAAGGGTGAGATAATATCTCACTGTGGTTTTAGTTTGTATTTTCCAGAAAAGTGATGTCAAGCATTTTTTCATGTACCTGTTGGCCATATGTATGCCTTCTTTTGAAAAGTCTATTCAAAATTTTTTGCTCATTTTTCAATTGGGTTATTTGTTTTCTTGCTATTGAGTTGTTTGAATTCCTTATATATTTTTGATATTAATCTCTTATCAGATGAATAGTTTGCAAATATTTCATCCTATTCTATAGGTTGTCTTTTCACTCTTGATTTTGTTTGCAGTGAATAAGTTTTATTAGTGTAATGTAATCCCATTTGTCTATTTTTGCTTTTGTTCCCTGTGCTTTTGAGGTCATATCCAAAAAAATCATTGTCTAGGCCAATGTCATGGAGCTATTCCCCTGTTTTGTATTCCAGTAGTTTCATAGTTTTTGGTCTTACATTTAATTATTTAATTCATTTTGAGTTGATTTCTGCATATAGTGAGAGATATGGGTCTGATTTCATTCTTCTGCATGTGGATATTTAGTTTCACTGACACCATTTATTGAAGAGATTCTCCTTTTCCCATTATGTGTTCTTGGCACCTTTGCTGAAAATCAGTTGGCTGTAAATGTACAGATTTGTTTCTGGCTTCTCTATGGTTTAATTGGTCCACATGTCTGTTTTTATGCCACTGCCATGCTGTTTTGGTTCCTATAGCTTTGTAGTTTATTTTGAAATCAGGTAGTGTGATGCCCCCCCAGCTTTGTTATTTTTGTCCAAGATTGATTTAACTATTTGGGGTCTTTTGTTTCAATACAAATTTTAGGATTTTTTGAGTACTCTTTAATGGGTAGGATAGCCATCTGCCCCAGTTTTCTCAGGACAGTGTTATTGTAAAGTTTCCTTTCTCATTAGTATTTCCTTTCATTTTCAAAAGTGTCCCTCTTTGGCTGATAAATTAAACAAGCATCCTATTGATGGGTTCATCCCAGGAATGCTTCCTTCCTCTAATTCCTTTTCTCTATTGTGTGATTTTTCTTAGTCATGCTTGGGGTTGTGAAAGAATGCAGGACAGCATTATTTCCCTTCGAAGTCCTTAGGCATTAAATAGCAGAAGGTTAATTCAAACACAACACCAAGTATTTTCTTTTAAAACCATCCTATTAAAGTATATAGGGTTATTTGTTTACTTTAAAATCAAAGATCTGTGAATAATCTTGGTAAGAAGAAGAAAAGTACAAGAGATAGAAAAACAAAACAACCATTTTCTTCTTTTGTGTTATTCACATCTATTCACACACACACACACACAAAGAATACGAGGGTGAGTAATTTTTGGTGGACAAGTTCTTCTGATGAAGAAGAAAACTACTCAGAAGTTGTGGAACTGTGTTGCAACTAAAAAGAGATCCTACATATTTGATTTTCAGACTGGCTTTGAAGTAGAACATAAAGTAGCTTCATTTTGTCACTAGAAATTCATAGAGTGACCAATTGTTTCAAGCTATATTATCTTTGTCTCCTGTAAATTTCTTCCAAATTTGTCTCTTTCCTCTTTTTCTTCACCTTCTTAACAGTCTTCCTATGCCTAAGAAACAAAACCACCACAAATTGTTTGCCACCATCACACACAATCACTACTACTACTATCTCCTCAAGAGAACAATGGTAAAACAGCAATAAAAGAAGACCAGTTGTCAATTAAGAGTATGAGTGAATCCTTCCTCCCCCACAACCTACCCCCCAAGTCTGCTGGAAGTTGCTGAGACATCTGATGTCTTTATTAAAACTTACTCTGCAACCATAACAAGTAAACGTTTTAATCATATTTTGTTCTGAAGTATTTTAGTATTATGAATTCTTAAGCTGAATGATAGCAACAAAAATAATGTGTACTTTTATCTTATTTATTTATCATGAAGGACATACTGTAATGATTTACAGTTATGACTACCACTGACCTTACAATATTTTTTTTAAAAAGTCATGATTCCTTCTCAAAATAAAGAAAGAGAAAAGAGGGAAAAAAAAAAAGTCCAGAAGACTTCCTCAAAAATACTACTTTTCTACTTAAAAATCTCTGTACTTCTTATCACTCCCAAAAGTTACATCAAGAAGTACAGCAAACAAGTCACACCTAGCCTGACAGAGGCAGTTGTAGAAACCAGGTGGAATTCCATTAGATCATGTGAAATGTCATGTCGCTTAACCCTGGATACCTGCTCTGTGTGTATACACTGCACCTCTTTGGCTCATTCATAGCAGCTCCGTCTTTCCTATTATAAGATTTCCTCACACTACCAGAGACATGAAGTTATTATAGTAAGGGCAGTTCCTGGTCCCTTACATTAAAAAATATATGTATTAGAAGCTTTTTAGCAGTGTATTCTTTAAAAGCATTTTCAAAATTATAAAATATTTAGAACATAGTAAAAATATACAACAAACATATTTGTACACCTTATCATATTTAACAAATGTTGACACTTTGCCACATTTGCTTAAATTATTTTTAAACAAATAAAACATTCCATATTCAGTTAAAGACTGATGTTAAAGTTAAAGACCACTCCCTCATTTCCTTCTCCTCCACCATTCCCAAAGTTAACTACTGTCTAGAATGTGGTTTGTATCCTTTCCATTCATGTTTTTATGATTATACTACATGCAGACATTAATACATTAATAACACGTGGTTTTAAAATTAAATAAGGTTTACTCTATATGTCACTTTGCAACTTGCTTTTTTCACTCAATATTTTATGTACTTCAGATACATTCATGTTGATACATGTAGATTTATTGTTACTTCATTTTAATGGATATAGTATTCCTTTTTACAAATATTTTACCATTTATTTGTCTGTTTTTCTACTGATGTCTGTTTGGATTTTTTCCCCAATTTTTTACTATTATAAGGCTGTGGACATCTTTGTACCTATCTCCACATGCATGTCTATGGAAAATAGATTTTCTTAGCTAGTGGAGAAAACTAGCATCAGAACTTCAAACGGGAAGGAGTCCATTTGAACTTTACTAGATATTGCCCATTTGCTATCTGACATGGTTTAGGCTTTTTGTCCCCACCCGAATCTCATCTTGAATTGTAATCTCCATGATACCCAGGTGTCAAGGGAGAAACCAGGTGGAGGTAATTGAATCATGGGTGCAGTTTCCCCCATGCTGTCCTCATAATAGTGAGTGAGTTCTCATGAGATCTGATGGTTTTATAAGGGGCTCTTCCCCCTTAATTTGGCACTTCTCCTTGCTGCTGCCTTGTGAAGAAGTTGCCTCACTTTCCCTTCCACCATTATTGTAAGTTTTCTGAGGCCTCCCAGTCATGCTGAGTCAATTAAACCTCATTCCTTTATAAATTACCCAGTCTCAAGCAGTTCTTTATAGCAGTATGAAAATTGACTCAGAAGCTATCCGAGATAGTCATACTAGTTTATATTAACACCTACAATGTTCAGAAGTTCCATTTCACCATCCTTGGTATATTGAATTAATTTATTCATTTGACAATCTGATGGTAAGAAAAATTCCTCTTATTTAATTTCCATGTTCTCGAATACCAGTGAAGTATTTTCACAGTTATTGAACATAATTGTTTCTCTTCTGTAAATTATATATTTATAGTTCTTTTTCATTTTTCTGTCAGGTTATTTTTTCTTTTATCTCATGGATTTATGGAGTTATTTTTAGATTCTTAATATTATTTCTCTATAAACTATGTATTTGTAAACATTTTTCTTAGTCTCTGGCTTGTCTGAGAAATTAGCTTTATTGTATTTTTAATTGACAGGAGGATTTTAATTTTAATGCAGTGATTTTAAACTCTTTTCTGTTGTTTCATGTTTTTACCATATTTTATAAGAAAATCTTTCTACATTATATATTTCCATATTTTTTCTAAGATTAAAATTTTTTCAAGTGTAGAGCTTTAATATTTTTGTATAGGAATCTAACACATTTTTTTTTCTCAAAATGAATAGCCAAAGTGCCATGCTTTTTAAATTGAATGAGCTCATTTTTGCCTAGTAATTCATGTTGCTACATATTTTCTGTGCTGGAGTTCTCAAATGCAGACACATAAGCTCCTGGTCTCTTTATTTTGTCCTCTCCCTCTCCCACTGCTGCCTTCTAAAAGTAAGTTCTTGCAGAATTATGCTCTTTTAACATTTCTAACTTTTCAATAAGATTTGCAATCTGTATGACAACTCCTTCATCTTATATGTTTTTCAAATTGCCTTAATAGTGTTAGATTTTCATTCTTTCTTCTGGATTTTTTTTTTTTTTTTTTTTTTTTTTGAGACGGAGTCTCGCTCTCTCACCCAGGCTGGAGTGCAGTGGCGCGATCTCGGCTCGCTGCAAGCTCCGCCTCCCGGGTTCACGCCATTCTCCTGCCTCAGCCTCTCCAAGTAGCTGGGACTACAGGCACCTGCCACCACGCCCGGCTAATTTTTTTGTATTTTTAGTAGAGACGGGGTTTCACCGTGGTCTCAATCTCCTGACCTCGTGATCCGCCCGTCTTGGCCTTCCAAAGTGCCGGGATTACAAGCGTGAGCCACCGCGCCCGGCCCTTTCTTTTGAATTTTAAAATTACTATCTCAAGTTGTAAAAATTTTGTTCAGATTTTCATTCAAATTACACAGAATCTATGAAGTAAGATACAGCTTTAAGTATTTTTATCTATGAACTTCTCTATTGTTTTAGGTGTCTATTAAATTTCTTCTATATTTTGTGGATTTCTCCAGAAAGGTCTATTATATATTTATTAGATGTTTTCATTATTGTTGAAATGAAAAATTTATCTACTTATAATCCTTTTGGAGATTTTTTTCTTCTCTATTTGGAAGCTTTAAAAAATTCACCTTATTTTTAATCTGAAGTCTCATTCATGATGTGCCTAAATATGGACTAATATCTAATTAAGTTGTTTGCACTTACAAATGCATTTGGGAGCTCGTCTTTTTTAAAATATTCTGGAGAATTCAGTAATTATTACTTTGAATATGACTTCTTTTCTAGTCTTTCATTTTCAGTAATGTCTTTTATACATATGTTGGGGCTCTGAATTCATTCTCCAAATGATTCTTTTACTTAAAAATATCCTTTTATATTCTATCTGATATTTTAGGTAAATTCCTAGTATTCTTTCTCATTTCACTGAATATATCTTCAAGGATACTCAGTTTAAAGTTTATTTCATCTTGTAGTATACTATAAGAGACATACCCTGGTTAGAAGATTAATGATAGCCATAAGGCTTATTCAGGCATCTTGCTGATACTACATGTCACTTAGCAGTATGTCACATAGTAGGGTTGACACTAAGTGTCACTTAGCAATGTGATGCAAACTGGTTTGGGGATTTCCAACCTTGGCCTGGGGATTTCCAGGAAACAAGGCTATCTCGGATGCAACTTTCATAAACAAAAAAGGCTTACTCTTTCAAGAATTGTTTAAACTCCCTTTATGAGAGAAATGCCTGGTAACTCACCTGGGCTGAGTACAAGCATAAGTAAGGGGGAAGGGTCCTTTAAATTCTGAGACTGGTCACTGGACAGAGGCCCTCCTGGTCAGTCAGTCATCTGACTGCATCTGGCCCATGCCACTGGCCTGCTCTTCATCTTCGCCTTGGAAAAGTCAGAATAAGTTGTTGAGCATTAGAATAAGCTGTCTAAGACTCATATTTGACATTAACCAAATGAAAAAGGAGAAGCTGTTGAGAATAAGCTGTTGACCATTAGAGTGTCTAAGACTCATCTTTGACATGAATCAAATGAAAAAGGAGAAGTTGTCCCTGGGGAAGCTGGTTAACTAGGACCACCCAGGAGCCTCAAACATGACACATCTATTGAGGGTTTTGTTTGTTTTTTAAATCTCAGTGACAAGATTCCAGGATATCTAACTAGTTTTATTTTATACTCTCCTGCTCTTGCTTTATATTTTGAAAAATAATTTGTTTCTCTTTTTTGGGGTTTTTCCTTTCCTAACTTGTTGATTTCCCCTATTATTTTCATTTCTTCTGAGCGGATTTTGTTACTCTTTCTCTAGTGTCTTATTGTATTTTGAAATTTTATTTTCAATTTATTCTGAGTGGTAGCTTTATTCTTGTGTTTTCTTTTTCTGCACTCCTTGTTTCTCATCTAGCACTTTTACAGTTGCTTCCAGCCAGTTCCTAGTTCCTGGTTCAGATGGGTCTTATCTTGACACCCTAGAGTTCTTTTCTTGCCAGCGTAACATGGATCCAGTCGTCTAGCTGAGTTGGGTAGTATGGGTGAGGTCTCGGCTGGGAAGCTGGGCAGTGTTTGCTTCCTTGAGCCACCACAGCCAGCGATCAATCCAGCTCTTTCTGTCTTTCATAGGTTTGAGAAAACCATTTTCCAGCCCTTAGTTTCTGGCATTTAACCTAACTCTGGCCCTTGAATGGCATGGGCGTGCTTTCAACCACAGGTTTCCACCTTCATGCCACTTGTTTGCTTTTCTGTCTCATTCTGATCTACGGAGATCTTTATTTGCTTTGTGTCTCCAATGGAGAAAGAGCTTGGGAAAGGAGGATCCTAATTGTCTAAAACCTCATCTAGACTGTTGATCATAGACTTTATATATAGAAAAACTTATTTAAGATGTGAAAATATTTGCCAGGTAGACAAAAAATCTGTTTTCTGACTTATGACTATAGGATGGGCAAGTAATACTCATGAATGCTTATCATGTGCCAGATACAACACTTGGCACTCCACATGACATTTTATTTAACCCTCACCAAGATTCTTTGGGGTAGATATTGTAATTCCATGCTGAACTAAGTTGCAACGATCACATTGCTAGCATGTAGTAGAGTTGAGATTTGTCCACGTATAAACTCTATCATAGTATATATTTTTAAAATTTACTACCCTGTTCCCAACATTTAAAGCAGTACTTGGCATACAGTATATGGTCAGTAATATATTTGAGTGAGTAAGGTTCTTCTTTCTGTTCTTTCTAATATTGTTTGTATTTATATATCTTATAAAACACTAAATCTTTATCTTAGGCATGAGTTTCCTTGGCATAGAAACGTCTTTCTCTTTGCCTTGTTCCTTTTTCTCTGTTCTCTCCTCCTTGCCTGGAACTGGATATTTTGACTCCTGCCCCAGTGGGCGAATGCGTTTACAATTTTCCTGCAGCCCTCATCTCTCTTGCCAACAAACAGAATTGGAACTAAAATGTCCACCTGCATAGGTGAATTCCTCCATCACAGACATTCCCACTTACCCAGCCCCCAATTAACAATTTCATAGTCATATCTTGTCTTAACCACCTCAAGTGCACAGCTAGGGCACTTGCTGAAGGGGTGAAAAAGGCAAAGAAAGCTATGACTAGGCAATTTGGATAATGACTTTTTCCTCCTCACAAAGTTCTGACTGTCAAGTTATCTTAGAAAATGTGGCTGATTATATTTAAAAATCACCTGGGTTCTCTTCTAAATTATAGCCCCACATGGAATTAGAATATAAGTTTGGCTTTAAAATATAGTTTTTTCATCTCTTCTCCTTTTTTAAATGACATACTGACTGATATTAGGGAGTAATTTGGCTGATGAATTAGTACGTATGTGGGTACGATCTCTTCTCAGCACAGCGTGAGAAAAGCAGAGCCAATCACAGACCTCAATCACTACAATTGATTTTCTAAAGAGAACACAAAGCAATTAAAAAAGGAGAAAAGTCATGCATTCTAAATCTCTGTGCTACAAGAAAAACACCATTATTATTTGACAGAGCCTCTGAAGGGCTTTGTATGGTTCTTGGTATTCCTACCCCTACTGCAGCAGTGATTTCTTAAGACTCAATTTATATTAATTGCAAAATTTAAAGTGCTTTAAAATATCCTCATTTTGGAAGATAGAGAGTAAAAATAAGCTCAACTACAAAGTCAAGGAGAAATAACTAGCTGTTTTTACTTTTCTTTTTTTTTTAGTTTTTAGCTAAAATGAATAGTAGAGAAAAGCAATTGATGGCCCACTACACCAGTTATTGGGAAATTTTTAGTTACTCCTTTCCACTCAACCTCCACACCTAACCAGCACCTGAGATGCATTGTTTTCATACACTGTACACAGTGGAACTGGAAACAGGTACAGAAATAATCAGTTCTCCAACCTGACTATACATTTGGATATGATCAAAATGCAATCCATGAACTACCTGCTCCAGAATCACCTGAGGAGTTTGTTCAATGTGCAGCATCCTACACTTCACATTAAGAGTTTATGATTTTACACAAGTATCTCAGGTGAATCTGGGGAAGCTTATCCATGGACAACATTTGGAACTTTTTAAAAAGAGCCTTGCTCATTTTATAAATAAAAAAAAATCAGCCAAGGGTAGCATGTCTGAGTCACTTGGGGAATGTTTCAGAATATGCTATGTTAATCAGGACAGGATAAGCTATGCTGTGGCAAAAGTTCCAAAATCTCAGCAGTCTAAAACAACCAATTTTTTCTTACTCATACTATTTTTCCATCATGGGTAGAGGTTACTACGTGATCCAGGCTGAGAGAGGCATCACCTCAACATGTACTTTCGTGACTGCAAATGCAGGAACAATGATGTAAGGCAATCTGAGCACAGCTTTTAAAGATCTGATATAAATATCATTAAATAAGCAATGACATCATGGGCTTGGAAGTCAGACAGATTTGTATGTAAATCCTCTTGCTCCTTTTGTGGACTATGTGACTTTGAGCACATTTCTTGACCTCTCTGAGTTCCTGTTCTTCTGTAAAATTGGGATGATATTGACTATTTCTAGTTGTCGCTATGAGGCTCACAGTGGGCATTCACATTATTATTGTTGCCAAACAAGGTATAAAACATATTATGGGAGGAAGAAAGAGCTTTGTGGAAGGGACAGCCTCTGGTTACACCTACATTCTTCTTGTTCTGTCCTTTCATCATTATTTTCACTCTATTCAAGTTCCTTCCTTTCATCAACCTCTTTCTCCTGCATTCTCTCCTTCCTACCAGGTCCAAAGCCTTACATCCTTCTGCTATGCAAGATCATCTTTCACTCAACGCAGTTATTAACTATCTACTATGTGACAGGCACTGGGTTTGGTGCTGGAGGAGATAGAAATTTAAACACTATGCTCCATGTTCTTGAGATATTTACAGTCTGGAGGGAGAGACAAAGATAAAGCAGAATGGAAGACATACTGTAATGGAGGCCAATGTATCCATGATGCAATGAGAGCATCGAGGATGATCCTCTGTTTACATCACAGCCTGAGCCTTCCTTCCCAAGAAGGGCGGGGCAAGAGGAGAGGGCATTCTAGGAGGGGGATATAGCATGTGTGAAGGCAGACAGACAAGAATAATCACAGGCATTCTAGAAATTGCAAATAGTGAAGTATTGTTAAAGAGGAAAATGCAAATGTGGGAGATAGATATTGGGAGCTGTGTGGTGGAGGCTTTTAGGACAAATAAATGAAAAGTCATAAATATCCATCAGCATAACCATCTTTTATTTAGATATTTTTCCATTATAGGCAAAAGGGAACCATTGAAGAATTTTGATTTTTCACAATAGGACTGAGTTGGCATTTAAAAAACAGTACTCTGGCCAGAGACTGTAGGGGAAAGTGTGTAAAAAACAAACGGCCTATGAAAGAAAGAGAAAGACAGCTTCGAGGAAAGCAGTGCCAGCAGGAAAGGAAAGAGAGGAGAAGATGAGGTTGAGAGGGGAGATTTAGGAGGATTTAGATTAAGGAGATGCAACACCATATTAGTGATGGGGGCTCGTCTGAGATGACACACAGCTTTCAAGCCTGTGAATGGAGTGAAGGGTAGTGGCATTCTCTGACATAAAGAAAACAGAAGGAGCAGCAGGTTGTGGGCAAGTGGGACTGCATGTGGTTAGGGGAACAGAGGGGCTGGAGGATGATGAATCCTTACTGGTTTCTCCACTTTTTAATTACGCCTTCATAGGACAAATGATTTCTTTAAATTATTTGGCATGTGTTTACATACAGCCTTCTTTTGCCATTAATGGTTGTCATACTATATAATGACTTTCCAGCAATTCTGCAAGCTACATAAAGACAGAAACATCAATTTAAACTTCTGCTTAGATCACACAGTTCATCTGGCACAACACTTTGGGCTGGGAAAGTCCTTGCAAAATATTTGTGAAATAAAAACATATCATCAAAATTGGATTTTCTGGTTTTGTCGAACTACCACATTGCTATTAGCATTATTTCTATTTTTTTCCTTGTTCTTCATCATTTCTGCACTCTTTGGTGTCCAAAATATTCACTTCCTTGGACTTTATAGCATTTTCTTCTTTATCTTAAATCCCTACAATATTTTTATGCCAACATTTAAAACAGTATCAATTATTTCCATTAATATATTTAATTATTTTATTTGGCTCTTTAAAATTTATTTGTTTTCTTGGAGTTTCTCTCCTCCTTCTTCTTTCACTTATAGTCTTTTTAAATTATCTCCCATTCATTTTCATTTTCTTTGACCAACTTCTCAACCTACCACTTCCTCCTTCTAGGGGATACTTCACTTTTTAAAGTTTATATTTCCTTACAATCATTATATTTCTCCCATCTGTTTATTTTATTTTTATATCTAGCACCATAAGTCTCTCATTATGTATCATTTTGTTTATTTATTATTTCTATTCTCACTTTGAAAGTCATGATGCTTCAAGTGAATATATCGTGAGTTTCAAAGTTAGAATATAAAATATTTTCTAGAGAAATCCAAAATATTTTCTGGAGAAAGAATTAAAATTTGGTATCGGTTTTACAACCCATCAGCTAAGAAATGCTGCTCAGTACGTGTGTGGTTGTTTCCTTGTCTCCTCATCTTAAAAAGGGGTCCTGATTAATGAGTAAGCTAGATAGAATAGCTATACCTGGAAGAACTGCACTCTACAAATATAATATATTGTTGTTCAATTTTCCCCTCTTCTAACAAATCTGGCCTTCTTTTTGTTTCATGAATAAAACTACAAAGAAAATCCAATAACTGGAAAAATAAGTAAGGAAATAGTATTGACTGCTGAAAAGAGTAAACATTAACAAAATAGTCAAAAAAGAACAAAGTTGCACATTGAATATTACTGAAACTATGTCAGTATATACTAGGCCAGTTTTACCAGGATTTTAACTGGAAATATTTAAAGAAATTTCTCTCCAAAATGAGAAAAACTCAGTGTGATTATTTCATTCAAATAAAAAGCAATTACACTCCAGACTTGTTTACTGATCATTAACTACTAATTGGGTAAGGACTGAGATTACCATTATGTTTAAGAGACAAAAAGAATTTCTGATGCTCAGTGTAAATCAATAACAAAATGGAATTTCATTAGCAAAGTGAGATTCACACCAATGTATTAGGAATATATTTATTATGACCATGGAAGCTATAAAGACACAGATACTCAGTTGTGATTAACATAATTGGCTCTAGAGTCAGACAGAAGTTGGTTGGAAAAATCTATGTAGCCAGATTTTTGCAAGCTGCTCACCTGCTTTTGTCTCTATTTCTAATTCGGACCCAAGAATGGAGAAAAGGGGCACCATATCCTGACAAGCTGACTGACCAGCTTAAAAAATTGGGGCTCTGGGACACTCAGCAAATGACATCCTTATAGCTTCAGTTCTCATAAGCCTATCTTTAGTGGTTAGAATCACTGCAACTTTCTACCTTAACGACATTGCGTACCATAAGGTCAATTGAGGAAATGGTTGAAACAGAACTCTTCCATTTGGCCTGTCTAAAGCATTTTCATGAACAGAAATGCCTGTGTTGTTGATAAATGATTAACAAGCCATGAGACAGTAAGTCTTCAAAAATATACAAAAGACTAAAATGAAATCACTTTTAAAGCATGAATTCTGAGTTCTGACAGGACCCAAGCTCAAATTTACTTTCTAGAGCATGTAGGTGGCCTTTGGTGAGTTACATGTCTCTACGCATCAGTTCCCTCAAATGTAAAACGAGAAGCACATTTGTACTTGTTTACTGGTTTGTGATGGAGGTTAAATAAGATAATTTGGGGAAAGCAGTTGGCAGAATGCCTGAAACAGAAGAGTACTCTGCAAATCAGTCTATTCTCCTTCCCTGTTAATAGTACATTGAAAAACCAGTTAGGGTCTTTCTTCATTCATGACACTTTTTTCACTTTAGATGGAATTAAGACGTAAGTTAAGGCCAGTCTATTGAACAACTCAATAACCAGTAGGAAAATGAAGGAAAGAAATCAGTCAATAATTCATTGTTTGTTGGCTCTACATCCTGTAGATTATAGTCCCACATGGAATTATTTTTTATAATTGTGGTTTTGAAAGAGAAACTTGGATTTTTGTTTCCATTGAATGTTTTAATTAATCTAATATTGTGTCTTTAGAAGCATAGACTTCTCCAGTTTGGTAACCTAAAAGTTAACAGTAAATTGACTTGCATTTATGTTAAAGTAAACTTCTCCTTAAATTTTATACCCTCCAAAGGCCTACATTCTTTAAAAAAAAATTTGCTTTCATTGTAAGCAACAGATTTTAAAATAATAGTCTTTCAGTTTAATTAGCAGTTTATTGAATGATTAAATATATGTTTAAAGTGGCCAAAAAATAAAATCATGTTATTGTACTAGGAATAAATCCTCCATTAACATTAATTGAGTTTTAACAAATGAGTTGATTAGGAGGAAAGGAAAGAGGAACCCAGCGCACCAGATGCAACTTGGTGCCAGACACCTGGTTCCTGCGTGGACCTAATGTTCTTTTGTCATAGCACCTTGGAAAAAATAATCAGTGGCTGCATTTCTTAAAAATAATACACTTCCCAGTTAATGAATCATGTACTGAAATGATTGCTTTTGACTTATTTACTCATTTTGTTTTTCAAAGAGTTTATATTCATTTCTCAGAAAATTATGGAGGATAATCAAATTGTCATGCATTTATATGTCAAAAGAGCAGCACAGATGATATGTAGTCATGACCTAAATTTGTCTTGACTAGTTCAATTTCCTACTTTCTCTGCCATAAGTAAGAACCTATGCTGAGACTAACTCAAAAATATTAAAATATAGCAGGGCTCCAGGTATGAACCAGGATATGGTCATGATAGGATTCAGCCAAATCTAGAGGACTCATGGGACCAGGAGAGTTGCGAAGTGAAGATCATAATGTGTCTTAGATGAAGTTCTTGGCAAGGAGATGGGGTGAGAATTCAGAATAGAGCACTATTTCTGTGCTGGAATTTGTCATCTGATGGGGCTGCCGGAGATTCATATAGGAGACCTCACAAGGAGCCAGGGTGGGAGTGGCAGGGTGGGAGGGAAAGGGTTAGTCACACAGAATTTGAAAAACAAAACCAACAAAGCCCAAAACAGCTGACTAGGTCTTTTAGTTATTATTATTATTTACAAATTCTGTAAGAATTTGAGGGCTTAGAAGAAATTTGGACCAAAAGGGGTGGGGAGTTTTTCCCTTCCCTCCATGTAGCTCTGTGAGACCTCAGCACGAGGAGAGACCCAGCCAAGAATGCTGCAGCTGGAAGATTGCACCTGGTGGGAGACAACCCACAGATGCCACAGCAGGGGCCAGTCCCTTCTTCAGCTTTGCAGGTAGAAGAGGCCTTGACAGTGTCCAAAAGGACTTTATTAGCTCACATGAATTCCCTTCAGAGGTCCCAAGATCACTGGCAAAGACTTCTGGCAGAGGCTGGAGGGACCACCATATTATAGTTAGTATGATTCTATTATAACCCAGACTGGTGTAACCTCGATTAGTACTTGTTAGAGGAGAGCATCAGCAGAGTTCTTGCCCACTAAGAGGAGGGACTGTGCATAATGGAGTGCTGGGAATTGCCCCACCTGTGGAGTCAACACACCCAGGGAGACTGGCACTGCACACTTACTGTGTGCCAGGCACTGCTCCAAATAAGTGTTTGATGAGTGTTTCTTCATTTCATTCTCACAACAAGCCTGCTACTATACACATCTTTCATATGAGAAAACAGAAGCACAAAGACATTAAGTAGCATGCCCGGGTGACACAGTTTGTAAGTGGTAAATCTGAGACCTGAAGCAGAGAATCTGGCTCCAAAGCCTGTCCTCTTACTACCAAGTGATGTTTGTGCCTGGCACAGAGAAGGTGCTCATTAAATGTTTGCTGATTCAAATCATTTTACCAAGAAATTAAACATGCTTGAGCTTATTGTTCTGGACTTAATGCCCTGACTACTCTTAAAAAGCAAACAGAAAAATGCTTACAAGTACACCACAATGAAATAAAACCTGGAATTATCAGAACATGGTACAACGCTTTGTTAGATTTTCTGATTGACCAAGGGAAATTACTCTATGCTTTCAATGTCTTCTTTTCCCACAAGGAAACTAAATTTCCAGGAAGTTCTGTGACCAAGCCACAGAGCTGAGAAGTAAATCAGTCTGTGCTGGACCTAGGATTTCCCTTGTTCTTCCACCTCTGTCCCCAGCTATTGCTTTGCTGCCTATTCTCAGGGGAAGGGATTGCACTAGCCGTGCATGCTCCCTGGAGAATGACAACTTGAACTGCAAAATCTCAAAGGTTGTGCTTCTTTTGTTCTTCCTCTCATCTAGTTGATAGGCAGAGAACAACTCTGATTGAATATTCTATTTAATTATGTTCAATCATACTAAGAACCAATGTTAATTATTAAAAAGGGACAAAATAGACAAAACATCAGGTACAACCATCCTGACTTTAGGCATGAAGTGTCAACGTTCATTCAGCTCTGAGCCAGGCAGTTAAACAGCAAACAGTTTTAATAAAGGACAATTAAATAAGTCAGGAAATCTACCAGTCTGTTCTCCAGGTTCACTCACCTTGGTGCGGAGGACGATGGGCAGAGGCAGTAAAACCAACACAGTGAAAACCACGAGGAGAAATCGGCGATAAACCAGAATGTAACTGAAGAATTTCATTGTCCTGAGCAGGTGGCTTCAATAGTGTCCTCCTCCAAATAAAGCAGATGTTAAATAACCAACTTGGATTAATATTTTTCCAGCCCGTCACCTTCACTCACTGCCCTAGACTGACCAACACAAGTTAAAATTAAATCTCATTTTTTATTGTTTTACTATCACAATTAACATGAAGAGATAAGCCCAAGAGTTTTCATGAGAAATCAAAGACCATTTGCTCCTCTGGTTTTTCACGGAAAAACTGTTCTTTCCCTGCTTTTTTTGATCATATTCACTGAAATGCAGACTGGACAAGCCTAGGATAAGGCAAAACCATGAAGCTGGTCGTTTGTTCACAATGAGGGACCTCCAACCCTTTTGATGTCCTCTGACTTCCAGACTCCCTAACTGGAGTAGTTACCACATTGTCATGGTGCCATGAGTGAGTCTCCACAGGCAGCCTCCATAGCCCTTTCTAAGAAAGTATGTTTTTAGTGTGTAAATTGAAACAGCAACTAATAGTTGGAATTTCAGTGTATGACAGTGAAAGGGAAAGTTTTGTTTAGAGATGGATTTTTAAGGGTCTTCTTGGACAATGTATTGCAAGGACCTTCTACAAAATTTATAGCAAATGTTCCTGTTGTTTAAAAGCAAAATATTGTGTATTTCTTGGACCCTATTGTCTCTTTTGATAGGAAACCAAAATAACCATAAAGTGTTATATAAACCCTCTATTTTAAGACCTTTGAAGGCTTGACTTGATATTGTTGTGCTGATGTAGAATACATAATTATTAGGGAATCTGCATAGAGATGAGTGATTAGGGACATTCAAGTGGTGTGTGGTGTGTGTGGGTGTGTATGGTGTGTGCACATGAGCACGTGGGAAGACGGAGACTGTTCCAACAGTGATATGGAGGATGTATTTTGACAATCTTCAGGGATAAGGACCCTGATTTGTTTCACGTTTTGTTGTAAATTGATGATCCAGTAAACCTCAAGTTAGCAATTACTACTTAGCTTTAGATATAAATGAAACACATTCCCAGCCCTAGTAGAATTTATAGTCAATTTCTCTTGACATAGATAGCCTTACTCTTATGTAATCTATAGTTAGCATTTAGGTCTTATTTCTAATTTCATACTAATATAACTCTGCATTCTCTTTCCATCAAGAAAAACAATTCTCTCACCAGTACTCACCATATTAATGTAAATGAGAAAGCATTTTTTTCCTGTAAAAAATTTAAATTCCTAAACATTTATTATGGACAGTTAGGAAAATCAGAATAGTAAACAGAAAAAAAAGTTTCCAAACCAGAAAGTCTTATTATATCTTGAATTTCTTAGATGAAAGGATAATTACAAATGATATTAGTAATAAAATAGTAAGTGATAATAAATAGGTAACAATAGTATATAGTGTTAAAATTAATTTATGAACTGATTTACTCAAACCAGTTGTAGTACTTATTTTTTTCCATTAACACCCTGTACAGTTCTATAGTTCATTGCATGCTTTTTTTTTAAACTACTGCTTTTTGAAGAAACCATTTTTGCTCTCAGATTTCCTTCAGCTACCTGGTGAGATGATTTGATCCTCACTTTTTCATCTTAGAGGATTCTACTTTGTGAGATGACACCAAAAAATGAAAAGGCATTTGTGTGACATTTAAAGGAAATGAGAGCCTATGTGTAGGGAACTGGAACCAGACAGAGGCTAAGGGAAAAGACTTGACATTTGTCAGTCCCTCCTTTCTGTGCCCTATTTTCTCTCTTTGGGTCCTCATTTCTCACCAGAGGAAGGCTCCAGGACCCTATTCTTATGGCCTGGGCTCTAGCTAGCTGAATCTGCTGTGGGTGTTTATTATTACAAAACAGCCTCACCTTCTCCTTACCCTCAGCCAACCTCTTATTCCTCGGTGGTTTTCTCTTCACTGTCATAGAGAGAAAAAATCTAATAAAATAATTTGCACTAAACATGAAGATTGATGTGAGCTGAATGTCTCTGCAAGAGTCACTGGGGAATGAAACTCTAAGGGAGACTTTGGGGCCCCTTGGATACATATCTCAAGGTACCCTTCAAATCACATCATGCTTTAACTAGTTCCATGCCTAGGACAAATTAGTCACAGTTGTCAAATTTCACCTCTTCTTTGTACAGAAAATCATAAATCTCACTACATCATAATTGTGTTATGTTTTATCTAAACTGAATCCCACCATTACATAATCATGAATCAGTTCATGATTATGTTCATTCATTTGTTCTTAAGCTTTGCCTAGCCCTTAATTAAAAAACATGTTTACCAAAAAAATCACAAATATTGTCCATTCATTCATTGTTATAATTATATCCTGTGTCCCAGAGAGTTTACATTTAGCACCTCATTTAATCTTCAAAACTTCATACAAGTTATATGTATGTATTGTTATTATTATTTATATTTTGTAGATTTGAAAACTAAGATTCAAAGAGGTGAAGTAAAATATCCCAGGTACTAAGTGGCAAAACAACTCATCTGAGTCCAGTTCTTTCTGGCACCTAAGGCAATGCTCCTTGTACTATGTTTGAGGTCTACCATCATGAATATTCATTTGGCACTAAGCACTAAATCTTCAAGTCTAGAATTTGTATGGAGATACCTGGTTTGGTTAGTTTAGGGACTGTAGTTCTGGGGTTTGCCATTGAGACTTCTGGATGGTCATAAATTATATGAAACTCAGGTTCAAGCACAAAGGAAATGAAGGGTTTCTTATTGGTCGTAAAGAAGTTAGATTGTCCAAGATGCTTGAGTTGTCTAACCAACTGAGAGGAGTGGCAACTAGTTTTTATCCAGTTGTCTCACATGCTTCTCTCAGGCCTACCTTCTGGTTGTCTGTTTCTTATGCTTATGTTTATAATGTTAACTCCCAAATTTGCGTTCTTCAAGCCTTTCCTTCTTCCAAGAATGTGGTTTCCATCTCTGTTTTAAATGCTACCCATTGTTGAAGTTTGACCTTGTAGATTCATCTCAAAACCATCCTAACAATCCCAGTCCTTGCCCAAATCCCCAATCCTTGACTTTCCATGCACACACCCACGGTGGTCCTTGAGCCAACTGTATTCAAATAATATCGGGTGCTTGACAAAAATGCAGATTCCCTGCCCTTTTGGATCTAAATGTGACTTTGAAACCTTCATGTTTTGTCGGCACCCTGCGTAATTTTTAATGCACAGTAAAGTTTGAAAATCATACATAATATCTGTAAGACACATTGTGGCCTATGAGTAGACTGAACTTATTTACTGTTTTAATAATGCATGTAAATCTTACATCTTCTATAAGATTGTTAATTCTTTGAGTATAAGGAAGCACAGACTACTTCCTTTGCATCACTTATGTCCCTAGTAAAGTGTTGGGTGCAAGTAAATACTCAAAGAATACTTTCTCTAAACTTACCTATGAGTATCGATAAATGGAAACTAATTAGCTTCCTTGTTTATATAGTATGTTTTACTCAAGCAGTTTGTCAATAGAATATATAGGTTTGCAATGAGATATGGCTTTTCAATGGAAAATATTTGCCCCATTGCAAATGTACTCATACATACATACACTTAGATGAAAAAGTGCATATACTCAGTATACACTTTTACTCTGCTGGTGAAAACAGCCAGGTGCATTTCTATATAAAAAGACAGTGCATTTGCTTCAATTATGTGTTTCTATTTTCACTCTTAGAGTTTTTAGAGTTCAAAGTGCATACCAGGTTTATTCAATTGCTATTGTTGAGACTATTGGTCAAAAAATGTAAGCCAGATTTTCTCCCAACATTAATTTGTTCTTAAGCTTTGACTAGCCCTTAATTCAAAAACTCACTCATAGTGTACCCTTAATTATATACTCTGGTTACCTTCATAAATTGCATAACTTACAAGCACTGTGCTGTGAAGGGTATACTCTTTGAGTGCCATATGTGATCTGAATCCCCAAACATTTTAGTTACTGTTAAAACTAAGATGATCTTTTTTCCTGAGTAGCATTCTGTAGTCATTTACATTAGCACTTTTTAGAATTTTATTTCTTTTTCTGCTCACCTCTCTATTCCTTAAGATGTTGAGTCTTCTTGATGAAAGAAAAGCAGGTAGATTGTGTATATAGTAAAATTTCCAGGCTGATGTCAATTAACTATATCAATTTTTACTTTCATTTCCTAAGATAAAGGATAAAATAATTAGCTAGGGTAGAATAATCTACCCTAGAGACTGTAGATTTATACACAAGTCTCTAAAAACTTATAGTAACATCATTTATTATTAACCACAATTTCAATAATTATTCTTCCAGTGTAATGAAGTAAATGACTAACTGAATAGATGAAGATTGAACTGTGTCCTTCAAGGTGAAGACCTGAATGCTCATGAACTGAGAAGGAAAGCAAATTCCTAAACAGGGAGACCTCCCTCTAGCAATAACAGCACCTGCCAGAATATGTCAGCTCTGAAGCCAAGACACCACTGGCCACAACCTCCATCAGGGTGGGGAGGAATAATTTTCTCTTTGCTGAGCCTTATCACATTTTAATCTTGGGTTCTCTGGGAGGTGAAAGAGGAAAATTCAGAGAGCTGGGAATGTAGAGAAGGGAAGAGAAAGGACAGTCCAGGACACTTAACATACTATTAGAAAAGGGAAGTTGAGTAAAAGTACTCTCAGACATCTAGAACACTGTTGCTCCACTCCTCTTCCTACTTGTGTCCCCCTCCCCTGCACAGCCACCTGGTGTCACAGTCATGTCTTGACACAGGCAACTGTATTGTAATCCTTGTGAAAATGTTTAGTGTATTCAGAGGTGAATCCAGGACCCCTGAATATGGCATTTATTAAGTCAGCACTTGGGTGGTGACTGCTGTGATTCTAGGACTCTTAGAAATGGAAATCCATAGAAATGGATCATGGAGAAATACCTTATAATCCCAGCTGATCCAAGTGTCCACTCCTGTCAAGTCAGAAGGCTTCCATGGAACTCAGACTAGCTAATCAGAAACTGCTTTTCAGTATAGCTAGAAAAAAACAAGTTTAAAGAAATTAATGAGGGAAACGTTTTCCCCAGTCATCTCAGTTCTGCTACAAATTCACTGTTGCTCATGGCCAAATGTGTTAATTTTTCTCTTTCAGAAAAAAAAACCCTGATATTTCTCCTACCATTTTTACCACCAAAAATATTGTCTCTTTGGAGCATCTCCCATCCCTGATAACAATGAAAAGATAAAGTGTTAACATAATTCTAATGGTGAATTTATTTTAAGTGTAGTAAATGACATTGACACAATCCAGCTTTCTGTCAGGCTGACCCACCTTTGGAATTTTTTTTTTACCTAAGCATAGACTAGCTGACAATATGTTATTAACATGAATATAGGAAGTTAGCCAGGCTGCCCTCTCACAGTAATTTTCTTTGGCACAGCTACAGCATTCACTGTTCTTCACCACTGGGCTTCTTTTATTATATGAGGTTGGTGACTTTTGGTTCAAACTGGTCGCTTATGAAGAAAATTCAGTATTTAAAGAAAATATGTGCCTACAACCTCATGAAGAAACACACCAACATTTACTCTGACATTTATACTTACATTTTTATCCATTTTCCTTATCATTGATTCTAAAAGATACATTTTTCAGAACAATATTTTCTTCTCAACTTATATCATTGTACAATTAAACCACATTAATTGGCAGATAGGCCATGAGGACACAGCTTGATTTATACTTTTGTCCCAGATAAACAAATGATAGTGAGTAGTTTGATCTCCGGGAGGTTTTAAAAGAAATGAGGTTACTAAAATGGACCCCAATACAGATTTTTCTAGTGAATGAATTGATATGAATAAAATACTGTGCCTCTACAAGGGGAAGAGAGCCTGTTCACAGCAAATAACTCCAAGTGACTTAGTAGAGCATAAGACAAATGCAATGGGAGGCAATTAATTGTGAATGCTCTGTTATTTTGCATAACAATCTCCATTTTCATAGTCCCTAAAATAATTTCAAGTTCTCATGGCAAGAGTCTTGGCCTGGGGTGACTTTCTGAGAACCACAGTAACTTTGGTTTGGAAAATTGATCTAGACCTCCATGTAATATCCATGCCAAAGAGCCCATTCTTTCTCAATACCTCTGCTGATGGACAACTCATTTCTCCTCATTTCATATTTAAATACCTCCTTTCCTCTCTGTTAGACTTACTTTCCCTCTGCCATTGAGACAAAATTTGTCTTGTAGCTTCATCTACTGTTCTAATTCTGCTTCTTGGGACCATGAGAGGGAGAACTTCAACTTCTCTTCCATGTGACAGCCTTTATATACTTGAAGTCTTCCTATTTTCATTTGCTTCAACTATTCCTCATGTCTCAAATTTTAAGTCTCTTCACTATCCTGGGCACTCATATCTCTGACTCTGGCTGATTTCCTGAGTTGAATGTTCTATTTCAGATTCTGTTTGGCAGCAAAAAGCAGGAGTAGACTGACACCTCCTTGGTTCTGGACATGATTCTTATAACAATGCAGGCAAAATTGCATGAGCATTTTTACATTGCAGAAACATATTGAGCTTATTATTCAATAAACATTCAAAAATATGCTTTATGTATTAAAGCTAAGTAATTTCTACATTGTCATAATGATAAATGTGGCATATTTTTCTTGTTTTCATCTTGTTAGATTTGTACATATGCTTTGAATTGCCATGACTTATTTATCACATGTATGCTATGCACATATTTAGTAATAGTGTCCTCTACATTTTAATCTAAAGTCATTGATATTATACTCAACAGGTTCCCTTCTTCAAGTATGTTCTTTCAAGTTGAAATTCTTTTACTAGAAAGCTTTTGGGTACTACTATTAACTTGTGTGAACCCAAAAAAGTCTGTGACAGGTCTCAGTTAATTTAGAAAGTTTATTTTGCCAAGGTTGAGGTTGTGCCCATGACACAGCCTCAGGAAGTCCTGATGTCATGTACCCGAGGTGGTCAACACACAGCTTGGTTTTATGCATTTTAGGGAAACATGGGACATCAATCAATATATATAAGAAGGACATTGGTTCAGTCTGGAAAGGCTGGACAACTTGAAGCAAAGGCAAGAAGATGCTAAACAGGGAGAGAGCTTCCAGGTCACAGGTAGGTGAGACACAAACTATCACATTCTTTTGAGTTTCTGACTACGCTTTCCAAAGGAGGCAATCAGATATGCATCTATCTCAGGAAGCAGAGGGATAACTTGGAATAGAATGGGAGGCATGTTTTCCCTAAGCTGAAGTTTCCAGCTTCAGTTCTCCTTAATGATTTTGGGGACCCAAGGTATTTTCCTTTCACACTTGGGTCTACAGAATTGTCTCCTTTCAGTAGTCCATTCTAGAATCTGCCCCAAGATTGACATCTAACTCACTGATACAGAGTTAATAGTACTAACACTTATGGTGTTGACTGCCAAGATGCTATTTACCCATCTCCTGTCTTGGAACACAAAACCACATTTCCAATAAAATATTTAAAGTCTACCTTCCAGAAGTTTAGGTTATTCAGCTGATTATACGAAGCCTTCTACTCCTTGACTAGCATAAATACTAAAAAGGACATAAACAGTTTTTTAAGGCATAAGTTACTTTCAGCTTCACCAACCAATTCTTCCTCTCTACTTTGAAATATGAATTTGTCTGAGTAAGAAGAATTAGCAATTATAGTTACTGTATCATTGATTTCTCCAAAGAAAGAAGAATTATCCTTCAATAATTTGTTCAAAAATTAGAACTATATTTTCCAGAAAGGAAATGGCATCAGAACAAAACACGGGTGAATGCATGTATGATTCCATAATCAGACACTCAGCAAAACATATATGGAGTTAGTGTGACCATAGTAGTATTGGAAACTACTAATATATTTCCTCCCAATCACTCTTCTTTCTCCTACAGGAATGTTATGTCCTGGGCAGATGCAGCAACAGCCATCCAGGAGTCTCAGTAGAAGCTGCTGAGAAAAGAAGGAGTGTGGATTTGGAAGGACTAAGACTGAGACAATGAATTAATTTCAGACTCTTTCCTGAGGGGAAAAAGGCAACATCTAAAATTATAAAGACCTAAGAAAGAAAAAATCAAATGATGAATGGCTAGCATTCTGTATCCGTCATATTATTGATTTCCAACAACAATCTCATGTTTATAGACGAGGCTTCAAGAGGTTAAGTACCTTGCTTGACTTCACTCACTCAAAGTCCAGATTCAGATCTGTTTGACTCCAAAGCTAGTGTTCTTCTTCCTCTAACTCTACCAATTCTGGCTTCATATATGCACCATAATTTGTTGCCAACTAATGAGGAGGACACAGAGCACAAGACTCCAGAGGATATTTAAAGTCAGAGGGGCTAGAGATACTTCTGAGAAGCTTGTCTTGTTGGATATTTCTGGCCAGAATGTGAAAGAGAGGGCGCAGACACTGAGAGGAGGGAGCTATGTAGAGGTACTGCACCCTAGATGATTGTACTAGAGTCAAGCAGCTGTCCTGACCAGTGGGTGAACTGTTCTTGGATCAGGAACTGAGTCTAGGGTACAAATGCATTAATTTAGAAAACTTGGCAGAGAAGGGCGTAGAGGGCAGTTTAGTGGCCATGGAAGGGCCTCGTAGTGATCTCAGGGACCAGGATGTCAGTTTCATCACTAGCGTGGCAAACTGTGCTAATTTACCCAGGACTGTGAGTTTTCTGGGACACCGGACTTTCAGTGTTAAAATTAGGAAAGTCCTAGGCAAACTGGAATATATGATCACCTAGTCATAGCACCAAGAATGTACCCAGCCGCCATCAACCAGAGATGTGAACATTACATTGGTTCTTTCCTCTCGCTCACACCCCTCCCTCCTTCCATCCTTAAGCGCTCTCGATTTTACTTGCCTTTGAATGTCTGTCATCTCCTTCATCCCCATGACCACTGTTTTTGTTCAGGCTCTCACCATCTCTCACTATTTCGCGGGTCTCCTAACTGGTCTCTGTATCCATTCCTGACAACTTCCACAATGCTGAATGCTCCACAATGCCACCAGAGGGCTCTTCTCAAATGAAACAGAATGTGTCACTCCTGTTCAGACATATCAAGAGCTCTCCACTTGGGAAAGGAGAGAGTCCAATCTTTCTACATAATTTAAAAGACCCTACAGACTCTAATGCCAGCCTATATCATCAGCCTCTTTTCCCTACACCAGCCTGCATCACACTTCATGCTTGTCCATAAAGCAGACCCTACCCCAAAAAACCAAACCAATCCTAAACAAAACGTGTGTTCTCATACTTCCAAGCCTCTGCCTTCTGCCTGAGACATTCTTCCAAGCTTTGTTCATGTATAAAATTCCTATTCACCATTCAAAATATTTTGCAATGTGTAGAAATAAATACTAATGAAAATGTCTTTAGGGAGAGTCTTCTCTGTGGCTGAAAAGAATATGTTGATAAACTGCCTGGAGTGGGAAGTGACTTCCAAAAGGCCATGCTGTGTAACAGTTGAATAAGACTTTATGTCAGATAGTATAATCCAAAATCTTGAAAGTGTTCACTTAAAAATCATACAATTTATAAATTTAGAAAGGAGACTTTATTTCTTATAAAGGGTTACAGCCTGCAAGTTGGACATTCTTACAGGCTAAGAAGCACAACCTCCAGTCAAAGCCATTAGCAGGCACTTCAAGGGAAGGAAGGGTGGAACAGGGATTTATGTTAAATATCTTGGCCAAGTATACATATTCAACAGGTTACAGGAGGAGCTATGAATATTCATGAAGGTGGTCCTAATGAATATGTATTGAATAAACATGCATGTTACGTAGGACCCATTAGGAGACTTAACATTCAAATGTATTAAAAGTAGGCCCTATAGGTCAAAAGATGAAGTAGAGACATGAAGACACTCAAGTGTGTAAACTGGCCAGAACCAGCCCTTGGTTTGCTGTCTCTTATCACGGGAAAGTTGCAGGAATCAGTACCTTGTTCGATCAAAGCTGTTGTTATGAGTTGTGGAACAGGGGGTCGGTTAGTCATCATCTGGCAGTGAGCTGCAATTCTTTCAATATTGCTTATCTCAAGGTCAGTGCTTGTTTAGCACTGATAAAGCAAAAGAAAAACCATGTAGCAGTTAGAACACAGTTTATTCTTTAAGTGCAGGGGTGTATGACTTAACTCTTGCATGGCATGGCTTTAGGTTGTGTTTATGATTCGGTATCTTATTGCCACAAAGAATCTATTCTTCTAGTCTTATGATCTTTATTTTAATGTTAATGCTGGTCAGTTTTGTGTCTAAATTGCAAAAGGGAGTGGGTATAATGAGGTGTGCCTGACCTCCTGTCCAGGCACGGCCAGAAACTCAGTATTTAAGGTTTCTCTGGAGTCCCCTTGGCCAAGAGTGGTGTCCATTCAGTCGGCTGTAGGGCTTAGGATTTTATTTTTAGCTTATATTAGGTTGGTGCAAAAGTAATTGCAGTCTTTGCCATTAAAAGTAATGGCAAAAATGCAATTACTTTTGCACCAATCTTATAAAAGCAAAATGCCTACATATGTCTATAAGCCACATAGTGTGCATCAGGACTGAGTCTATTTTTCAGCATTTGTCCCAATAACAAAAGATGGAACCATATATTTCTCAGAAAATAAAATTTTAATTTAATTTAAAATTTTATATTCACTGTTTATCAAACAATACGTAACCCTGTTTAGAATATCACTAATGATGATTGCCCGAAGGCTGTGGTCCTACCAACATGAACATCAACAGCATGAACATCACCTGGGGATCTGTCAGAAATGTAAATCTCAGGCCCCACGAGGTGTATTGAATCAGAAACTTCGAGGAGGAGTCAGGAGGGCAGGAATTGCTGATTTAACAAGCCTTCCAGGTGACTCTAATTCATTCTAATGTTAGAAAAATCACTGCTCTAGTTGAGGTTTTCAAATGGTCTACCATAATTAACATCCCCTGTGCAGCTTTGTTAACTATGAAAGAGATTCCTGTGTGTGTTGAAGTTTGAGAATCTCTGTTATATTCACGAATTAAGCCACAGCACTACAGAGCTACTTCCATGGACGGTCTTGCATGACTGTCTTATGAAATAGTTTTTCCTGAATAATTTGACTCACTTTGAAGGATAAGCTCTGAAACTGGAATGCCTGTGTTTCAATTCCACCTTCATCATTTACTGAATGTGGTAGCTGGTACCAGTCATCTAACCTCTCTGGTATGGTTTGTATCTGCGTCCCCACCTAGATCTTATTTGAATTGTAATCCCCATCCCCCACGTGTTGAGGGAGAAACTCAGTGGGAGGTAATTAGATCATGGGAGTGGTTTTCTCCCTTGCTATTTTCGTGATAGTGAGTTCTCGCAAGAGCTGTTGGTTTTATAAGGGGCTCTTCCCTATTCACTCTTCTCTCTCCAGCCACTTTGTGAAGAAGGTGCCTGCTTCCCCTTCTGCCATGATTGTAAGTTTCCTGAGGCCTCCGAGCTATGCAGAACTGTGAGTCAATTAAACCTCTTTTGTTTATAAATTACCCTATCTCGGGTAGTACCTTTATAGCAGTGTGAAAACGGACTAATACACTGTGTCCAGATTTTCTTCCCTTCAAATGGAGATAAAAATTGACCTAGTTCACAGGTTGTTTGAATCTCAGCGGGAAAATACACATAAAGTTTTTGCAATGGTGACTTTCAAAACAGCTGTATGGAACAAGGCTCTGGGTTTGCTATGTGGGTGTTGTTGAGGAGACTATTCACTCTATTACAAAGTCCCCTCTCTGAAGATCCACAGAGATAAGTTTCCCTACATGGCTACTAGGGGTTTTGCTGGGTACCTTGTGAATCACGACATGGGTGAATTCTCTTCTCAAACTGGCTGCCTGAAACTGAGAGCTAAGAGATTTTGTCCATCTCTGTTCATTTGAAGGGTCCTGTGGCCTGCATCTGAGTGCTGATTTCACTTCTGACTTTGTCTTTCTACCCTTTTTGCCCTTTACCTTCATTCTCCCAATTTATTTTTATTTATTTTATTCTGCATTGTGTGTACCCTTTGAATGCTCTTAGATATTTTTAGGAATAAGATAAGGTAAGAATGTAATTGATTGATTTTATTTAATTAAGCATTCAGATATCCAGACTACTACAGTGGTGTGATGGATAGTACTGAGTGTCCACTTGACTGGATTGAAGGACACAAAGTATTGATCCTGGGTGTGTCTGTGAGGGTGTCACCAAAAGAGATTAACATTTGAGTCAATGAGCTGGGAAAGGCAGACTCACCCTTAATCTGGGTGAGCACAATCTAATCAGCTGCCAGCATGGCTAGAATAAAAAGCAGGCAGAAAAATGTGAAAAGAGAGACTGGCCTAGCCTCCCAGCCTACATCTTTCTCCTATGCTTGATGTTTCCTGCCCTGGAACATTGGACTCCAGGTTCTTCAGTTTTGGAACTCAGACTGGCTCTCGTTGCTCCTCAGCCTGCACACGGCCTGTTGTGGTATCTTGTGATTGTGTGAGTTAATACTTAATAAACTCCCATATATATATTTTATATATATATAACATATATAATATAGTATTGATATTATATATATTATATATAATATATGGAGTTTAAGTATTATATATAATATATGGAGTTTAAGTATTATATATAATATATAATATTTTAAGTATTATATAAATATATATTTTAAGTATTATGTATAATATATAGTATTTTAAGTATTATATATAATATATAATATTTTAAGTATTATATATAATATATAATATTTTAAGTATTATATATAATATATAATATTTTAAGTATTATATATAATATATAATATTTTAAGTATTATATATAATATATTAATATTAATATATAATGTATTAAGTATTATATGTAATATATTATATATAATATCGATATTATACATAAATTGAATATATAGTATCTATATTCCATTAGTTCTTTCCCTCTAGAGAACCCTGACTAATAAAAGTGGTCATTGATATTGACCTTATTTTCTTAGGAAATCTGAAAAGCTTATTTTTGATAATATCTCATCTGAGGTGGTCTAAGATGGAGATGAGAAACTTGTTGGGAACTAGAGCAAAGGTGACTCTTGTTATGTTTTAGCAAAGAGACTGGCAGCGTATTGCCCCTGCCTGAGAGATTTGTGGAATTTTGAACTTGAGAGAGATGATTAGGGTATCTGGCAGAAGAAATTTCTAAGCAGCAAAGCATTCAAGAGGTGACTTTGGTGCTATTAAAGCCATTCAGTTTTAAAACGGAACAGCATAAAATTTGAAAAATTTGCAGGCTGACAATGCAATAGAAAAGAAAATCCCATTTTCTGAGTTCAAGCCAGCTACAGAAATTTGATTAAGTAATGAGAAGCTGAATGTTAATCCCCAAGACAATGGGGAGAATGTCTTCAGGGCATATCAGAGGTCTTCACAGCAGCCCCTCCCTTCACAGGCCTAGAAGGAAAACAATGGTTTCATGGGCTGGGCCCAGGGTCCCCATGCTGTGCGCAGCCTAAGGACTTGGGGTCCTTCATCCCGGCCCAATGTAGACCTCAGGCTGTGGTTTCAAAAGGTACAAGCCCCAAGCCTTAGCAGCTTCCACATGGTGTTGAGCCTGCGAGGGAACAGAAGCCAAGAATGGGGGTTTGGGAACCCCTACTTAGATTTCAGAGGATGTATGAAAATGCCTGGATGCCCAGGTAGAAGTTTGCTGCAGGGGCAGGGCCCTCATGAAGAATGTCTGCTAGGGAAGTAAGGAAGGGAACTGTGGGGTTGGGGCCCCCACACAGAGTTTCTACTGGGGCACCACCTAGTGGAGCTGTGAGAAGAGGATCACCATCTTCTAGATCCCAAAATGGTAGATAAACCAACAGCTTGCACTGTATACCTGGAAAAGCCGCAGGCATTCAACACCAGCCTGTGAAAGCCAGAGGCAGGGCTGCACCCTTCATAGCCACAGGGGTGGGGCTTCACCCTGCATAGCCACAGGGGCAGAGCTGCCCAAGGCCATGGGAGCTTGCCTCTAGCATCATTGTGACCTGGATATGAGACATGGAGTCAAAGGAGATCATTTTGGAGCTTTAAGATTTGACTGC